>NC_080450.1:607500-907500 GCF_028018845.1 Melospiza georgiana | reverse complement strand
CTGCCATGCACACAGCCAGCCTACTCCACATGATTTAATTAAAAGGAATCAAAGCAAGCTAATTATTCCAAGAGAGGGGTTTTGGAACAATGCCCAACTTGGAAAAACTCCACTATAGGAAGCCTCCCAAAGAAGTAAGAGACTGAAACCCAAGAGGAACGGCACCAGCAGCTTCCAGGGCAAGGTGGGCAGGTTGCACACAGCTCTCCTGGCTGAGTTACAAACCCATCCCTGCTGCTCAGGGCTCCATCCTGGATCAGCATCCCTGCTCTTCCCTGGGAATTCAGCCACACTAAGGCAAATATCTCACTCTAAGGCAAAGGATAAAACACCCCAGACAGAGATGCTTGAAGACCTGTTAAAGATGAACACTAAAAATCCTGGATTAAGTTTTCTTTTAAGTGAAGAGCATAAAATTGAATTAATTCGTACTCCACTTTCCATGAGGCAGCTGCCAGTTTGATGCAACGTGTTCCTGAGAGTGTCTGGAACAAAGTGGGGCTCAGACACATAAAACAGGCACATATATGTCAGAAATTCACAGCCAGGATGAACATGTGGTGCACAGAGCAGAGCAGCACCATTATATTTTACTTTTGAAATCTCCTGGACACATTGGAGCATCTAAGCAGCGAACAGCAACATGACAAAAAAAGAAAAAAAGGAAAATTCAAGATAGACCAGACAATTTCAGCAAGCTGAGAAGCCCAGAGCTGGTGCAGCCATCCCCAAACACTGTGGGTGACACAGTGAGACCCCCCAGATCCAACACCCCCATCCCATCTCCAGGGACCAAAAAGTATAAACTGAGTTATCTCAATTATTGAATTGCTGAGCATCTCCTGGAGATGGTAAAATCCCTCTGAAAGCACCTGGGTACCAGGAAAGGGGAAAGCAGGAAGAATGACATCAGTGTCCAAAGGAATCCAGAGGAAATCCAGGCTGAGCTCTGAGCTGGGCACGTTGGTGGAATAATAATAAATAAACAGAGCCATGAACAAACACTTTGGGGAAGAGCCCATTCAGCATCCCTAATGAGAAGCCAGACTTTCCAAATCAAACTCTTATCTTGTAGAGTCTCCTGAAGAAATCAAAGAGCACAGAGATGAGAGGAAGCATCTTTTTGATATAAACCCATTTGGATTCCCAGAGGATATTTAACAAGATCTCAACACAGATTTGGAGGAAAGTCCATACATAAAGCCTTGCTGATAAAACAGGCAGGTGGGGGAGAATCCCTAATTTTGTCCGTGGAGGGAAGGCTCTGGGAAGCTCCAAGATGTGTTTGTAGGCTGACTCATGCAGCACAGCCCCAGCCATGCCTGGCAGGAGCAGTGCCTGCTACGGACAGGGCTCAGCAGGGCTGTGCAGGAGGATCTGCACTCACCCATTTCCCTTCCCACTCCATTACTCCAGGCTTTGTCTCCATGTGCTGCCAGGCTGGCCTGCTGCCAGGCCTGCTGAGGGGGAAGCTGTTCTAGTGAAAAACTACAGGCTCCACTCCCAAACAAAAATACTCTGTTCTTTGGTTCATCCAGAACGGTGATTAACAACGCAGCCCTGCACCTCCCCCTGATCCCACTTCAGTCCTGACTGAAGCACAGCACTTCTCCTGCATCAAAGCAAGGCTTGGGATCCTGCATTTACACTGGCTTTGGAGACACAGCAGAGGACAGATGAATTTACAGCTGCTCACGAACACTTTTGGGTTTGCAGTTCCACAATAAACATCCCAGGGTGGGATCTAGGGCAGGATCCCAGGGCAGGACCCAACAGTGCCAGGGCAGGACCCAACAGTGCCAGGGCAGAATTCCAGCCCAGGATCTCAGGGCAGGATCCCAGCAGTGCCAGGGCAGAATTCCAGCCCAGGATCCCAGGGCAGGACCCAGCAGTGCCAGGGCAGGATCCCAGCAGTGCCAGGGCAGGATCCCAGCCCAGGACCCAGCAGGATCCCAGGGCAGCCTGCAGAGCCCATAGGGCAGACACACCCCGAGCCTGTTGTGTGATAAGCTCAGAGATAGCCCTGTAAGAAGTGACTGCAGCTCATCCCCACTGCCCATCAATCACAAACCCAATCACCTCAAGCCCACGCTGATATGGCCACAATAACTCCTGGGTTGGACACATCATGCAAATGCAAATTATTCTGAACCATATCCACTGACTCCAAGCTTCTTAATTTTATATTAAAAAAAAAACCAAAAAAACACCACCTCCTTCAAGGTGTTTTAATTTTAGGCTGTGGGCACATAAAATTACCCTGATGCAAATTCATGAGGATTAGGCCAAGATAATAAAAACTGCATATTTAAGTACAAGGGAGTGTGCTGGAAATCCCAAATTGACGTTACAGGCAGCAGCTTAACCTGGTTAACACAGGCCAGGAGAAAACATTACTGATAAAATTATTAGTCATTGCTAACTTGAAAAATATTCATTACGGTGAGAACAAACTATAACTTTGAGATGCTTTAATTTAAATACTAAACTAAGGCAAAGGGAGACTCCTGCCAGTCTGAGGCAATTCTCTGCAGATATCCGGGTGCATTTCAAGCCCCTCTCCATCTCCCCTGTGCTGATTCCCTCTGGAGCTGCTGGTGCCAGCACAGGAAGGTGGCAGGAGCCAGCTCTGAGCCTGGCACGTCCCCTCCTGTGCCTGCAGCCAGCAGTGGGGACTTTACCTTCCCTCTGCAGTCTCTGACCTTGCTTTCAAGTCCAATGTGAAATGAATTCCAAAGTACCTAATCCTCACTGTGCAGCTCAGGATCCAATAACACTTCCAAAAAAAACGCCTCGGAGCAGTTTGTTCATGAGAACTGATGTTGACAGGGAAGACAAAAATCAGGACAACCAACCTTGAGTTGCTGCTACAATACATCCACAAGACAGGTGTGTTCCTCAGCAGTTACAAGCTGCTTCACACTGCAGGTTTGTGCCAAAGTTCACAGAAATTCCACCCACCAGCCTTCCTGTGTTTGGTACAAATCCTTCCCTCTCTGCTCAAAAACTATTCTGAGAGGGCTGTGTAAATAATTGCTTGCTTTTAAACAGAGGGGATGGTAAAAGAACTCAAATTTGCTTCTCATATGGCAGATCTGCACCCTCAGCCTGGTGACAGCTCGATGGGTCACATCACAGGGTGCCCTAACTGGATTTTAGGAACACCCCAGGCCACATCTTTCAAACCTGCTTAGTCAAACAACCTAACTCCTAAGCAGCAGTGTCAGCTCCATTCCTTCTCTAGAACCTCAGTTTTATGAGCTCTTTAAAGGCTCTGCACCTTCCCGGTTGTTAAACAGAAACCTGGACCTTACTGGGAGCCCAGTTCAGGCTGCAGGAGTACAAACTGGTAACCAGTTTGGTTCTGGACCAGTACAAACTGGTAAATTCTCACACTGGCTGTCCTTACACCCTGGCCTGACTGCATTGTGTTCCAGGGAGGAGCTGCAAGGCTGAAGCCCTGCAGGGCAAGAACTTCATCTTCTCAATCCTAAATAATTGTTTAGTAATTTCAGTGCTCCTCTGATTGCAAAGTAATTGCTTAATGAAGCAATTTTCTGATTAAAAACACCTTAATGAGTCAGGAGAAGGCAAGCCAATCATTCCAAGGCTTATGCCTTGTTAATCTCCACAGGAAAGGAGTTCAAACCAAAGCACTCAGGATTTCCTCATTCTGCCTTAGAGAGGAGCAGCAATATAAATAAAAATGTGAATAATTTCCTCTTTATCTCTGAGTTTTGCACAGAACTGGTGGTGTTTGTTAGCAGGGAGCTCCCAGTGCCTGTGCCAGTGTCCAGCCCTGCATCCTGGCCAGGGGATCCAGGAGCATTTACTGGGCACAGAGCCCCAGGGTGCTGCCAGGGGATCTGCAGGGGGCTCCTCCCTGTCCCCCATCCCTGGCATTCTGCACTCCCCCCAGCACAAAGCCAAGGTGCTTTTAAATAGGTCACCCAGAGCTGGGTGGTAATTACAGAAACACGTTAATCAGCTTTGCCAGGCAGAGCTGCTTTGCTCTCCAAGAGCCTTTTCCTGTCAGCTCTTTCTTCCCATCTCTGACAAGCTGACATCAATGGCCACAGAAAGCACCCTCAAAAGCACAAACCTTCCTCCCTGCCAACTCTGGCCCCATTCTGATAGCAGAGCACAAACCAAAACAGGCCTGAAGGACGAAACGTGGGAAATGAAGTTATTGCCAGAAGTGTGGAGGGAAGGCAAGGCCTTGAGAGGAGTTCAGATGCTGGGTGATCTCCTCCTTCCAGCACATGCTGCCCACAGAGCTCCAGCCTGCAGCAGGTGCAGAGACCCACAGGATTTCAGACTTCCCCACTCAAGTGACTTTGCAAGTTTGCTGACTTGGCTGCAGAGTGGCTGCAGTGCACGGCCAGCTCAGCTCCCAGAACAGCCCAGTGCCACTGCCTGCTCTCTGCAGCTTCGGGACACACTCCCCACAGCACTCCCTGCCTCCAACTACTTCTTTCCTTTTTGTGACTCATTTTTCCAGGAGAATCTCTGAAAAATCAGTATTAAGTACACCACTGCTGCAAATTCACAGTTTCCACTTTCAGTGGTGTGTTAAAGATTTATCAGTTTGGGGTTTTTTTTCTCACTATCAAAAGCATTCAAACATGAGCTGTAGCCAGAGCTGCAGCAGGGAGCTCCTCCCTGGCACAGCCAATTCCCAAATCCTCACTTATCCCTGCTCCAGGGGCCCTGCCAGGTACAGCTGCTCCCAGAGCAGGCAGGAGGAGCCCCAGGTGAGGACTCATTCCTCCTCATTTTCCCCGTATTCCCAAGGCACTAAAGAGTGGGTTCATCCCTTGGAACCTGAAATCTGTGCTTCCCTGGCCCAGTGCTTCCAGAGGGGTTTTCAGTGAGGCAGTGACACTCTGACCACGACAGGTTTTCAGACAGAAGGACAGCAATAATTGGGTTTCACAATTAGACAATTAGACTTGTTGACTCCACTTCTGTGGCAGACTATTTTTTTTCCCTGAATAAAAGCCCTGCTGGTTTATGCTGAAGACAGTTGATCTTTAACAAGACAGCAAAGGATTGATACAGCAGAATTTTGCAGAGCCTGATATAGCTGCCAAATTCAAGAGGCTGTTGGGAAATAAAAACCAACAAACATAGTCCTCTAAGGAAAACCTGGGTTTGTTAAACAAGGTCACACTGTCTTTTTGGTTTTTTCCTTCATTTTCTTCTTGCATGTTCCTACATCTGCAGATATCTCCTACTGGAGACCAAGCACCAGTTTTTCCATGCTCCCCTTTGGAATTCTACAGTATTTCTTCTGCAGAAGCAATTAGTATTTGCTGTTGTTTTAAAAGAAAAACTCCACAGAAATAAAGGAAAAGTATGACTCACTGAGAGACCAATAATTAGGTCATGTGTTCAATTAGTTTTCATGCTTAAGTAGTTACTCTTTAGGAAATGCTCCCCCTTTGATGTGCAGCAGCAACTTCCCAATTAATTAGGCAGAAAAAAGCAATGAAGGAATGAAACCTCAGACACCGAATCAAAGCCCAGAGATCTCTAATGAGGGGAACAACAGCATCAACAACAGACAACATGCACTAAAAGGTAGAGCCTTTCAATGATCCACTTCAAGTATCTCGGCTGTACTTCCTTTGAAATGAAGAGAAAACTGTTGGGAAGCAGACTAGAAGAGAGGGAGAAGCAGCCTGTTTGATCAGAAAATCACTGTTTCCTTGAAGGCCTGCCACAAAAGAGATAATTTATCCATATTGTGGGAGATGTGCCCTCAGAGACCATCACTCCCTGGTGCAGACAGGAGGCAGCACACAACGGGTGAGACTGGATCAGACAGCAATGGGAAAGCCCTTTCCTCACAAGCTGCCCAAGGAGCCACGTTCCAGCTGCAGGCATTCCCAAACAACAGCTCTTGCTTTCAACCACCCTTCCCAAAGGCTTCCTAAAAGTTTATTTAATCTTGTCTTCTAGATTTCCCCAGTCCCTTCCCCATGCAGGATTTCCATCCCCCTTCATGGCTCAGAGATCTCCCTCACCCCAGGGATGCCCATTCAGGTATAATCCATTCAGCTCTAATGAAATCAGCTCCTTCCAGGAGAGAATTAACACAGCCCCAACGACTCTCTTAGAGAAAAAAGAGGAAATTGAGAGAAGAAAAAGGGAGGCAGAACCGTAGCACTCGAATTAAAAAATCAATACTGTAATTGACTTTGTTTTATGCAGGCAAGCGGGTGTAAGGGGGATGTGGAGGCTCAGTCCCTTGGCCTCACTGGTGTGGGTTGGTGCAGAGGGAGTGCTGATGGCATATCACTGCTTTGGGGGCAATCCTACAGAGCTACAGACCCCTCACAGTCCATTCGGCTGCTTCTCAGAAGATGTAAAACCCCTCATTGCACAGGAGAGGTGCCCTGCAGCTGGAAGGTCTCTGTACAGAAGATCCCAGTGCAGCAGCTCAGCTGGAGCCATGCAGGAGCTGTGTCTGCATCCTCACCTCTCCTAGGAATGTTAGGAACTGCAGATTTTGGCCTGGCTGGCAGCACTGGGAGAGCTCAACAGAGATTAAAGGTGAAAAGCACCTGGTGCAGGAGTGCCACTGGGATCTGTGCACCACTGAAATCCCAACAGAAGCAGCAAAATGATGGAGTGAAGGAGGAAAAACTCCTTTGAGTGCTCTGGTCAGTTTGGAGTTAAAGGGAGAACCTGGCCAAAAGCCAGACCCAACGAAGAGGGAAAAAAATCTATAATTTCATGCAAATTTAATAAGCATATGGTCCAGACTACTTCATAGCAGGTCCTGAATTATGTAAACTGTGCCTCATCCAAGCCCAGCCTTTGGCTGCATGCACACCCACAGGGATGGAGGCACAGGGCCCTGGGCTGGCTGGGCAGGAGATGGGCAGCAGGGGAACAGGGGAGCAGAGCCAGGCAGCAAATCCATGCCTGGCTCAGGGATCAGGGCACACAGGGGCTTCACACACAGCCTGGAGGGTGCAGGAACTCAGTGCCCCAGCCAGCAGAACCCCTTGGTGCTCCCCAGCCTGACTGGGCTTGCAGAGCAGTAATTCCTGCTCATAAAAACCCCCACCAGCTCCTGCATGCCATAAACCATCCCACTGCAGCAGCACTGGCAGCTCACAGCCCTGCTTGCAAAGGCTCTTGACTCTTGAGCTAAAGCAAGTCCCTGCTTTGCAGTGGCACAAGGTGCAGTGCTGCCAAGAAATCTGCATTTACACCCCAACAACAGGGAAATATTTGCTGCTCCCTGCCAGCACAGCAAAGCTGGGCCCTGGCCGGGCCCCTGCTACAGAGCTGCACCTCACACAGGCAGGGCTCTGCAGAGGGTCAGCAACTGAGAAATCCAATTTCAACATGATTACCTAAATACTTTAAATACCCCTGCCTAACACAGGGGTTCTGCAGGGACACTGAATGGGGCCAGCACCAGATAAATCCCATTTCAAAATGATCAATTCCTTACCTAAATATTTTAAACACAGGGTACACTTCACACAGGCAGGGTTCTGCAGGGGCACTGAAGGGGGTCAGCAGCTGAGAAATCCCACTCCAACATGATCAATTCCTTATTTAAATATTTTAAATACAGAGCTACCCCTCCCACGGGGCTACTGAATGGGGTCAGCACCAGATAAACCCCATTCCAACATGATCAATTCCTTACCTGAATATTTCAAGCACAGAGCATGTGAGCAGCATCCCACAGAAACTCCATTTATTTTATTCTGGGCAATTCTGTCTCGTTTCCTGGTGCTGCCAGCCACAGCCCCAGCTCCTGCAGCCCTTCCCTCCCCAGTGCCTGCAGGTCCCAGGGAAGGTTCCCCTCTCCCAGGCATTACCGGGCCCTGTGCTCTTCACTTTCACTCCCTTCTCTCCTTCCATCCTCAGCTGCTTAAGCAGCCCCTTTGATCCCTGTAATTGAGCCTCTTTCCAGATTACCCTCAGCTTTAACCCTTCCCTGCCCAGTAGAGCTTAAGCCCCAAGCCCAAGGGGGAGTTAGTGTAGAGCTGTCTCGGTTTTCCTTCCACTTTTTCACCAGCACCTCAATTAAATCTGCACTGAATTGCAAGAACTCTGTGCTTGTTCAGGGAAGCCTTTATCAAGACAGATCGAGCCCACGGCTCTGTCATCTCCTACCCTCTCCCCCAGTACAATCTTCATTTGAGAACTGCATGAAATTACTGAATATTGCTTAACTGCAGGATTTTGCAGAGGAAACAACAGCTGAAGTGGTTTCTACTCCCGCAGCACACAAATTTATGTAGCTACACAACAATAAAGCAAAGTCTTAAATTTAATCAGAACAAATACTTCAAGCAATGGCAAGCTGATAAATTATTTAGAAAGGGGCTCAATAAGACCTGGAAGGAAATATCCATCAGCTGTGCAGCCTGGGAGCTTCCAGAAACAAGGAATTTTCATGTTTTACCCCTTGCGCAGATTTCTTACAGAAAAGCTGTTTGCACTGAGCAAAAGGGGGATGTTTGAACAGAAGGACTGGCTGGCAGCAGTGCCACAGGACTGGTCACACAGTGGTCACCACTGCCACCATCCATGCCAGCAATCAGCACCCCTTGTGCATTCCCAACAAGGAGCTGATGGCAGCAGCTCCAGCTGGGAATAGCAGCTGTTTCAGAAGATTGTTATGATTTGCTCTTTTCTCCAGACTGCCTGGTTTCCCCCAAACTGTCTTCCTTCCATCCACTCCTCAACCATTCCAAGCCCCCAAGAAACAGACCAAAGTGGATGTATTAGTATTTATATGAAAGCTCTAGGAAATTCAATAATGCTGCTATTGTTTTATTGCAGATGGCACACCAACTTCTCTTTATTACTGCAGAAAGCTCCAGAGCCCTGTGGAGTGCAATAAAGCAGGACGTGTTTGGCTTTGCAATGTGTCAGGGCTGTGCCTTCCTGCAGGAACCAGGAACCAGCCCAGCTCTGGGATTGCCTCCACCAGGCCCACGCAGGGAGCCTGCTGCTCCTGAGCTGGCCTCCTCCCCAGCCAGAACACAGAACACACGGCTTGTTTTCACCCCTGCCCCAACATGCTTTTCCTCCTCTTTGATTCCAGGCGCTTTCTGAATTTTCTGCTAAATTCTCGGGCTGTTGGGATTTGAAAATTGTCAACGTGCCACGAGGAAAAACACAAAAAGGAAATTCTCTTGTCTTAGCTGCACACGAATACCTGCCATAAAAGCTCCAAGACACGAATACCCTTGGAAACCCTTGGAAACAAACCCCCAGGCTGGGTGGAGGAGAGGCCCCAGGCAGGGCAGCCCCAGGAGCAGCCCACACTCACCCTGGGCTGCCAGTTCTCGTACTGCTTCTGCAGGTTGGCCCCGATGGTCTCCAGAGCTTTCTGAGGCCCCATGGACAGAGGATCTGGGAACAGAACACACAGCAGCAGCTTCAGCCCAGTGCAGCACTCAGGGATGTCTCCATGCAGGTCCCTTTCATCATCAAACTCACTAACACCTTGTTCCTCCTGGGATTTACTCCCAAAAACTGTCCCCAAATTCCTCAGTCCAACAAAAATCCAGCTCCATTACAGACTGTCAGATGTGGAAGATTTCTCTCACTGAGGTGCTGAACACAATTTTGTTTTGAAAGACAGGAGAGGCACTGCATTTGTTTCTTTTAATAATGAAATAAGGTTTCTATTGTAAATAATGACAAGAGCTCAAATTGGTTAAATATTTGATGACAAACATTTTCTGTTGATGAATGCAAAATCCTGCTTCATTTACTTCCTTTGCTTCCTTTGCAGAGATTGTGTGCCATTTGTAATATTTAAGAAGTTAATTTTATTGCTAGATAATTACCACAATCCATACATAGCAATACAATTCCAGGCCATGTGCTTTATTCAAACACCATGGACATGTAATTAAACAATTAACAAGTTTTCTTTTTAAAAAAAACCCTACAAGCTAATATTTTCCCATTTAATACCAATTATTTTAAAAGCACTAAACCAGATCAGTGAAGGGTTTTTTTCCCAGTTTTTGCAAACATACTTTTGTTAGAAACAAAATGCAATAGAGCGGGATGAAGGCAGGATTTTGAGTTATTTTTCTTTACTGAATAAAAGCTGCACGTGGAAGGAGCAGCAGGAGCTGCACGTGGCTCTGCCCAGAGGCCATTTGTCACCAGGGGTGACCCCAGCTCAGGTGTGAACAGCAGCAACTGCACCCCAGAGAGCTCCCCAGCCCCTGCACATGTGGCACAGACATTTCTGCACCCAGAGAGTTCCCTGCACATGTGGCACAGACACCTCTGCATCCCCGTGCTCCTCAGACCGATGGCACAAAAACATCAGATATTTCCCCAATTACCTTTTTCAGACATTTCAAGTTGGCTGCAAGTGGAAGGAGCACTTGTGTGCATAAACAAACTGAAAATTTAATTACAAAACTGCGTTCAAAATTCTCTTTGCTAATGATAGGCACTAATGACTTTATTTAAATGCCTCTGCAATGCTCCTCTGCTCGTGTATCAATGAGACATCAGGGCTGTGCTCTGCTCTCAGGCACCTGCTTGTGCCTGCTCAGGGCTTCCAGCAGCATTTCAGGTTAAAAACCTGAGGTGCTGTGATTCACAAGGCAGGTAAGAAAGGTTAGAAAACCTGCTGGAAGTTTGTAAAGAGGTTCTGTTTGTGCAGTGATCACTTTGCCCCTGGGGCTGTCAGAGCCCTGGATGTGCTGGAGGCTGAGCATTCCCAACTCCTACAGAAAACCCAAGCCTGAGAAAGCTTCTGTACACAAGATATTTCCTTCTAACATTGCTTCAGAATTGTCTCATCTTGATAATTAGACTTTTTTTCTCCAAAACCAAGGGAACTTTTATTTTCTTCACAAAAAACCCCAGGAATTGAGTGCAATGCTGCATGAAAGCAGCAAACCCAGGTGTTGAACTGCTGGCAAAACATCCTTGGGAACAATTCCAGGTCTCCTGAATGATTCCAATTAAAACAGGCCCAGAGCAGCTACCTCAAGGTGTTTCACAGAGCTCACTGCTCTGCTGGCTGAGGCAGGGAAGGGGGACTGAAAGCCCTGCAGATCCCAGTACTCTGAAGGTCTCTGCTCAGAGATTTCCTTCAGGTCTTTATAAATCTAAAACAATTACAAGCAAGCAAAGCAGCTCATTAACAGCTGTTTTTCTCCACGGTATCTCATTTCAGAGCACAGCAGGAGAGATGACCCACGGCAGCAGGTGGAGCTGGACTCTTCATTAACCCAGAGGAAAATCACATGGCACATTTCCCTCTGCTGAGCCCAGTTTCAATGCACGGTTTTGGGCTGGATTCTGTGTCTGGGGGAGCAGGGGAGCTCGGGGCTCTGGGCACTCACCAATCCAGCACTCCAGGCGGGCACAGGGAGTTGTTTTCACCACGTCTGGGGGGTCCACGCCCACGTTGAGGCACAAAACTAAGGCAACACTGACAGTCTTCATCTGCAAAGATAAGAGCACACACAGCCTTAGAGCAGAACAGCAGCCCTGGGCTCCAAACTTCACCCTCCCACAACTTCTGCAGGGCTTCAGCCAACCTCTCCCACCTGCTCCTGCACATGGACTATTTAAAGCAAGGCCTGACTGGTGAAATTTTTCATTTTTTTATTAGAACAGTACTTAGACTCCATGTTACTATTTTTGTTGTTATTTCCAGAGCCCATTCTTCTCTTTCTGAGCGTGGAAATGGATCCCAGTGAACTTCTGCTACTCATCTTAAATTAGCCATTGTCCAGCTGAAACACATTATTAAAACATGAGGCAGTGCTATTCAGGGCCCCTGACCAATATTATAATGCAATGTGTGATCTCTAATATTGAAACTAAAAGAATTACAATGGAAAAACCCCAAGTGACAAACAAAACCGTGAAAAAAATTAAACAAACAAACCAAAACAAATGTATTTAGTGCATGTTTTAGTTTGTTTTCTTCACGTGTTGGGTTTTCTTGGAGAGCCCTGTAAGGAGGAGTCCTGGCTCCAGCTGCTGCTCCACGTGGGCTTATCCCATCCAGGCACCCCAAATGTACCAACCCAAACCCACCCAGCCCCAGCTGGGACCCAAAACCTGCATTAAACCAATGACAAACCACCTTGGCCAGCTAAAAATACTGGAAATTATCACTCCACATCTTCATGGGTTTTTCCTAGACTCCCTCATGCCAACACCCAACCAGAGGAGGAAAGCAGAAGCAGTGCTGAGGCTCTCAGTGATTCCAGGCATTCAGGGCTTGCCTGCAGCAAGGCCACCCACATCCCCACCTCCCCAGGGTGCTCTGTGCAATCCTCAACAGCAGGGGAAAAGAAATCCCAAATTTCACACTTAGGGAAAACCCTAGAGCCACATAAGTGTGTAATTTATCCAGAAACTGGAGCAGCCAGACACCATTCACAGGCTCTAGACCAGGACAGAAATCCTGCAGGGTTTCCTCACTCCCATGGCCATGATGGGAACATGGAATAAAAAAGCAGCAAGAACTGTGGTTTGTGGCCTCATCCCAAGCCCTGCTCTGGCTAACAAACCCTGCAGTCCTGTAGGAGCTCCTCGTGCCAGGAATCACTCAGCACTCTGCAGCAAGGGTTGGAAACAGGAGTTCCCTGAGCAGGATGTGCCCATGGATGGCATGGATGCCCAGAGCTGCAGCTCAGCACTCAGGACATGGAAACAGGGGCCTGGGCAGGAATTCCCTGATCAGGATGTGCCCACGGATGGCATGGAAGCCTAAAGCTGCAGTTCAGCACTCAGGACATGGAAACAGGAGCCTGGGCAGGAATTCCCTCATCAGGATGTGCCCACGGATGGGTGGATGCCCAGAGCTGCAGTTCAACACTCAGGACATGTCCCTTAGAGCACTTTGTCACCATTAGGGACACCCCAGAAAAAGCAGAGCCAGGAGCAGCTGCAAGGTGCAGCCCAGCCCTGCAGACCTTGACTGCCCTGAGCAGCTCAGAGTGCCCTGGAGCACCCAAAACCACCCAAAACCACTCCCCAAACTCCCTGGGCACTGCACAGCCCCTGCCCTTCCCTGGGGACACCTCCCCAGGCAGCCCAGGCACTGGCAGCCCCCAGGGAAGGCAGGGAGCTGCAGGGTGGCAGGGCATGAACACTGCCAGGCCGTCCACACTGCCACACACACGCTCAGCACCCCGGGGAAACACAGAAAACTACACACACAATGACTTATTAGACCTGGAAACACATAAATCACTCCTGCAAGAGAAAGTATCCTGCCAAGCAATCTTCTCCATCTCATTTATTTATTGTTTCCCATTTGCACTCTAATACTGACTTATTTTTCAGTATTTTGCTGGTAACGTCTGATCGGTGGCTGATCCTGAACAGGCTGGCATTTATTTTCCATTCCCAGGTTCAGGCTTTTAAATAAGTGTTTCTCCTGGAAAACTGACAGCAAAGCCAGGAGAGGAACAGGAACTGATCCCAGAGACAAATGGGGTGGTTTCCCCTCTCCCCTGAAGGATGGAGAGCCTTGCACTGCACACCATGGGCTGTGCTGGCAGGAGCTCACCTGAGAGCACAGCCCATCCCTCTGCCTCTCACAGGGAGCATTTTATCCTCAATATCCCATCCAGCCCTGCCCTCTGGCAGCGGGAGGCCATTCCCTCTGTCCTGGCACTCCATCGCTTGGAAATTGTGCCTCTCTGCATTTCTTATCATCTCCTTCAGGCCCTGCAGGGCCACAGTGAGGTCACCCCAAAGCTTCTCCTGTGCAGCTGAGCAATGCCAGCTGTGCCAGCTGTGCCAGCCTCTCCTCCAAGCAGAGCTGCTCCATCCCTGGCATTATCCTGAAGCCCAGGTGGACAATGCCAGCTGTGCCAGCCTCTCCTCCCAGCAGAGCTGCTCCATCCCTGGCATTATCCTGAAGCCCAGGTGAGCAATGCCAGCTGTGCCAGCCTCTCTGAGGCCACACTGAGCTCACCCCAAAGCTCCTGCCCAGGTGAGCAATGCCAGCTGTGCCAGCCTCTCCTCCCAGCAGAGCTGCTCCATCCCTGGCACCATCCTGGAGCCTCCCCTGGGCTCTGCAGCAGCTCCAGCTCTGCAGGTGGGGTCTCACCTGAGGGGCACAGGGGACAATCCCTGTCCTGCTGCCCACGCTGGGCTCAGCCCAGGCTCAGCAGGGGTTTGGGGGGGACAATGCAGGTGACTGATCAAAAAAAATCCAATCATGCTTTTCCCGTTTCCAAACTCTTTTGGAACACACCAGACACTTCACTGCATATTTAAAGGCTCCTAATGCAAGCAGCACGAGGACATTCTCATCTGTCATTAAGACAGTGGAAATTTTCTTTCCCCCGTTTCAGGAGTACATCCATCAGAATACATTTCCATGGATTTTTGTTGGAATTAAAAAATGAAGCAGGAGAACATTTGGTGAGTTTGTAAGAAAACCAATATCCAAAATGCCTTGTCAGCAAAGGCTCAAGCTCAAACCACAGCAGCTCTTACTGAGGGCTCTGCACTTTGGAGTGTCATTTGTATGTTAAAAAATGGGCTACAACTCCCCAGCTTGTACTGCATCCCATTTGCAGTGATTTAATAACGCTGGGTCACAACCTGCAATCCTGAAATGGCCAAATCCACTCGGGCAAAATGCTCTTCCTGAGGAGTGATGGCAGAGAATTCATCCCAATCCATCAGAAATGGGATGGGGGAGCAGAGGGAGTTCTGTGTCTGCTCAGGGAGAAGCTGCTTATTAAAGCAATTGACACTAAAATTTACATCTTATGCTAAAGACCTTCTAAAATATTCCTAATTCACCTCTTATTTCATTTAGAGGCCAAACAGATCTGCAGGTGATACAGTGCAATATCTGCAGGTATTTTCAGCTGGGAAAAAACCATTATGTTCAGAGTTTGATTGAAAACGTGCAGGTTTATCATCCCAGGGAGCCCACCTGATGCACTGGAGCATCCCTGGGGTGGCTCCAGGCCAGGCTGGAACCAAGGCACACATTGATTTCAGCCTGGGTGAGACCAGGTCTGGAACCCAGAGCCACAGAACTGCTTCATATCCTAGTTCAAGTAATAGCAAGAAGAAGTCAGTGCATTTATGAGAAACTCTGCATTTTGTGGCACATCTCAGACTGGACGTTTTAGACCCCATTAATATTTGATTTTCACACTGCAATTTGCAAGCTGAAAACTTTCTGCTTAAACATTACCCAGATGAACACTCAAGTGTTAGAAACCTGCCTGGGTTTATGCCAGTGAGTTCAAATTGCTTCTGGGAGTTAATACAAACACAAGATTAAGTCAGCATTAAACTGAAATATATGAGGCTATGTTATTTTACAGAGTTGAGGATGAACTTATCAGCCTTAAACACAGATCCTGAGACAAATTTCCAAATTCCAAATCCTGGTGTGAGTCTCATTTGAAAACCCTCCCTGGCCAGGAGGATGTTTCCTGCTTGTGCAGGAAATTCATCCCCTCCTTGAAGCCTTTTTTTCACATTTTTCTCTACCCACATTTAGAGATTTAACACAAATCTCTTCCGCACCAGCGAGGCGTTCCTCAGGTAACTCCTGACTGTGGGCTCCTTTGGAGAGCTGCCATGAAATGTTCCATCAAAGAGAGAGCAGAACAGCAACATTTAACAGGAGGAAACATTGTTCTCCCTTGGGTTCAGTTCACTCTGCAACACCAGAGGTTCCTGTTTGTTCTTTGCCAAACTTCCCTTTTTTTGGGCTCCCAGCTGAGAGGTGACAAGTGGTGACATCTGTCCTGCATCATCCCCAGGGCTCTGGCACTGAGGGACAGTGGAAATCAGCCTGAAATCAGAAAAGGCTGAGGGGTCTGAAATCAGCCTGAAATCAGAAAGGGCTGAGGGTTCTGAAATCAGCCTGAAATCAGAAAGGGCTGAGGGGTCTGAAATCAGAAAAGGCTGAAGGTATTGAAGGCAAGCCAAGCCTTGCAGTCCCTCACAGCTGCACAGTGCCAGTGCCAGGCTCCTGAAGAAATGGTTCCCTCCCTATCCCACCTGGACAGGACTTTCCCCCAGCCAGGGGAACAAAGCTCCCTGCTGCCCCTTCAGCTCCTGCACCACTTGCAAGGTAAAGCACCTTAAAAGAAGAGCTTTCAGGTTCAAGGAATTTTTTTTTAATGTAAAGTTTTAGATAAATAAATTGTTAAGGAAAAAAAAATAATCTCCGTGTGCTTCTCCACAGCAAGAGAAGCAGCAGAATGCAAAGAACTCCTTCAAGTTGGCATCAATAATTCAAGAGCTCTGCAGGTTGTCTCCAGCCATGTGCAGCCCAGAGTGGGATCCTGGTGTGCCAGCCTGCTCCACATTCCTCGATCACCTCCTCCTGAGGGCTGGTTTCCTCCTCTCACCTGGGAACTCAGCACTGCCACTCTGAACTCTCTTCGGGGCTCTGTTGTGCCCAGCGAAGGCAGCTCCTGCCCACAGCTGCAGTCCTCACTGGCAGCACAAAGCTCACTCTGAGCTGCTGCAGCCCTGAGTGCCCTGAAGCACCTCCCAGGCTCGTGGCTGAGTCCTGCTGGCACTCACTGCCCAGGTACCCACGGGCACTCCCCAGTGCAGCTCCTCTGTGGGACAGCAGTGACATCCAGGGCACCCTGTGCCCCAGGGCCCCCACTGTGGTTACTCAGAGCTCCAAGGTTCCCCACTGTGCTCCAGGTTAAATCTCCAGACTGCAGCAGGCTGGTCCTGGCTGTCACAGCACAGCAGCAAACGCTGCTTTCCAACCACTCTGCCATGCTTAGAGCCAAAGTGGGCTTTCCTTCCCCGCCAATCGCTTCCTAAAGACAATAAAAACAATAGAAAGCATACACTTTGCTCCCATGATCTTTGCTTTCTCCACACCACCTGCAAAGAACCGACAAGAGGCGTATCCCAGGTGTCACTCCCCATCCATCTGTGACAGGGTTTGCTCCTGATCTGTGCTCTGCATTCCTGCAGGCTTCTCCTCCTGGCTGCATGGCATTCCCACTCCTGGCTGCCACTGCCTTTAGGAGGTGCCTGTCTGCCCAGGCACAGCTGATGCTGCCCCAGATCTTCCCTGCAAGGTTCATTCCAACCACTCCTGGATGGCCCCTGACATCTCCCACAGCCACTCCCTGGTCAGGAGCAATCCCTGAGGCACAGCCCAGAGCTCACACGCAAACACCTTCCTGCACCAGGAACCTCCCCAGCTGCCAGGAGAGCAGCAGCAGCACCAGGAGCAGCCCAGCAGTTCCCCTGCAGGGTCAGGCTGGGCTGAAGGGCACAGAGCATGGCACAGAACGCTGGCCCTGCCCCTCTATCCCTCTGAGCTCCCATTCCAGCTCCTTCCTGTGGCTGTGCATGGACAGGAGGGCACAGAGCCGGCTGCAACCTGAGCTCCTGCTGCAGGAAACCCAGCCCAGAGCTCCATCCACAGCTGCAGAGTGCTGGCCTGACCCACCCCTGGCTGCTCCCACAGCTTCCTCCCCTGGCACTGCCCCTGCTCTGCCCTCTGCACCGCACTGCACTAATTACACTCATTACCCTCTGCTCCATCCCTGCCCAGCAAGAGCAGGAGGTCACCCTGTCCCAGCTGAGCAAGGACGGGTCAATAAATGCAAACACTGATAAAAGCACTGGTGAGGGTGCTGCTGGCACAGCCTGTGGCACGAGGACAGCAGAAGGAACGCCTCAGAGCCCACTAATACAAACCTGGCACTGCAGGATGCCCCCAGCACAAACCTGGCACTGCAGGATGCCCCCAGCACAAACCTGGCACTGCGGGATGCCACCAACACAAACCTGGCACTGCAGCATGCCCCCAACACAAGCCTGGCACTGCGGGATGCCCCCAACACAAACCTGGCACTGCAGGATGCCCCCAACACAAACCTGGCACTGAAGCATGCCCCCAGCACAAACCTGGCACTGCAGCATGCCCCCAACACAAACCTGGCACTGCAGGATGCCCCCAACACAAACCTGGCACTGCAGGATGCCCCCAACACAAACCTGGCACTGAAGCATGCCCCCAACACAAACCTGGCACTGAGTAACTCATCAGCCAATCCACTGAAAGAGGCCAGAGACGAGCAGAGGAACAAGACAAACACCAAAGGGACCAAGGGGCTGATCAGATCTGGCAGGGGCAGCAAAGCTGCAGCCCCAGAGGGATCAGTGACCCCTCTGGCCACCAGCCCTGGGGCTGGCACCTCCCTGGTATCCTGAGCAGGTAAACTCTGCTCCCCTGAATCAAGCACATCTGTATGCAGTCCTGCTTAAATCTGCATTTCCAGAGAAACCTAATTGTGGATTCCTCTTCTCATAAAAACAGGATTTAATTCTCACTCAGCAAGTTATGAGGCAGCAGGAAAAAAAATGTTGAGGTGAGACTATTACAATCAGCTTTGTTGCTCTCTGCTTATCTTAGAAATCAATATAAATACAGCAAATCTTAATTTAAATATTCTCAATTTAATAGCAACTTGTCAGTAAAACCTGGTGTACTTGGAGTCTTTTTCTTTAAATCAACTTACATGCTTTGGTTGCTACAGAGGCTGGGAGATTTAATTCAATACACAAAGCATAATTCCAACCCTCTTGTGTTAAAAATATTCTTTAAATAAATAATAGATCAAAGCAGTGTCACTTTGATGGCATATGCAGTCCAGGGAAGGGGGAGAGGAAGGATTAAATGTTTTCAGAGCAGCCCTCCTGGAGGAAGGGGCGGGGGACACCAGTGAATTCTCACTTATTTTCTCTACATTTACCACTCATTACTCTGCTGATTTGATTCTCCCTTTCTCAGAGCTCTGCCTTCTAAAGAACCTTCAACTCCACATAAACTCTGGGGTTTGTAGAGCAACAAAGCAAGATGAAAAGAGGAGTCATTGCACTCCCAAATCTGTGAATCACTTCCTCAAACTGTAGTAGAGCTCTGCTCACTCCCCATGACTCCTCCATGAGTAAGGCAAAGTCTGCTTGGGGCTTCCATGATTCACTGGGGAAATGGGAATTCATGGGGGAAAACGGGAATTCACAGGGTGGAATGGGAAATCACAGGGGGGAAATGGGAATTCACAGGGGGGAAATGGGAAATCACAGAGGGAAATGGGAATTGACAGAGGGAAAAGGGAAATCACAGAGGGAAATGGGAAATCACAGAGGGAAATGGGAATTCACAGGGGAAATGGGAAATCACAGAAGGAAATGGGAATTGACAGGGGGGAAATGGGAAATCACAGAGGGAAATGGGAATTCACAGGGGGAAATGGGAATTCACAGGGGAGAAATGGGAATTCACAGGGGGGAAATGGGAATTGACAGAGGGGAAATGGGAATTGACAGAGGGGAAATGGGAATTGACAGAGGGGAAATGGGAATTGACAGAGGGAAATGGGAATTCACAGGGGGGAAATGGGAATTCACAGAGGGGAAATGGGAATTCACAGGGGGAAATGGGAGTTCACAGGGGAGAAATGGGAATTCACAGGGGGAAATGGGAATTCACAGGGGGGAAATGGGAATTCACAGAGGGAAATGGGAGTTCACAGGGGGGAAATGGGAATTCACAGAGGGGAAATGGGAATTGACAGGGGGGAAATGGGAATTCACAGGGGAGAAATGGGAATTCACAGAGGGGAAATGGGAATTCACAGAGGGGAAATGGGAATTCACAGGGAGAAATGGGAGTTCACAGAGGGGAAATGGGAATTCACAGGGGGAAATGGAAATTGACAGAGGGGAAATGGGAATTCACAGGGGGAAATGGGAATTGACAGAGGGGAAATGGGAATTCACAGGGGGAAATGGGAATTCACAGGGGGAAATGGGAATTCACAGGGGGGAAATGGGAATTCACAGAGGGAAATGGGAATTCACAGGGGGAAATGGGAATTCACAGGGGGAAATGGGAATTCACAGGGGGAAATGCCACAGCTTTACCTGCCCTGGGAGTGCAGAGCCTTGCCTGGGCTCACCTTTGAGCACCTCTTCAGGCTGGGGTGTTTAATGGCAGAGAATGGCCCCAGGCTGGGCTGTGAGGAGCTCATGGATGACACTGAAGGTTCTGGAATGTTCCCCACACTCAGCCCACAGGCAGAGGCACATCCCCTGCAGCAGCAGCAGCCCAGAGAGAGGAGCACACCTCAGCTCCATTGGCCCTGCCTTGTGGGAAAGGCAGCCAAGAGACAAAAGGAGCTGCAGGAACTGGGGATGGGGACAGAGGCTCCCCCTGGGCCTGCAGGGAAGGAAGGGGCTGAGCCATGGGCTGGGCTGGAAGGACACAGGGACACCAGGGGCTGTGGGCACTGACAGGGCTGCAGGGCACTGGGGACAGTGCTGCAAGGAGAGAGAATAAACTTCCTGAAGACAGCTAAAACTGGAAGTAAATAATTCGTGATGTCAGAGAGCAAAACAAAGCAGCTCAGGAACAAAAAGAGGGAAATCTACAGCCCATCAGCTTCTCCCTGACGGCACACGCTGCCGTCACAGCTCACAGGAAAACCCCACAACCCCAAGCTCCTGGGGTTTCTGCAGGTGCTCCATTCCCTGGACAAACCTGAACCATGGGAAAACAGCATCAGGAGTGGCTGCCCTCCCTCCACCTCCTGCTCACACGAGGTCAGGCCTGACCAGATTCCGTGAACTGTTTGCAGGGTTAGCCAAACTCCAGCTCACTGAATATTCACCCCAGCCATCCCCCCTGCAGCACTGCAAACCCCATCCTCAGCCCCTTCCCTCCCCAGCTGAGGCTCTGCCCTTGTTACCTCACATTCAGCACTCAGGAGACAGCCAGGGACAGCTGCAAAAGGGAACAAAATACAGGACATGACAAACAGCTGCTGAGATCTAAAAGTAATGAGGTTGAGCATTCTCAAATCAGCTGCTCTTGCTCTCTCAGGTGTCTTTACCTGCTTTTGGTATCTTCCTAGGCACCTGTTCTTAAACAAAAAGTAATTAAACATAGCAGCAAGTTTGTCCAAAGGGTCCAGACATAAACCATGCCTGAGCTGCACCACTGCCCTGGTGTGAAGTCATTTGGTGTACTGGTGTTTGAAGTTATCTCCAGCTGGCAGAGAAAGCAGAAGGACTAAACTGAAAATTTGAGATTTGCTTCTATTTTCTTCTTTCACAAGAGTCAGATTCAGCTTCTTGGAGAGTGAGCAGGGCCCAGCCCCACTGAGCTCATCCCCAGAGAGCAGCAGCAGCAACAGCCACGAGGTCCATGGCACAGAGAGTCCCAGAGCAGGGAACTGCAGCTCCACGGAGCCAGGCAGCAGGAGCTGGGCTGGGATGGCCACTGATGGCAGCAGGCACCTGAAACATTTCACAGCAGCCACAGAGAAGCCCTGAGCACCCCCTGATCTGTGCTGCTCCTGCTGCTGCACAACCTATTGATCAGCACAAGCAGGGCAAAGTCATTCCTGAATTAGAAACAGGCAACTCTGCAGATCAGGGATGGAGGAACAGGAAGGCTCCCAGGAAGGACCTAAAATAGCCCAGCAAGCTCATCACACCTCCACAGTCTAGTGGAGAAAGTCTCTTGTGTGCCAGAAGCCTTTGGAGCAGAGCACCAGCGTGGTGTCTGTGCTGCCTTCACATCACACCCCAAGGCTCAGCTCCAGCAGTGAGCTGCCAAGTCCCACCTTCAGATCATGGTTCAGAACTTCTGAGCAATGCAATTCCACTCTGGGAACACTGAGACTCAGGCACAGCCCGGGCACAGAAATTACAGCTTGCATTTCAATGAGTTCTTCCATCCTTTACAAGAGGAGCATGAACATGACAGAAATCTGGTCACCAGAAAAACCCAGAAACACCTACAAACACAAAGTTATGGGTGCAAGGACTGGGAGAGCCAGCAAGGCTGGAACCTAAGCAGCTCCCAAGGGCAGAATGAGTGCAGATGATGTCCAGGACATTTCTTAGGTGCTTGCTTTCCTCTTTACTGAGCCATTGAAGGTGTCCCACAGAGGCAGCAGAAGATCCCAGACTCCCAGCTGGGACACGTCTGTGTCACCTCCACCTCAGTGACACACAACAGGTCCCCAGACACCCCAGGAGCTCCTGTAACACACCAGAGCTCCATCAGAAAACCATGTCCTGCCTCCAGAGCTCCACAGCCTGTCAGTGCACAGGAGTTCCTGTAACACACCAGAGCTCCATCAGAAAACCATGTCCTGCCTCCAGAGCTCCATCAGAAAACCATGTCCTATAACACACCAGAGTTCCATCAGAAAACCATGTCCTGTAACACACCAGAGCTCCATCAGAAAACCATGTCCTGTAACACACCAGAGCTCCATCAGAAAACCATGTCCTGCCTCCAGAGCTCCACAGCCTGTTTGTACCCAGGAGTTCCTGTAACACACCAGAGCTCCATCAGAAAACCATGTCCTGCCTCCAAAATCTCACAACATCTCACAGCCTGTCAGTGCTCAGGACAGCCTCAGTGTCCCCTGCACCCAGCACTGCTGGCACAGCAAACCCACGCAGCTCCAGTGCAGCTGCACCCCCAGACTGCTGCAATTCCTGCACCTGCTGCTCCTGCTGAGCTTGGGCACTCCACAGCCCTGCCCAGAACACACCAAGCTGCATTTAAAGAGCCCAAGTGATGGAGCTGCTCCATGAGCCAGTGCCGTGAGCATCGCACCAGTGCCTCTGGGGCAGCTGCAGCTTTGCTGCCCTAACCCTCACCAGGACACAAACCATGGGATCCAGAGCCAGCTTCACCTGGCCACAGCTCAGCACCCCTCACCACTGAGACACAAACCACATTATCCACAGCCAGCGTTTCACCTGGCTACAGCTCAGCACCCCTCACCAGGACACCACAAACCATGGGATCCACAGCCAGCATTTCACCTGGCCACAGCTCAGCACCCCTCACCAGGACACCACAAACCATGGGATCCACAGCCAGCTTCACCTGGCCACAGCTCAGCACCCCTCACCAGGACACCACAAACCATGGGATCCACAGCCAGCTTCACCTGGCCACAGC
Organism: Melospiza georgiana; assembly: GCF_028018845.1. NCBI lineage: Eukaryota > Metazoa > Chordata > Aves > Passeriformes > Passerellidae > Melospiza > Melospiza georgiana. The sequence continues at coordinate 884,513 of NC_080450.1, read as the reverse complement.
TCAGCACCCCTCACCAGGACACCACAAACCATGGGATCCACAGCCAGCTTCACCTGGCCACAGCTCAGCACCCCTCACCAGGACATAAACCAGCTCAGCACCCCTCACCACTGAGACACAAACCACATTATCCACAGCCAGCGTTTCACCTGGCTACAGCTCAGCACCCCCTGAGCTCCGACTCCTGCTCCACATGTCCCCCGAGTGCTCCTGTGCAAACCCCACGGTGCCCTGGAGCATTACCCGGTCCTTCATTCTCCAGCTCTGTGCCAAAGACTTGGAGCCCTCGATCTTCTCGCAGTGCCTTTTCTTCATGAAGGCCAGGGGCAAGTTCCAGTCCGTCAGGTCGGACTCATCCTCCTCCCCGAGCCCCAGGAGAGGGGACTGCAGCATCTCAGACTCCATGGGCGGCGGAGCTCCGGGCACCGGCTGGGCAGCGCTGTCCAGCCCGGCACCCAGCGGGGCCGGGGGTCCCTCCGGCCGGAGGGGCACGACGGGCCAAGGGCGGCGGGGGCGGCGTTCCCCGGTGCGCGGGCAAGGACGGAGCCGGGGCACGCGGCGCCTTCACCTGGCGCGGGCAGCGGCCCCGGCCGGGCTCGGCGGCGCGGCCCGGGGAGCACCGAGGGACCGGCGAGGGCCCGGGCCCGGGGCCTCCCTCGCACCTCTACCCCCGCGGGCCCCGCGCTCCCTGCGGCGGGCACGGCGCCCGGCCCATCGCGGCTCCCTGGCACACCGGCGGGCCGAGGGGGGCTCGGCGAGCAGCGCTCCGGGGGCGGGCGGCGGCGGACGGGACGCGCGTCCCGGGGCGCCGGCGAGCGCGGCTGGGCTCAGCACCGCGGCACGGGGGCGGCCATCTTGCCCGGCCCACAATGCCCCGCGGTACGGGCCGCCGAGCGGGACACGCCGCGCCGCGCGCTCCGCCGCCGGGAGCGCGCGTTGCCATGGGGACGGCGCGCTGCCGTGGGGAAGCCCAGAATGCCCAAATCCCTGAGGATGGAAAAGGCCTCGCAGCCCATGGAGCCGTGCCACATCCCCACCCTGTCCCCAGCGCAGAGCTCTGAGCGCCACAGCCAGGAATTCCCTGGATGCTCCAGGATGGGGGCTCCAACCCTCCCTGGGCAGCCCCTGCTGAGGCCTGACCGCCCTTTCATGGGGAAATTCCTGCTGGTGTCCCTCTGCGGCAGCCCCTGCCGAGATCTGGTCACCCTTTCCACGGGGAAATGGCTCCTGGTGTCCCTCTGTGGCACCACTGTCCCTGTCCTGTTCCCGTCCCGGTCCCCGTCCCTGGAGCAGCCCCCCCGTGCCTGCAGAGCTGAGATTTGAGATTTGCCTCAAATTCAGCTGAAAACCAACACCTGGTGCTGAGCTGCTGCTCCAAACACACCCAGGCACAGCTTGGCCACCCCAGCCTGGCCTTCCCTGGAGTTCCCTTTTATTGTGTACTCGTTTATTCTGGGATAAAACAGCCCAGGAGAGGGGTGGGACTGGGCACAGCCCCCAGCAGATGTGCCTGATGCATTTGTGTCCTTCCACGCACCAGGAAAGGCAGGTGAAGGATTTCAGGCACAGATCCTCCTTGCTGTGGCACTGAAGGTTAATGGAAATCAAACATTGCTGCTGAGGAGGTTCCTCAGTGTTTACTCCTGGCAGCAGTCGAGCCCCTCCACATTCACATTTGGAATACTTGAACGTGTGGAAATCATTTCGAAGCAGAAAGGAAAGGATACGTGTGTAATTTGATTTACAGGACCATTAATTTCCATAAGTACTCTCGGTGTGTTTACACTCGTGGAGTGTTTCCAAGGCAAGGACCTTTCTCTGCAAGAGGCTGGGAGATGGGCAGGGGATGTTTCTGGGGTGCCAGGGTTTGCTTTTGCTCCCTGCCTTTCCTGATTCAGTGCCTCACGGTGCCCTGTGCTGATGGCTGCTGATGGCTGCATGATTGTGATCAGAACGAGCTGCAGAAAACGCTTATGTCCGTGTTTCTGCTGGCCCTTAATGAATTCCTCAACAGCAGCCGCACAAAACCGCAGAATTACTGAATTCTTTGGGTGGAAAGGGACCTTAAAGATCTTTATTTCCAGCCCCCTGCCATGACCTCCTGCCCCACAGAATAACAGATTAAATCCCCCCTTGTTCCCAGGGAATCCCAGGAGTGGGAGCACCGTGCCAGGTAAGGCTCAGTGAGTGATGCCCCAAACCCAAAACACAGGATTATCTCCCACAACCACGTTTGGACACATTCTCCCACCTGTCACTCTCTTTAATGAAAAATCCTCTCCTATCTCAGGCTCTGTCAGTGTCCTTTGTTTTGCCTCATTCAGCCAGCTAATTCTAATTCCACTTTTGGGCAGGAAGAAACGCAGATATGGAAAGGAGAATGTTGCTCATAAATATCACCAGAGATCCTATCTTTCGATTTCATTACTCAACTCACAGGTCACCCAGTGAGTCAGATGGATGCAAAGCTCCGTTCTGGGAGCCAAAAGGCCACTGGGCCACCTTGCCTGGGGCAGGTGTTGGTGTGCAGGTGGGCTCCTGCCTTCCCCGGGGCACCCCTCCATGGTCAGGGCTGGTTTTGGGGCATTTTGGGCCATTTAGGGGCCAACAACGAGGCTTGTTCCAACATTTCAGTGCAGGGGCAGCCTTGCAGCCTGAAGACAGCGGGTAAAATATTGCTCAGGATTCGATCTGTGTTGAACCGAGGCTGATTTCAGCTCTACCATTTGTGCATGTGCAGCCCAGGCTGCCTCCCTGCTCCTGCAGGTGTGAGCCAGGATGGGGCTGTACCTGCTCCCACAGGTGCTGCTGGAGCCCCAAACCTGCAAGGGGGAATTTGTGCTGTACCTGCCCCCCACAGGTGCTCCCAGAGCTGCCGGGGGGGGGTGTTGATTCTGGGGAGGGGTCTGATGCTGTACCTGCCCCCCAGAGGTGCCCTGCTGTGGTTTTTCAGCACCGGGGCAGGGATGGGAAACTGAGGCTTCCCCTGCCCAGACAGAACCACAGAATCTCCTGGGATGGAAAAGCTATCAAACACCATCAACTCCAAACACTCCCCAGCACTGACCATGTCCCCAGGTGCCTTAAATCCCCCCAAGGATGAGGATTCCACCCTGGGCAGCTGTGCCAGGGCTGGACAACCCCTTTGGAGAAAGAAATGTCCCCAATATCCAACTGAACCTCCCCTGGCACAGCCCGAGGCCATTTCCTGACCCTTCCAGCTGCCCCCTCTGCCAGGGAGTTTTAGGGAGTGAGGAGGTGCCCCCCGAGCCTCTTCCCATTCCAGGCGTTCTGCAGTGCCCCAGCCCCTGGTGTGATGCCTCAAAAATACGGGGGGCGTTATAAAAAGGGTGCAAAGTGGCGTTTTAGTCAGCAGCACCTGCTGGGAATGTGACAGGGATCCACGCTCTCCTCTCACGCTGAAAAGGCCACGATAAATACCGGGTCAGAAATCTCCCCGTGCTCTCTCAGTGGAACAAGCATTTTGGCACCAGGGTAAATTTTTCACCCAGGAAGAAAAGAGGGGGAGAAAGGGAAGGTGATGCAGCTTTTGGAAGCAGAAAACTGGGGAGTTTTAATCCGCTGGCTTTGCCTCCCCTGAGCTACAACCGGGCGAGTTTCCGGATGAATCAGAGGCTGGAGAGTTGGGTTAATGAGAGCATTTGACATCCTCGGGCTCCAGGTAGCACGCAGGCTGGAAGTCATTTAGAGCGTGAAGCCGGCGCCGCGCTTGACCCCAAGGGCGGTTTCAGAGTAAAGATTTCTGCGTTCCCGGCGGGCAGGGAGACTCGGGTGACCCCTGCACCCCGACAGCGATCGGCTGCTCGATGATTTCCTCCCCGACACCCAGCGGGCTGCGCTCGATACCGGGGATGCGATGGATCCGAGCGTTGGCAGGAGCTGTTAATGGAGTTCCGCAGCCCCATCCATCTCCGAGCGCTCATCCCTCATCGTTACCCGCCTTTGTCCGGGCAGTCTGCGGGGTGATCGGGCTGTGCGTGTTTAACAGCACAGATCGATGGCACCTCGGCTGATATTCTCTGCTTTCCTCGTTAGGAGTGCAGAAATGCTCCCTTAAACACCGTGTAAATCGGTATCGGCTCTGACAGAGCCGGGGAGCTCCTCCTGGGCCCGGCAAAAGCCTTCAGCCCCAAATTCCTGCCTTCTTTTTGCTGCAGGACCTGACGTTTCCCTTTGTTCGATAAGAAATAATTCAGTGTTTTACAGGGATTTCTCATCCTGCCTTCACTTGGGGCTTGGGAATCGCTTGGGGCTTGGGAATCTGCACAGCAGCCAAAGTGTGCCCAGCTTCTCTCAGAGCCCGGAGCAGCTCCTGGGCCTTTCCAGTCACCCCCAGTCTCTCTGCAGCTGCTGGAGCCTCGACCTTGCACAGGAATCGATGCTCCCAGCCCTAATGCAGCCTCTCTGCAGAGACTCAGCAGCCTGAGAGCCTTTCCCCACTAAAAGCTGCCCTCGAGCTCGGGTCAGCAAGCTCAGGGAATCCCTGCTGCCTTGGAGTGGTTTTCTCCATCCTGGCTTTAAAACCTTCTGTGTTTTAACCCCAAACCCTGCGCCATGAATTGGCTCTGGCACATCAGATCCCCCTCCCAGGACCCAGGATCTGAGCTCTGGGCAGCTGTGCCCCTCCAAACCTCCCTGTCCCTGCTCCAGCTGCTCCCTGTCTGGGGGCAGAGCCAGCTCAGATCCCTGATCCCTGTCCCTGTCCCTGTCCCTGTGCTTGCACTCCCACCTGTCCAGCCCAGGCAGGGATCTGTGTGCCCCATCTGCACCTGGAACTCATTCCAGGCTTGTCCTGCTGCACATCCATCCATCATCCATCCATCCATCATCCATCCATCATCCATCCATGGATTCCATCTGTCCATCCATCCATCCATCCATCCATCCATCCATCATCCATCCATCCATCCATCCATCATCCATCCATGGATTCCATCCATCCATCATCCATCCATGGATTCCATCCATCCATCCATCCATCCATCCATCCATCCATCCATCCATCCATCATCCATCCATGGATTCCATCCATCCATCCATCCATCCATCCATCCATCCATCCATCCATCCATCCATCCATCCATCCATCCATCATCCATCCATCCATCCATCCATCCATCATCCATCCATCCATCCATCCATCCATCCATCATCCATCCATCCATCCATCCATCCATCATCCATCCATCCATCCATCCATCGATCCATCCATCCATCCATCGATCCATCCATCCATCCATCCATCCATCCATCCATCCATCCATCATCCATCCATCCATCCATCATCCATCCATGGATTCCAACTGTCCATCCATCCATCCATCCATCCATCCATCCATCCATCCATCCATCATCCATCCATGGATTCCATCTGTCCATCCATCCATCCATCCATCCATCCATCCATCCATCCATCCATCCATCATCCATCCATCCATCCATCCATCCATCCATCCATCCATCCATCCATCCATCATCCATCCATCCATCCATCCATGGATTCCATCCATCCATCCATCCATCCATCCATCCATCCATCCATCCATCCATCCATCCATCATCCATCCATGGATTCCATCTGTCCATCCATCCATCCATCCATCATCCATCCATCCATCCATCCATCCATCCATCCATCCATCCATCCATCCATCCATCCCCCATCCATCCATCCATCCATCCATCCATCCATCCATCCATCCAATTTAGTTTTTATTTCTCAATATCCTGCTCTGATTTGATTGGTAGCAAACTAATTTCCCTGCTTGCCCCTGGTGGTGATTGCTGAGGGGTTTCTCCCTGCCCTCATCTTCCCCATGAGCCTTTTGCTCTATTTTCTCTCCCCCTCAGCTGAGGACAGATCTCTGGGGACACCAAATCTGCAGCCCGGGTCACCCAGCACTGCACAGTAACAGAACACAACACAGGGAGTGGGAGAAAGGGAGCAAGAGACTGCAAAATAATAAATAATCATGGAAAAAACTAGGGCACAGCAGTGTCACCAGCTTTTGATGTTTCCTTCTCATCCTGCCCTGCCTCCTCTCCCACGAAAAGGGAACACTGCAAGGTGGGAAGGAGCTCCCGAGCAACAGGGACACAGAGCTGTGTCTGTTCAGAGGCGCCAGAAGGATTACAGATAAATATTGAAGCTATCAAAGAAGCTTAAGGGATTTGGGAACCCACTCCCCATTATTATCCTCACTGGGGGAGGGGAAGCGATCTCTGCAGCCCTGCAGCAAACACCAGAACCGTGCTAAATTCTGAAAGCCCCTGCCCTGGCCGTGAGTTCCCCCTGGTTCACTGGGCTGGGGGAGAAATGATGGGCGTGGGGTTTGTAGGACACGGGGGCACCGTTTGTCACTGGAGCTCGGTGACACCTCAGAGCATCCCTGGGCAGCGCCAGGGCAGCAGGGCCGGTGCCACAGCCCAGCCGGGCAGCGCTGGGAGCGCTGGGCTGGCATCCATCCATCCATCCATCCCCCCTCGCCTCTCTCGCTGCGGGGAAATCCGGGCAGCGCTGAAAAACGAGCGGAGCGATGGGCTGGGAGGGAGAGCTGGCGGCTGCCGTGACGCGCGTGTGTGCAGACAGGGGGGAATTCCTGCACAAATCAATGCCGGGGCGGCTGCGGCTGCGGGCAGCGGGCAGCGGGGAGCGGGGAGCGGCTCCTTCTCCATTCAGCTCCGCGGCCGAGGCGGCGCCGCCGAGCGCATCACCCGCACCGGCACGGCCCGAGGAGGGTGACAATGACGGGGACAGGGACAGGGATGTGTGCCAGGGGCACAGCAGCGTCCTGCTCCCAGCCCTGGCACCCATCCTGCTCCTTCCCTGCCCCTCTGGCATCGCCTTCCTGGCCCAAAAGCCACCCCAAGTGGGCACAGCCGCTCTGGGCACAGGTTAAAGCTTCAGTCCCTGCTCAAAAATTCACTCCCTGCTCAAAAATTCACTCCCTGCTCAAAAAGGGGGCAGGAACCCAGCGGGAGCCGGCCCAGCTCCCCCCGCTCCGTTCCTGCACCGGGACCATCACACCCACCCCAGGCCCCTCTGCAGCTCTCCCCTCTGCAATTTTGGCCACGGCCAGCTCCGTCCTGCAGCACCCAGAATGGCTTCTCTGCCACACTTTTAAGGGGATGCTGCAGTTTTAAACCACAAATTAAATTTTTAATGAAACTTCATAAGTGTTGTACCCAAATGTAATGTAATATTGATAGGAACTGTGCATCCAGCTAGCATGAGACTGCCCTAGAAAGCTTTTTAGGATGTTATGCAATATAGAGCTAAATTAATTATTTGTAATGAAAGGATCTGTGTCCCTATAGCATCACAGAGACCTACTGGTACAGAGACCACACTCTCGAGCCTCACTGAGTGTAAATGTCAGGCAATTTAGGAGCAGACTGGCTGGTGAGATGGGAGCAGTGAAGGGAGGGGAAGGGAAAAAGGGAAGAGAGTGAATGTGTGAGAGGGAGAGAGAGAGAGAGAGGCAGAGAAACAGAGAGGGAGAGATCTGCAAAGAAAGACTGCAGCAAAATGCAGCAAAATCCCCAACTCCTGTCCAGAGTGTGTCTGTCACGGAAGGGAATCCTCCATCTCACACACGGTGTGTGCACTGCCTGCACCCCGTGCCTGAGCTGCTCTGGTGACAGCTGCACCCCTTAAGGGCACCAAAATCCCCATTTTGCAAATACAGCATTCTCAACAGAACCACGGAGCAGCTGGGGGCTGCTTTCCTGCTCCAGCTGCAGCAGGAAAAGGCTTTGGAGGTGATCTTGTCCCCCCACACCTGGGCTCTGCACCCTGTCCTTGCTGCAGTTTCCCCAAGAACAAGTACTTCTATTTAAAAAAAGACAAAACAACGAGGCAGTGTCTGCCCTGTAATGCTTTGAGCCTGCTGGGGATGGGGATGTGGGGATGTGGGGATGGGGATGAGGATGTGGGGATGGGGATGGGGATGTGGGGATGGGGATGTGGGGATGGGGATGTGGGGATGGGGATGTGGGGATGGGGATGGGGATGTGGGGATAGGGATGGGGATGGGGAGATGGGGATGTGGGGATGGGGCTGGGGATGTGGGGATGGGGATGTGGGGATGGGGATGTGGGGATGTGGGGATGGGGATGTGGGGATGGGGATGTGGGGATGTGGGGATGGGGATGGGGATGGGGATGGGGATGTGGGGATGGGGATGGGGATGGGGATGGGGATGGGGATGTGGGGATGGGGATGGGGATGGGGATGTGGGGATGGGGATGGGGATGGGGATGTGGGGATGGGGATGTGGGGATGTGGGGATGGGGATGTGGGGATGGGGATGTGGGGATGGGGATGGGGATGGGGATGTGGGGATGGGGATGGGGATGGGGATGTGGGGATGGGGATGGGGATGTGGGGATGGGGATGTGGGGATGGGGATGTGGGGATGGGGATGTGGGGATGGGGATGGGGATGGGGATGTGGGGATGGGGATGTGGGGATGGGGATGGGGATGTGGGGATGGGGATGGGGATGGGGATGTGGGGATGGGGATGTGGGGATGGGGATGGGGATGTGGGGATGGGGATGTGGGGATGGGGATGGGGATGTGGGGATGGGGATGTGGGGATGTGGGGCTGGGGATGTGGGGATGGGGATGGGGGGATGTGGGGATGGGGATGGGGATGTGGGGATGGGGATGTGGGGATGTGGGGCTGGGGATGTGGGGATGGGGATGGGGATGGGGATGTGGGGATGGGGATGGAGATGGGGATGTGGGGATGTGGGGATGTGGGGATGGGGCTGGGGATGTGGGGATGGGGATGTGGGGATGTGGGGATGGGGATGTGGGGATGAGGATGGGGATGGGGATGGGCATGGGGATGGGGATGGGGATGGGGATGTGGGGATGGGGATGTGGGGATGGGGATGTGGGGATGGGGATGTGGGGATGGGGATGTGGGGATGGGGATGGGGATGGGGATGTGGGGATGTGGGGATGGGGATGTGGGGATGGGGATGTGGGGATGGGGATGGGGATGGGGATGTGGGGATGTGGGGATGGGGATGTGGGGATGGGGATGTGGGGATGGGGATGGGGATGTGGGGATGTGGGGATGGGGATGTGGGGATGGGGATGGGGATGGGGATGGGGATGTGGGGATGGGGATGTGGGGATGGGGATGAGGATGTGGGGATGTGGGGATGGGGATGTGGGGATGGGGATGGGGATGGGGATGGGGATGTGGGGCTGGGGATGTGGGGATGGGGATGAGGATGTGGGGATGGGGATGGGGATGTGGGGATGGGGATGTGGGGATGGGGATGTGGGGATGGGGATGTGGGAATGTGGGGATGGGGATGGGGATGTCGGGATGTGGGGATGGGGATGAGGCTGCAGGGCACAGTCCCTCAGCAGCCTCAGTGACAACAGGGGAACAACCAGCAGCTCCACGGCCAGACAAAGGGATCTGAGCCCCTGGAGGTGCAGCCATTGCTGTTTCCCATCTCAGGCTGCCTCCATCCCATAATGGATCTCACCGTTCCCACTCCGCAGAGGAGGCTTCACTGCGGAACCAGCATCACCCCACAGGAGATGCTTTATGTACAGCAGGCTGCACAAGCAGGAGAGAAAGCTTCCCCTGCTCCCTGGGGCTCCAGCTCCTGGGATTAGAGAGATTTGTCCACTCTAGAAAGCTGTCCTCTCTGCACTGGGGGCCGTGCTGCTCGCACACAGAGCAGACAGACTGACAGCCCTCAGCCCTGCACGGCACAGGCCACGGGGCTGGGAGCGCCCTGGGCTGCCCAAACCCACCCTGTCCATCTCAGCACTGCTGGCTCCTGCTCAGGGCTAAATCCCCTGCCAGGGTCCTTGGGAGCTGTGCTCAGCTCTTTCCAGCCACAGAGCCATAAATCAGCCGAGCACTGGGGAGGAGGCAAGGGAAGGGTTAAAAACAGGGGCTCCGTTACTCCATTACAGCCACACAGCTCCTAAATCTACAGAAGCAATAACAGATCCTCCTGCATGATTCAGTGATTCTGGGAAAGCTGAAATCCTGATCATGTTTTCCGCTCCTTTCTTTGCATTAGGAGCCACGGGGGTTATTTTGCTTATCTCTTGTAGCACAGCTTTGTTGTTTTTTCCCATCCAGGCATTTCCTGGTCTCCATCACCATAGCATCCGAGTGTTTATTTTATTGCATTTGTCACCTTGGGCTCATCTCCGCATAATGTGCTGGGGATGACAAAAGATTGCGAGGGAAATCGGTTCGGTGACACGCTCGGCTCTGTCAGGGCTGTGCAGATGTGAGCAGGACCGGGACCTGGCTCTCTCACCCTGCTTCACACTGCTCTCGTTCTGCTGCCTGCAGTAACATCGCTTTTGGGTGGTGTGGCAGGACTAGACCTGCAGTCTCGTCAGCTTCTCCTTTTGCCAAAAACCCAAACCCAACCAGCACAGAAGGGAGAGTGCTCTGCCCAGCAAAGCCCATGGGGTCTGTCCCCTCCTCATCCCCCTCCCTCCCTCCCTCCCTCAGCACAGAGCCAGCAGCAGGGACAGTAACCAGGGCGATGGAGCCACAAGGAACAGCCCGCTGGAAATGCAGATTTCCCCCCAAATTTCCTGCACACAACACCCCAGAGGGGAGCAGTGCCAGAGGTGTGGGCACTCTGCAGGTGAGCAGCACCACAGGTGCCTCTGAGCTGCAAGGCAGGACCAGCAGTGAGACCCAGGAAGGCTCCAAAGGACACCCAGGTCTCATGAGCACCGGGACAGGTTGGATGGATGCTGATGAGAGCACTACAGGATGCCCATGGAGGTGCCCAGAGGTGCTGAGCACAGTGGCACAGCTGCTGAGCTCTCAGCCACTTTGTCAGCACTGCCCTGGGTCCCTAGGCTGGCATAAATGGGCAGCAGAGCATCAGAGGGTTTGCCAGGCTGCCACCCTGCTCCTGCTGAGAGCCCCAGGCCCTGGGCTTGGCCATCCATTGCTGCTTTTACTGTTCCACAGCAGGGCTGGATGGGGAAAGAGGCTCCCGGGGCAGCTGAGCTGCCTTTGGGGAGGAAACACTCCCTGCCACATCGTGTGCCACAAACCTCCTGGGGCTGGATAAAAACCTGCTCCAGGAGAGGCCCCAAAGCAGCCCCAGGTACCGAGAGCAGCTCAGGGAGCTCCAGCCCCAGCCAGGGCTCCTCAGGCCCACCCCAGGCACATCAGAGGGGAAAGGACCACGGAGCCCCTGTGTTTTATATTCTGCAAATCCGTGAACTGAAAACCTTTGTGTTTTATTGACCCACTTCGCTAATCAAAATTAATTACTTCATATTTCACAGGATAACTTGGCATTATGCAAATACTCCAGCCATATGTGCTGCTGCAGTGCTGAGCTGAGCTGAGCTGAGGGGGCCAGAGCCCCCCACCACCCCTGCAGGCTGCAGGGATTTCCCACCCCACCACAACACATCACCCCAGAGAGGAGCAGGACAAAGCCAACAGGCAGGAGAGGCTCAGGGGGCTGGGACAGCTCCGTTCGTGCTCGGGTGGCCTGGCCAAGGACGTGGGGAACAAGGGCAGGGGACACTGCTGGCTGAACGAGAATCGGCCTCGGCTGAAGAGCTGCAGATGAGAGAAGTGACAGCTCCAGCAGCCACGAGCTCTTCCCACCAAGGACAGATGCAGACATTACCTGCAAGGTTCCTTCGCTGATTAATAAAGGAGCAAAAACCGGCTCCGTGCACCCAGTATGGGGCTGGGCACGGGCACCAGTGGCAGCGGCTGCCCCTGCAGTGACCGGGCCTGTCCGTGCTCCAGGGGCTTCCCCCGGGGCCCATCTGGGCTCCCCCTGGGCCGGCAGCCCCTCACTCATCCTTGTTCTGCCCCGGATCCCGGGGGCTGCCCCTGCTCCACGGGCACCGGCCCCGGGGCTGCCCCGGCCGCTGAACCCGCACCGCACCCAGGGGGCACCTGCAGCTCCCGGAGCCGGGCACGGGCACACACGGGGCACACACGGGGCACACACGGGGCACCCACGGGGCACACACGGGGCACCCACGGCCCCACACACACCGGTGCGTGCAGAGCCCGCTCACAGCCGCGTGTGCACCACAGCCCGCACACACATGCACACACATGCTCACACACGCACACACACACACGCACACCCCTCACACTCATCCCCCGCACACACATCCCCGCACGTCCCCGCAGCCCCTCCCCGCACACTCTCCCCTGCCCACGCGCCGCCCACGCGCGCTCCCGCCCACGGACACGCGGACACACGGACACACACACGGACACAGGCGGACACACGGACACACGGACGCACGGACACAGGCAGACACACGGACACACACACACGGACACAGGCAGACACACGGACACACACACACGGACACACACACGGATACACGGACACACGGACACACACGGACACAGACAGACACACGGACACACGCACGGGCACAGGCAGACACACGGACACACGCACGGACGCACGGGCGCGCTGTCACGCCCGCAGCCCCAGCCCCGCACGCTCCCGCTCCCGCTGCCGCTCCCGCCGCGCTCCCACGCGGTTCCCCCGCCCGGGCCGGGATTCCGCGCTCCGTGACGCCCCGCGCCGCCCCGCCCGGCCGCCATAAAAGCGGCGGCGCCGCAGCGGAGCCGGAGCGGGCCCGGAGCGAGCGGAGCCGAGCGGAGCCATGGCCGCGGGGCCGCCCGGCAGCCGCCTCCTGCCGCTGCTGCTGCTGCTGGGGCCGGCGCTCGGCCAGGGCCTGGGGCAGACGCGCTTCATCTGCACCTCGGTGCCGCTGGACGGGGACGTGTGCGCCGCCTCGGCGCTGGGCACCGGCTCGGCCGAGGAGCTGAAGGGCACCGTGCTGCAGCTGCGGGAGACGGTGCTGCAGCAGAAGGAAACCATCATGAACCAGAAGGAGACGATCCGCGAGCTCACGGCCAAGCTGGGCCGCTGCGAGAGCCAGAGCGTGCTGGAGCCGCCCGGCGAGGGAAAGGGCAGGAAGGGCTTCTCCAAGAACACCATGGGCGACCTGTCGCGGCCGGCCGCCGCCGAGACCCTCAGCCAGCTGGGGCAGACGCTGCAGTCGCTGAAAACCCGGCTGGAGAACCTGGAGGTACGCGAGGAGAGCCGGGGAGCCGCACAGCCGGGCGCCGGGAGACACGGGGAGCCGGGGCAGCCGCGCATCCCAGCGCGGGGAGCGCGGAGCCGGGCACCGGGCATCCCTCGGAGCCGGGCACCGGGCATCCCGCGGAGCCGGGCACCGGGCATCCTGGGAAGCCGGGCACCGGGCACCGGGCATCCCTCGGAGCCGGGCACCGGGCAGCTCCCAGAGCTGGGGCACAGGGCATCCCTCGGAGCCGGGCACCGGGCATCCCGCGGAGCCGGGCACCGGGAGCCGCCTCCCGGTAATAACATCCCGGCTCCTCTGCTCGCCCCTTGCAGCAGTTCAGCAGGATGAACTCCTCCAGCCAGACCAACAACCTGAAGGACATCCTGCAGAACAAGATCGATGACCTGGAGAAGCAGGTGCTGTCGCGGGTGAACAGCCTGGAGGAGGGCAAGCTCAGCCCCCGCAACGAGTCCGAGGAGCGCGGCAAGATCGAGAGCACCCTCACCTCGCTGCACCAGCGCATCAGCGACCTGGAGAAAGGTACCGGGCGCTGCCCACCCCCGGGACCCCCGGAGCTGCCCCGCCGCCGGGACCGGGCGCTGCGCCGATGCGGAGCCGCTCCCGCGGGCGGATCTGCCGAGCCCGTCCCGTTCCCTGCCCGGGAGCGCTCCCTCTCCCCCAGCTTGGCTGTCCCCGCGGAAGGGTCGGGACCGGCCGATCGCTGAGGTCCCTCCGTGCCCAAACCCTCGCTCGGTGGCTCCCGGGGCTGCCGGTGCCCGCGGGCTCGGTGCCGGGGACGCTCCGGGCGCTGCCCGCCCCGGGGATTAGGGAGCCGCGCGGCGCCGGAGGGATTTGCTCCTCGCTGCCATCTCAAGGCCCGTTACATAACGGGGTGGGGAGGGGGGGAACCCCCAAAGGGGCCGAAAGGGGGCCCGGCAGGAGCCCACCGCTCCCGCGCTCCCGCAGGCCAGAAGGACAACCGGCCCCCGGACAGGTTCCAGCTCACCTTCCACCTGCGCACCAACTACATGTACGCCAAGGTGAAGAAGAGCCTGCCCGAGATGTACGCCTTCAGCATCTGCATGTGGATCAAATCCAGCGCCTCCCCCGGCATGGGCACCCCCTTCTCCTACGCCGTGCCCGGGCAGGCTAACGAGCTGGTGCTCATCGAGTGGGGCAACAACCCCATGGAGATCCTCATCAACGACAAGGTAGGGCCCGGGGCCGCGGGGAGGGCTCTGGGCTGGGGGGCGGCGCGGGGGGACCCCCGAGTGACCGCCCCGACCCCGCCGCCCGCCCGCAGGTGGCCAAGCTGCCCTTCGCCATCAACGACGGCAAGTGGCACCACATCTGCGTCACCTGGACCACGCGGGACGGCGTGTGGGAAGCGTACCAGGACGGCACGCAGACGGGCAACGGCGAGAACCTGGCCCCCTACCACCCCATCAAGCCGCAGGGCGTGCTGGTGCTGGGCCAGGAGCAGGTAAGCGCCGGGGCCCCGGGGGGACGCGGGCGGCGCCCCCGGTGCCCGTGCCCCGCTGACCGCGGCCCCTCCGCAGGACACGCTGGGCGGCGGCTTCGACGCCACGCAGGCGTTCGTGGGGGAGCTGGCCCACTTCAACGTGTGGGACCGCAAGCTGAGCCCGGGCGAGGTGTACGGCCTGGCCACCTGCAGCTCCAAGGCGCTCGCCGGCAACGTCATCGCCTGGGCCGAGGCCAACATCGACATCTACGGCGGGGCCACCAAGTGGACTTTCGAGGCCTGCCGCCAGCTCAACTAGGGCCACGGACAAGCGAGAGAAACCTCCTCAGCGGGTTCTTTTATTTATTTGTTTGTTTCCTCCTTGTTTTGCGCAAAAACGACCGAGAACGAAGCCACCCGACTCGCCCCGGCGGCGGGGATGCCCCGGCAGCGGGGCGCCCGCCCCCGGAGCCCCACGACCCTCCGGTTTCTGTCTTGCCAACGTCCTTCAACGCCTGCGTGCCTTGGCCTGGCGCGGCTGCGCCCCCCCGCCGCCCCCCGGCCCGGCCCCCGCTTCGCCGCCGCTTCCCTCGGGCACCGGCGCCTGAAAAGGCCGCGGGGCCCGGCCCGGAGCCCGCCCGGGGCTCCTCTCTCTGCCCAGCCTGGCTCCCGGAGCTGGGGGAGAGCTCTGACATCCCCCCCGCCCAGCTGCGCTCCAGCCGGGACCCCGAGGAGGGGCGACCCCTCCGCTGACCCCCCTGAGGAGCCGCCCCTGCCCCGGAGCCCGTCCCGGGCACCACAGCCATAGCCCCGGGCTGCGGCGGGCACCTGGGGACCCCCGGCCCCGCTCCCCGACCTGCCGCACTCAGGTACCCCCGGCCCCGCCGCCTGCAGCCCCCCGAGGCTCCTTAGCTGGTGACAAATAGCCTTGACCGTCCCCTCCAGCCCAGCTCCCACTGACAGGTCTGAAGCCTTTCTGCTTTTGATAATACACTCTCTTGTTTCTCTTACTGTAAAGGGAAGTTTATTACCAATAATAAAAAAGGGTATTTTTATGAAGATAAAAAAAAATATATATATATAGAGTTATCAGCGCTCCCTGAGAAAAAAAAAAAGTGCTTTGAGATTCTGCAGGATAAAAAGAGATAAAGAAGCGTATTTTGAGATAACAGATGCATTTTGTATGGTTTCCTTTTCTAAACTCCTGGTTTGTACTACAGATTGCAGAAATCACTCCCCAGCCCCCCTCCTGCCCCCCCTGGGCGGCAGCGGAGGAGGAGGCCGAGAATTCACCCGGGGCTCCAGAGCCTCACGACCAACTCCAAAGATGCGGCAAAGACACGGGCGGAGCGGCGGAGCTGCCCCGGCACCCCCGAGCCGGGCCCCGCGCACGGCTCAGGGCAGCGGAGCCTCGGCCGTGCTCTTGGTGCGAGAAAATAAACCCCGAACCATCGAGAGTTAATTTGAGTTCCTCCCAAGCCCCCGTCCACATCGGCGAGCACAGGCACAACCTGCTGAGAACAACAGCGAGACCACGGCACGGGTTTATCTCCAGCCCCAGGTGCGTTGGATTTGCCAAAAAACCACGAAAGGGTGTGATGTCAACGCGTGTACATAGTGTACAGTAGGGGAGAGAATCGATGTATCTTAATTTGTCATTATTTTGCTAACCAAAGCTGTACATTTTTCCTACTCCCGGCTCTGTCTCCTTTGGGATTTGAAGGGGTTCTGACACCCCGTGCATCCGGCCCGCATCGGCAGTTCTGACAATGCACTGTTTCTACGGATTCTCATGCTTTTTCCATTTTATTGCTGGGATTACATGAATTGTTGACTTTATTTTTACACAATAAAGCGTGAAGAAAGACACCGGCCTCTCTCACATGTGTCTGTTCCCTGAGGAGCCAGTGCTCAGCCGCTTGTCTTTTTCCACAGGAAGGTTCTGTGCCTGCACGAAGCAGAGATTTCTGCCCGGTTCCTCTCGGAGCTGGCTCGGGCACTCCCTGAGCCTCTGTGCCAGGCTGTCTCCCTCTCCCGTTCCCTCTTTCCCTGCTTTATGTAACACGCCACACCAACTGACGCGTTTTTCCCTCGAGCCGCTGGCTGGAGCTCCCTGTGGGTCCTGCCAGGCCGGTGCGGGGACAGCGGCACCCGGGGCTCCGCAGGGGCTGCTCCCGGTGCGGGCACCGAGACAAAGCCGGGCCCGGCTGCCTCCGCTGCCCCGGGAGCCGGGCTGGGCCCCGGCCGCAGCTCCTGGAGCGCAGCGAATGCGTTCTGCCGCTCCCGGGGAATCCGGCCTGGGGCTCACGGGGTGATGGGGCTGCAGGCCACAGACGGGGACGGGCCAGCGCAGTGTCCCCAGGGGATCTGAGCCACAGACAGGGACAGGCCAGCGCAGTGTCCCCAAGGAATCTGAGCCACAGACGGGGACAGGCCAGCGCAGTGTCCCCAAGGAATCTGAGCCACAGACAGGGACAGGCCAGCGCAGTGTCCCCAGGGGATCTGAGCTGTGGCTCACAGGGTGATGGGGCTGCAGGCCACAGACGGGGACGGGCCAGCGCAGTGTCCCCAGGGAATCTGAGCCACAGACGGGGACGGGCCAGCGCAGTGTCCCCAAGGAATCTGAGCCACAGACAGGGACAGGCCGGCGCAGTGTCCCCAAGGAATCTGAGCCACAGACGGGGACAGGCCGGCGCAGTGTCCCCAGCGCTGTCCCCGAGAGCTGCAGCCTCCCCCTGACCCACAGGAATCGCATCGAAGGTACAGGGAGGGAAATAATTTATCCCTTGCAGCCAGCCCAAAGGGACCTCCCACACAGCGCCCCCGAAACGCCCCCATCCCGCTGCAGATGGGGACGGGAATGGGGTGGATCCAGCCCGGGACACGGGGACAGCGGCAGGGACACGGGGACAGCGGCGGGGACACAGGGCAGCAGCAGGGACACGGGGACAGCCCCGAGGGACACAGCTGGGGGAGTTCAGCAGAGCCCTCGATGCTGCCACGGCTGGGGACAGCGACCCTCAGCTCCCGGGGCTGGGGTGGCCCAGGGTGGGTCACAGCAGCGGCCATGGGAAGGGTCACAGCAGTGGCCATGGGAAATATCACAGCAATGGCCACGGAAGGGCCACTTTCACACCAAAGGCCACAGACAGGAGCAGAGTGACAAGGGCTGGGCACACTGGGGAGGGGACAGCTGGCACCGGGAATCTGCTGGGGCCGAGAGGAAAGGTGGGACACAGGGAAAAGGCGGGACAGAGGGGAAAGGTGGGACACCAGGACACCAGAGCTGTTTCAGAGCACTTCACTGAGCCCACGGGCACAGCCGAGGGTGATGTCCCACATCCCACACTCGGGGATGGGATGATGATGATGGGATGGGGATGGGATGGGGATGGAGGCTGAGGGAGCCGCAGGAACTCCTGCGCTCAGCAGGTAACAAACCCTGCCCATTGCCTCCGGGCTTCCCGGGCTGCGAGCGACCCTCGAGCTGCTCTTGGTCCCCCAAACCCTGCGGGTATCGATGGGAGCGCTCAGCTCAGGCAGAGAAGAGGCAGAGCAGCCCGGGCAGGGCCATGCCTGTCCCTGCCGCAGCTCCAGGCACGGCCCCAGCGGTGCCAGCTCCTGCGGGAGGGAGGGAAGGAGGGAAGGAGGATCCTGGCAGCGTGAGGAGCAGCCCGGCCCATCAATCTCACACCGTCCTGGCACTCCCGCAGCGCCGGGAGCGCGGCTCGGGTTTGGTGGCAGCAGCTCTGCGGCGACAGCCAGCCCCGAGCTGGGAGCGGGGAGCGCTGCCCGCGCCGAGCACTAAATCCAGCAGCTCTCGGAGCAGATGGGGATCTTGGGCTGCGTGAGGACAGGCCCGGGAGCCGGGAGATGGCTCACAAACACCGCCGGGGGCCAGGGCCGGTCCTCAAGGGCAGGAGCAGCTGGGATTTCCAGCTCTGATCCGGCTGCTCTGCAGGCACACGGCAGGGAGCGCTGGGCCGGGCTCCCTCCATCCTCCATCCTCTCTGGGGCTCCCAGGGGTAGCAGGACGTGATGGGGAGAGCAAAACTGAAACACTCAGTGTTTTACAGCGAAACACCCCCGAAAAACGGAGCCAGCGTGTCCTGGAACGGCCTCTCCCCCTCCCTGCGAGCACGGGAGCGCCCGGGGCCGCCTGCGAGCGGAGCTGCCTGCGGCAGCGGGACCGGCAGCGTCCCACAGCATCATCACCACCATCACCACCATCCCAGCAGCACCGCGCAGCCCGCGGCGGGCCTGGCGCTTCATCAGTGCCGGGGTCGGATTAATTAGCGGGGAACGAGTCACGGCGCGGCGGCTGCGGGAGCACATGGCCGCGGGAGCCCCGGATTAAAAATGCATGAGGCAGGGAACGAGGGACAGCCCCGACAGCCGGGGGGGCTCCGCGCGGGCACGGCGGGGCCGGGGAAACCACAGCAACGGCGGGCACGCGGCTGCGGAAAGCGCCGTGCCTGCATCCCAGCGGGGCTCGGGGGATGGAGATCCTCTCCTCCCTGGCACGGAGCTGCGAGGGGCAGGACATCCTCCCTCCCCAGCGGAGCTGATGGGGGTTCTACATCCCCTCATCCCCAGCGGAGCTGATGGGGGTTCTACATCCCCCCTCCCCAGCCCAGAGCTGATGGGGGTTCTACATCCCCTCATCCCCAGCCCAGAGCTGATGGGGGTTCTACATCCCCTCATCCCCAGCCCAGAGCTGATGGGGGGCTCTACATCCCCTCATCCCCAGCACGGAGCTGATGGGGGTTCTACATCCCCCCTCCCCAGTGGAGCTGATGGGGGGTTCTACATCCCCTCATCCCCAGCATGGAACCCCTGAGAGGTTCTACATCCCCTCATCCCCAGCATGGAACCCCTGAGAGGTTCTACATCCCCCTGTCCCCAGCACGGAGCTGATGGAGGTTCTACATCCCCTCATCCCCAGCATGGAACCCACGAGAGGTTCTACATCCCCTCATCCCCAGCACGGAGCCGGGAGCAGCAGCATCCCAGGGGGATCCCGGCCCTGGGGCTCGCAGCAGCTCCAGCCTGAGCTCCCCCGGCCGGCTCTGGGCGCCACCGGGAGGGTCCAGAGAGCACCCGAGGCTCCCCAGGGACACCGAGGGGCTCCAAGAGCCGCCCTCAGGCTGGCACGGGAGGAGGAGGAGGGCAGGGAGGCGGGCAGCGAACGCTGCAGCCGGGCAGGGCTGGGGACATCCCGGCTCGGCGAGGATGAAGATGAGGATGGATGGATCCCTGTGTGAGAGGGCGGGGGAACAGGGCCGAGCCCGGGGCACCG
This sequence comes from Melospiza georgiana, assembly GCF_028018845.1. NCBI lineage: Eukaryota > Metazoa > Chordata > Aves > Passeriformes > Passerellidae > Melospiza > Melospiza georgiana. The sequence goes on along the minus strand of NC_080450.1, from coordinate 864,637 downwards.
CGGGCAGCTGGACACGGCCCCGGGCACCGAGTCAAGGCCGACAGAGCGTTCCGGTCACGGCCGTGAGTCACGGGCTGCGACCGCGGCCCTCAAATGCCACTCGGGAGCCTTGGCCGGCACAGCCCCGGTTCCTACGGCCAAGGCACTGCCGTGGGCATCCCGGCCAGCGCGGAGCCCCCCTCCCTCCGGGGAGCACAGTCAGAGCCGGCCGGGCCCGCACGGAACCGGCGATCCCGGAGCCAGCGCTGCCGTTCACAGCCTGCCCACGGTGCTGCCACCCCTGCCAGGCGGGCACCGGGCACCCCATCCCTGCCCGGCGCAGGAACGGGGGCTGCCCCCGGCTCTGCCTTCTCGGATTCTGGTCCCAGCCGTTCCCCGGCTCCTCCTCCTGCGATCTTCCAGCTGCTGTCACCGTCACCTTGGCAGCTGCTGCCTCCCTCCTTCCCATCCATCCCGGGGATTATGGAGGCGCTGGGATCTCACACTCCGCCGAGGAGCTCCGGGCGGGTCCTCCTCCGGCTGGGGGTCCCGTGAGGGGTCCCGAGCCCATCCCGGGGCCGCAGAGGGGAATAACAGCCCGTGTCCCAGCGGAGGGTCCCCAGCCAGCCCCGCTCCGCCCTGGGACAGCCCGTGGGTGTGCACGGAGCACAGGCAGACTGTCTTCCAAAGCTGATTAAAAATAGATGCAGCATCAAACTAATTATGGAGATTAATTAGCATTTGTGGAGCAGAGCGAGCACAGGAGGGGGCACACGGGCAGGAGAGGGTGGTGCAGCGGGGTCAGAGCCCACCCTGGCACCCTCGGCGCTCCCCAGGACTGCGGGTACCGGGGCAGCACATTTGGGGGGTCCTCAGGCCCCCATTTGCCTCCGTGTCAGCAACAGATGCCAAACCCCACGGCGCTGCTGAAATGAGGTCAGCGATGGCCTGCGGCGCGTTGGAGCATCGCTCACCCTGCCAGGGCTGCGGGGCGAGGTGCCCAGGGCAGCCGGGGCAGGAGGGATGGAGAGCCCAGGAGGGATGGAGAGCCCTGGAGCAGCCCGGAGGGGCGAGCAGGGCTGCTGGATTGGTGCTTGTGGAAGCTGGGAATGACAGCACAATCCCAGGGCAGGAGGGATGGAGAGCCCTGGAGCAGCCCACAAACCCCCTCCTGCCCCCAGTGCCGGTGCCCACCCCCTGCTCACACCTCTCCAGCCCCCCAAAGCCTCTCCTCTCGGGGGGTTTCGGGCACCGATGCTGGATTTGGATGCAGCTCCTGCTGCAGCTCTGCTGCCCTTTCCAACCCGGCCTCGGGAGCTGCTCCCTCCCGGCGCGTTTGGCAGAGCCCAAGAGGAAAAGGAAAGGAGCCTCTTTGCAGCAAAGCGGAATTTATCCACCTGGAGTGAGGAGGCTCGGGGGGACCGCACACACCTGCCTGACCAGGGGGCTTTGGAGGGAGCTCGGCTCAGAGGTGGGGCCAGGAGGGGCCGGGATGCTGTCCCCGAGGGACGGGGATGTCCCCAAGGGACGAGGATGTCCCCAAGGGACGAGGATGTGTCCCCGGCCCCGGTGGTGCCCTCGGGTGAGGCAGAGCCGGCTGCAGCCCTGCCTCGGCAGTTCAGGCACGAGCAAGAGCCACATCGAACTAATTGGATCCCAGTTTACCGCAAACAAAGAGAAGGCAGGTGACATTTACCTAGCGGAGTAATTGATATCCGAGTAATTTGTTGGAGTAACCTCATTACACGCCAGCTGGATTTCCACACCCTCCCAATCCCACTCATTACAAACAAGGTTTGTGTGTTAATCAGAGCGCTTTAATCACGGCGCTGCCCACCATCCCTCCGGCAAGCTACAAAGCCGCCAGATTTATCACAGACTCCGAACACCCTCCCAAGGACCGCTGGGGATTTTAGAGCAGGCAGCGCTGCTCCTCGGGAAAACAGCGGATATTTGTCCCTGAGGCGATGCACGGGGGCAGAGCCGGCTGTGGCACCTCCTCTCTCCTCCCTTCCCGCAGGCTGTCCCTCCATCCCCGGCCCGGCTGATCGCCTCCTCCCCTCCCCGCACAGGCGGAGCCGCTCCCTCGCCAGACACGCGGCTCCAGCCGCAACACGAGCCGGGAGCCGCCGGCGGAGCCTCCCACGCGGGGAGCGGGCGATGCCGGGGCCCCACGAGCGGAGAGAGCCCCACGAACCGAGCCCCGGCCCCGAGATGGGGCTGCGGGCTCGGAGCACAGCCCCACGAACCGAACCCCACGAACGGAGAGAGCCCCACGAACCGAGCCCCGGCTCCGAGATGGGGCTGCGGGCTCGGAGCACAGCCCCACGAACCGAACCCCACGAACGGAGAGAGCCCCACGAACCGAGCCCCGGCTCCGAGATGGGGCTGCGGGCTCGGAGCACAGCCCCACGAACCGAACCCCACGAACCGAACCCCACGAACCGAGCCCTGGCTCCGAGATGGAGCTGCGGGCTGGGAGCACAGCGCCACGAACCGAACCCCACGAACCGAACCCCACGAACCGAGCCCCGGCCCCGAGATGGAGCTGTGGGCTCGGAGCACAGCCCCACGAACCGAACCCCACGAACCGAGCCCCCGAACACAGCCCCGGGCAGTCCAGCGCACCCAGAGCTCTCGGGGCGCAGCAGTCTGAATTGCTGCTAGCACAGTCCGGGGTAAGGAAGCAAAGAGGATCTTAGCACAGCGACTGGAGATGTTTTATTCAGCCGCACATGACACAGAGCGTCCCCCTTTCTCTCCACGGGGCCCGGGGGCTGACCCTGCTCTCGGGGCCAAGCAGGGAACGGGGAAGGGGCGGCTCAGGGACAGACACACGGACAGGGGAAGGAGCCGGGGGGCTCTGACAGCGGTTTGAGGGAAGCCCCTCGTGTCTCCCCAGAGCAGGGAACGGCCCAGGGTCTCCCCACAGCCCCACGAGCAGCGCCCGGCTGGGCTCCGCGGGCACGGGCACGCCGTGCCAAGGAAAGCAGGGAAAGAAAAGCGCGTTCCTGAGGAAACACCCTGCACCGAGCCCTCCGGAACCGGCCCAGGAACCCACCACGGGCTGCTCCCACAGCCTCGCTTCGTGCTTCCAAAGCCGACCCGGGGTGGGGACAAGGCGCTCCCGGCGTGTCCCCATGGACGGACCCGGCTAACGGGGACACCCAGAGCACCCATGGGTGCACCCCCTGAGGGGTCTCAGGGCTCTGCTCAGCATCAGCGGCTCCTGGGCTACCAAAGGGAAGGGAAGGGAGCAGTTTCCAGCCCCCAACAGGGGAGATCTGTTACCCCTCGGATTTGCTGCCTTGCTTGGGGCTGAGCCCTGCACAAGCTGCTCCATCACCCTAATGACACAGCTCATAATCATCTCATTTGCTATTAATTTGCTTGTCAAGAGAAATTCCACTCATTTGCCTTTAATTAATGGGGCCTTAAAATAAAGCTGGGGGGGGCTGGCGGGGCGCTGGTGAGAGGATCAGGGAGGATCAACCAACACCAACAACGACAAGAGCAGTTGGGGGGAGAACTATTTATAGGACAAAAGGAGGGGGAATATTTAAAAAAAAAAAAAAGGACAAAAGGACAATAAAAAGGAACCAAAAGCCCTGCAAGGGAGCAATGACGTTCCCCAGCTCCCTCTGCACACCCGGCTCTGCCCAGGAGCCACCACATCCAAGAGGCCTCAGCTGCCACGGGAGGGAGGCAGCAGCACTGAAAACGCCCGTGTGGAGCCCAAAGCTGGGAATGCTCCGAGGTCCAGAGGACACAGCTGTCCCTGCCAGCCCCACAAACACCAAAGGCTCCGGGAATGGGGGGAGAGAGGGGCTCAGCTGCTGGGCCCAGCTCCACAGCCAGGGCGAGCACCCAGAGCTGCAGCTGGACCTGGTTTGGGGAGCCAGGAGGGAAAGAGCCCCTCCTGAACCCTCCCAACCGAGCCAAAGAGAACAAGAATGAGAACAGGGGGCAGGGAGGGGGGAAATCCCAGTGAAACGCTTCCCCCGTGCTCACCAGGAGCGTCCCAAAATACAAACCCTGAGTCACAGGAGCTCAGACTGCACAGGCAGCACCTACACTGCCACAGGCTCCAGACACGGAGGTGGGAGCTCATCCCACCCAGCCTCAGGCACCTGGCACGGAGCTGCTCAGCCAGGCCGCCTCAGAAAGCAGGGAACAAACAGAACTGCATCCTAGAGCAGCTCCTCTCCCTCTCCTGGGACCAGGACAAACAAGGCAGGCACAGGGATCCTCCCTCCTGCTCTCCAGGACACAACAGGGGGAACAGATCCAGAGATCTGCAGCAGAGCCATTCAGCACCTGCTGAATTCAGGAACAGGAACCCAAGCCCAAAGCAATTCTGCCCCATTTGTCACCCAGGAGCCGTCCCTGGGCAGCCCCATCCCTGCCCCAGCCCCACAGCTCCTCCACCCAGCCAGCCCCAGGTGGAAATGGGGAGAGAAACCCCCCTGGTGATAACTGGAGGATTCACAACCAGTCAGCAATAACCATTCTCTGATTCCAACAAGGTACACCCAGAAAAGCCAATTCCCAGCAAACAGAGAGTTAAAACAGACAAGCCATCTATGAGTTTATTTCGAAGGACACTCAAGCTCCAGTCTCTGAGTTTCTGTTAAGAGGTTTCGAGCATTACAAAGCGATTTTCCCTTCCCAGGGTTATAAACCAATTAGATAAAGACCAAGTTAATCCCTTATTGTGTCCAAAGAGCCACAAGCAGACACCAAACACAGAGATTAGTCCCTTCCTTTAGGAAGGGCTGAACTGCCCCGTTTGGGCAGCTGGGAGAGCACCCCAGAGCCCAAAGGCACACACAGAGCCCCAGCAGGGCTCACGGGGCGCCGCAGCACCATCCCCTCCCCAGGTGACTCATCCAGAGTCACCCGAGCTCACCTGGGCTCGGGAGGATTCAGGGCCTCACGCAGAGGGAAGCCGGGGCACTGATGCAGAGCTGGTTTTGATGCTGCTGTTTTTTATTTTTTCACCTGATTTTCCCTCACCCACGGGCAGAGGCAGCCGGGGGGACTCAGGCCAGCCAAGCACAGCAGAGTCCCCTGCAGTGTCCCCAGCCCTGGATCCCTCCCAGGCTGAGCACACGGACCCTCCACGGATCCAAACACCCAGATCCCAACAGGGGCACCCAGAGACAGGCCCTGAGCAGCCACAGCCCCATGCTCCTGTCTGAGCTGGGCTGCGTTCCTCCAGCTTCCACCCAAAGCACAGCTCTGGCTGCAGAGCCTCCCTGACCAACCCACCCCAAAGCTCCCATCATCAAATACCAACCAGAAACACAGAAAAACGTCACCAATGGATCAGGGATTAAAACCACAGACATGAAACATGAGATGAAAGCCAGACACTCACCAGGGCAGGAGGAGCCACAGTCCCACACTTTGAAGGTTCCTCTGCTGTGCCAGGGCCAGCCTGGAGGAGCTGCTCCCCTCAGAGCCAAATGAGGAGCCTCATTCAGCACAGCTGGGGTTAAACTGCACCCACACAATGAGGAGCCTCATTCAGCACACCTGGGGTTAAACTGCACCAAAATGAGGAGTCTCATTCAGCACACCTGGGGTTAAATGCACCCACAATGAGGAGTCTCATTCAGCACACCTGGGGTTAAACTGCACCCACAATGAGGAGTCTCATTCAGCACACCTGGGGTTAAATGCACCCACAATGAGGAGCCCCATTCAGCACACCTGGGGTCAGTCTGCACCCACAATGAGGAGCCCCATTCAGCACACCTGGGCTGAACCAATGGTGTCACCCAGAATTTGGGATGGGCCAGGGATGACCCTCTCAGCACACAGGTGATTCCCTGGTGTTCTGCCATGAGCTCTGGGGAGGAGCTGTCCCCTGCCCACGCTGTCACTGGGGCCCGAATCTGTGACCACGCCAGAGAAGTCACTGTGTGTGTGGGGCTGGAATGAGGAATGAACTGATCCCTGCTGCCAGTGGCTCTGTCCCACCCTGCTCCCTCAGGCCTTGGCAGAGGAGGTTCTGTGTCCTTGCAAGGAGGGGACGTGGCTGTCCCTGTGTCCCCAGCAGTGCCAGGACAGCCCCAGCCCTGCCCTGATGGCCCCAGGATTTGTCACTTCCCCCCTTTCCCCACCTGGTTCAGACCCAACAGAGCAGAGACACAACGGGCTGGGCTTCGTCCGCCCCACCCACAGCAGCTCCAAGACAGAAAAGAACAAAAGTTGTACAACAAATTTATGCAAAATGGAGGTGAAACAGCCCACAGGGCCCCTCCCCACGCCCAGGAAAGCTGCCATGTTCTTCCTCTTCAGGCTGGAATCTTCACAGCCACACCAGGATCTCCCAGAGCACCTTCTGCTCCTGCTGCTCCTCAGAACACTCAGGAACCACCTGCCAGCCCCAGCCAGGACCCCACACCTTGGGAGCAGCTTTGGTCCTGCAGGATGGACCAGGGTTGAGGATGATTTGGGCACAGAGGCTCTGGGCTCTGCTCCTCAGGTCTCCAGGCTGGGATTTGGGCACTTGGAGCTCTCTGTGTGCCAGGAATGACTCCCCATGCCCCTGGGAGGGAGAGGGTTCCCTCATCCTTTCCCCTGAGATGATCCCTCCTCCAGGAGAGCTGCAAGTGGGGCTGCTGCTCCCCAGGGACGTGCAGGGGGAATGGAGAGCCCAGGCTGCAGGGACAGGGGAACCAGAGGGGAGGGAGGGCTCTCAGAGAGCCACAGAGGCGTGGTGGCACACACAGGCTGCCTCTGCAGCGCCCCAGCACCTCTGTAAATCAGCCCTGCAGCCGCACAAGGACTCCAGTGAGGTGCTGCGAACTCTCACGTGAGCTTTGCTTACACAAAGACTTTTTAACAGTATTGGAAAAGGAACCCTGAGAAATTCACTGCAAGGACTCTCCCCAAGCAGTGGCTGGTGCTGTGCTGCGGGACACAGCCTGGTACAGCTGTCCCCAGGGTGGCACTGGGCTCCTGCACCCAGCAGGACCCAGCCTTGTGCAGGACAGGACCCAGTGAAGAGAAGCTCTGCACTTTCTTCTGGCACCAGGCTAATCCTCTGATTCAGCCTCCATTTTGCTGCAGGGACACAAATGAGAAAATAGGAAGCAGTTTTACAAAAAGTAGAAGCCAACAGGCACAAACAACTGGCACTTGGAGAGTTGAGCTCCTGCAGCCCAGGGGCAGATTTAGCCCTGAACTGACACCCAGTGCCCCCCCTTATGTAAGAGAGGAGGGCTCTGACCCTCCCCAAGGCCTGGGGCCAAGGGCAGCTCCCTGCAGGTATTTCTGTCCCCCTCAGGTCACACCTGTGGGCGTTAGGGCTTTGCTGAAAAAAGAGCAAATCCCTGCTGCCCTTGCCAGCTCAGGACAGCGTGTGAGGCAGCGTGGCCACAGGGAGCAGGAATCACCTCCTGCAGGCTGCACACGTCCTCACCTCCCCACGAGCTCACCCCGTTACCCTGCCTGGACCCTTAATGCCATTAGTGCAGCTCATGGCACAGCAGGTGCCCTCTGCCCACACACCCACCTCTGAGGGCCGGCAGGCACGGCCTGCAGCCCCTCCACGGGAGCACAGGGCTGCATCCGCAGGTACTCCCTGGACCTGATGTCAGCCTGGAACAGAACAGGACAAGGAGTGGGCACGGGCTGAGCAGCCTGGCTGTAACCCCAGCGTGCCCATCCGCCCCGCTGTCAGCACATCCCACCAGGAACACACCAAGGAGAGCGCCAGGCACACCCAGAGCTGTTGGGAAGTGCTGCTGGGCACTCACTGGGTGTTCCTGCCCCCAGCCTGAGGTGCTTGCTCAGCCCTCCAGTGCTGCACGACACCAGCAGCAGACCCTTGATGCCACCACAAGCACATCCCGGGCTCCTGCACAGCCTTGAGGAGTGGCAGCTGATTTTTACAGTCCTTCAAAGTTTTTCCTCTTTTAGAAACTCCTGTGCCGTTTCCGAGCAGCTGCTGTGCCCACCTCAAAGGCAGAGTGTCTCTCCCCACCTACAAAGCGGGATGTGACCTTCCCAGCTGGAAAAGCTTCACAGTGTCTGGTGACGAGCTCCGAAATTGGGTTAACACATCCCTGGGGACTGTCCTTGAAGCTCTGCTGCTCTCCACCCCGTGCTGCTGCCCAGGAGCCTCTTCTGCAGCCCCCAGGTCTTGGTGGAGGCTGTGCCTGCTGCTGGAACCTGCTCCACAACTGCAGAGCCTCCTGCCAGCTGAGGAGGAGAGACTTACATAAGGGGTGGTTTGTTTGGGAGATTTTTTTCCCTCCTCCCTATAATTGGACAGTTTCATAACCGAACTGACAAATAACTTTGATCACTCTTCAGGATAAGCGATTACGTGATGGATTTTATAACCAGGCGAGGAGGCTGCTCAATGGTCCCCACGGGCACAGCAAGGAGCACCAGCCACAGCTACCAACCATTCTTCTAGGGAAGAAAATCCCCGAGCACATTGTGCTGAGAACATCAGCTAGTGCTTGATGAGGTGGCAGTTCCCAGGCAGGGCTCACTCCCAGCACAGCACTGGAGTCAGCTTAAGGTGCTGATTAACCACGGGCTAATCAATAAGATGGATCACTGCCCAGCAATAATCCTCACAGATCTGGGCTATTTTCAGAGGGGATCAGTGCTGCCTGTGGAAATGCTGCTTTGCCTGTTCCCTGAGGGGCCAGGGAGGTCCCTGGGCACAGCAGGCTTGGAAGGGGTGCCCCCAGAGACAGCAGTGAGTGCTGTCCAGTGCCAGAGGAGAGCTGGTGCCCTGTCTCATGCTCCTGAGGGTGCCCCCAGAGACAGCAGTGAGTGCTGTCCAGTGCCAGAGGAGAGCTGGTGCCCTGTCTCATTCCCCTGAGGGTGCCCTCAGAGACAGCAGTGAGTGCTGTCCAGTGCCAGAGGAGAGCTGGTGCCCTGTCTCATGCTCCTGAGGGTGCCCCCAGAGACAGCAGTGACTGCTGTCCAGTGCCAGAGGAGAGCTGGTGCCCTGTCTCACTCTCCTGAGGGCGAGTGCTCAGCATTTCACAGAGGGTGAGCTGCAGTCCTGCCCTTCCTGCTGGGCTGGAGCACCCTCAGGCTGTGCCAGCAGCCCCTCCTGAGCCAGCCCAACCCACTGGGCACCCCGGGGCAGCTGAAGGAAGCAGCAAGTGAGCAGGAGGCTGGGCAGAAGCTGACCCAGAGAGAGCAGAGCAGGCTCCTGGTGCAAGCCCTGGCAGCTGGAGGGTGGGCACGGGGACCTGGGAATGAGCAGGGTGCAGCAGGGAGGGCTCTGACCCGTGCCAGGAGCAAGGGCAGCTCTCTCAGCAGGGCCTGGGGCTGCTCCAGGGCCCCTCGGGCTGTGCTGGGCTGCACTGGGAGCTCCCTCACCAGGAGCACAGCTCTGCTGCCTGGGCCTGGCACGTGGAACAAGGACTGAGTGGGATGTAAATACTGATTGCAGGTGACAAGGGCAGCTCATCCCCCTGCTTCCTGCGAGATCTCACTCCTCTCATCTGCACCACAGCCAGCTCCTTGGCAGCACAGCCACGCTGTGGGCTGAATGCAAATGGAGCCCTGCTGCTCCCTGCCTGGGTAATGTGCATTCCTGGGAAGCACCACATCCCCTGGAGCAGGAGCCCGAGCTGCCACAGCAGCTGCACTGCACATGCTGCCCTCACACAAACCCCAGGAGCTGTGCAAAGCTGAGCTCTCACAAACCACTTCATTTCCAGGCCTGCCAGAACTTCCTGAGCAGGACCTGGTGATCCACAGGTCTTTCCTGACACTGTAAGCACTTCTCCTATCAGGTCTGCAGTTTCTGGACATGTACCACGGCAAAAAGGCCATGCCAGCCACCCATGGCAGGATTGTCCACAGCCTCCTACATCCTAACCCCAGCTGCAGGTGCTCAGGAGCTGAGGCTGTCAGCCCTGCCTTGCCAAGAGCTGTGGCAGTCACCACACAGAGGAAGCAGAGCAGGGACAAGTCCCATGGAAAGGTTTAAGTGTCCTCATCTCCTGCCATCTCTCTAGAGTAAACACACTCCCCTGTTGGATTTCTCATCCCTCTGTAAGAAAAATGATCATAATTCTTTCCATCACTCCAAGAAAAAGGTCACAGGGAACTGGAAGAGTCTCCAAACATGAGCAAATCCTGGAGATGGCTGGAAGCGAAATGAGGGTGATGAAAAGCTCCAAGACACCTTTCTGTTTCCAAAGGGAATGCTTCTCCTTCCCTTTGAACACAGACTGCAGAGCTGGCTCGAGCTCTGCAGAGGCATCTGTCCTGGCTGGAGCAGGTTACATAAGGAGCTCTAGCAGCCTCCCCCAGTCTGGCAGGTACTGGGGCTGGGACTGGGAACTGCAGCTCTGCTTGGACACCCCAGGCTTGCTCTGCTCCGAGGAGTTCAGATTTTGGGGTAGTTTGTGAGCAGATCTCAGTTCCAGGCAGCGCTGCAGCTCTGGAGCAGCAGGGTCACCCAGCACTGCCCCGGGGGCTGCTCAGGTGGGCACAGCCCTGATCCCCCAGCGTGGCACAGCAGCGATGCCAAGGGGCTGTCCCAGGGCAGCGTTAGGGACAGGGACACCCCATGTCACTGCTGGCTCCGGAGCCACCAACAGCAGAGTGACCTCGGGCAGAAGGGAAGGCCAGGCCAGAAGTCCCAGAGGCTTTGAGCTCCTCCAGAGCCTTTCCCCGAGTTGTGCTGCGATTTCAAACCGGCCAAGGCCGAGCCGCGGCGGCAGCTGCAGCGGTGACAGTGATGCAGTGCTGTCACCTGCTGGCTGCCGGCTCCGTGCGGCAGCGGGAGAGGCCCAGAGGGGCAGCACTGCGGCCGTGCTGGGCTCCAAGGGCCGGGAAAGCCGCGCTGCCGGCTCCTGGGGACCGACAGCAGCGTGGCACCGCAGGCAGGGCTGGCACTGCTGCTGGGCACTGCTCAGGGCAACGGGCCTGGGAGGATCAGTGAGCAGCACCAGGGGCTGGGGAACTGTCCAGCACAGGAGGGGCAGGCGGAGGCTCTGAGCAGCCCAGGACTCGGCAAACACTGCCCCAGGGGTGCCCCCCCTGCCCCAGGGGTGCCGTACCTGCCCCAGGGGTGCCATACCTGCCCCAGGGGTGCCGTACCTGCCCCAGGGGTGCCGTACCTGCCCCAGGCATGCCGTACCTGCCGGATGGGCTCCGGGATGCGGAAGCGGCAGCAGGCCCTGACCAGGGACACGGCCGTGCCCAGGCTCACGCGGTGCCCCACGGACACGTACAGGGGCCTGGAGCTGTTGCTGTGGCTCCGCAGCACCTGGGCAGCCAGAAAGGAGAGATGAGGCACTGGAGAGGCTCGTTTGAACACACACAGAGGGGCACTGGAGTCAGGAGCCAGCCAGAGCCCTGGGGTGGGGCGGTGGCTCTGTGTTGGCAGCTCCCAGCCTCCCCAAACACCTTCCCCATGCCAGTGTCTCCTGTCTGTCCCCGTGTCCCTTCCCCAGACACCCGAGGCTGCTCTGGGATGCAGGAGCTGTGCCAGCCCAGGCTGACAGCACCCACAGGAAGAGTCTCCCAGCTGCCTGTTCCTGCTCTGCCCTGAATCAGCCGCTCCCAGCCCGGTCCCCGGGAGCTGCCAGGGAACTGGCACCTCTCCCAGGCTGCAGCTCACCATCCAGGCTGCTGGAGCACCTCAGTGCCACAGCCACGGACGGCAGTGCTCCCAGCACCTGAGCTGCAGCTCCCTGCAGCCACCTGAGCTCTCAGGAAGGGGCCGGCAGTGCCACTGGTCACCTGTTCACAGCTGCAGGGCATCACTGAGACAGCCCCACCGTGGAGAGGGACAAGGGGCCAACTGAGAGCTTACCATGCCCAGGACCTTCCCCGAGGTGCCTGTCAGTGGGAATGCCTCTCCTGACCTCTGCAGGGAACGAACCTGGGGATAAACACACACACATCAGCTCATCAGCACACCATTGTAGATGGCTGCCCAAATTCCCCTGGGATGTGAAAAACCAAACCCCAGCCTGGCCTAACCTGCTCCTTGTGCAGCTCATCCCTGACCAAGCCATCCACGTGCAGGAGGTTCTTGGCCACGCCGATGCACGGCAGGTCTGTCAGGACTCCGAGGTGACAGGCTATGCCAAACTCTGCCAACAAGGAGCCACTGTAGCTGCGGGATACCAGGGAACAGGAATGCCAAGGAGCAGCACAGGGCTCTGCAGGAACAGCCTACCTCTGGGATGGAGCAGGCCATTCCCATCCACCAGAAGCACCTGAAAAAGCCAAAGCAGAAATGTTATTGCCTGGGCACTGAGAGCACTCCGAGGAGCAAGGAGCAATCTCTCTTGGTTCCTCAATTCTCCCTGTAAGGCTCCTCCTGACTGCCTGTCCCTGAAGCAGCGGCAGTGTGGCACTGGCAATGCCCTGCACACACCATGGGCTCCCAAAGGAGGCCTGGCTGCTCCCAGCTCCCCAAGGAAAGGGAACGGATGCTCCAGCACAGCTCTGTCCGTGCCCCTCCTGTCCCAGCAGCTCAGGCTCCGGAGGGAGACCACCTTCCCTGGGACTCTGCAGCCCAGCTCGGGACGAGGGAAGCACAGCACACCTGAGGCTGGAGCTGGGGCTCCTCCTGCTGAAGTCTCTGCACGGCTTCCACCAGGACAGGCACCTCTCGGAAGGCGAGGAACCCGGCCACGTACGGGGCGGTGACGGGCACCATGCGGCAGTCCTGGTACAGCACCTGGGGCAGGCACGGACACCTTCCACTGTGCCAGGCTGCTCCAGCCCGGCCTGGGACACTGCCAGGGATCCAGGGGCTGCTCCGTGCCCCTGTGCCAGGGCCTGCCCAGCCTCTCAGCGAGCATTCCTCCCCATACCCAGTGCCGGGCGGTACCTGCAGGTCCGGGTAGCTGAGCACGACCAGGGAGGCGCAGGCACGGCTCTCGTCTCCCTTGCTGTAGGACAGATCCACGCCTCCCACTCTGCGCAGCCCCGCGAACTGCGGCTCCTTCTGCCAGGGCTCCGTGTCCTCCTCCAGCACGCTGGCCCTCAGCCGGGCCTGCTCCCTGCGGGCCGGCCGCGGTCACAGCGGGCCGCTCCCCGAGCCCCGTCCCGGACCGCGCCCCGCTCCCTCCCCGGGGAGCCGCAAACCCCAGCCGGGGCCGGAGCACGGGCGGGTCATGCCGAGGGTGCCCGTGCCTCGTGGGGACGCGGCGCCGGGCAGCCCCGAGCCCCGTTACCGCTCCCAGCCCGATCCCCGGTACCGCTCTCAAGAGGCGCCGCCGGGCGGTCCCCGGGATCCGTCCCAGCCCGACCGCGGTACCGCTCCCGGCCCCAGCCCCAGCCCCATTACCGCCCCAGCCCGGCTACCGCTCCCAGCAGCGCCGCCGGGCGGTCCCCGGGATCCGTCCCAGCCGGACCCCCGTTACCGCTCCCGGCCCCAGCCCCGGCCCCAGCCCCGTTACCGCTCCCGGCCCCAGCCCCGGCCCCAGCCCCGTTACCGCTCCCGGCCCCAGCCCCGTTACCGCTCCCGGCCCCAGCCCCGGCCCCAGCCCCGTTACCGCTCCCAGCGGCGCCGCTGGGCGGGGGACGCGGCCATGGCGGCGCCGGGCCCGCCCGTCCCGCAGCGCCGCCGCTCCCCGGAAAGCGCGGCCGGGCGCGGCCGTTCCGGGCGGGCGGCACCGATCCCGGCTCCGATGCCGTTCCCGATCCCCGGCCCCGCCGCGGAAGGAGCCGGGAGCAGGCGCGGGAGCTGAACGAGTTTATTTAAAGGGAGGGGGAGAAGCCGGCCAGGCCGGGCCGAAGGCAGCGAAGGAGCCGCGGCCTCGGGGCTCCCTGTGCGGGGGCGCCGGGCAGGCGCCGCTTCTGCAGCCAGCGCAGAAAGGCAGGCAGGAAAACACCAACCCTGCCCCGGCACGACGGCACCATGGCTTGTAAAAAAATCCTTCATGTTCCTCCAGTGGCTCTGGAGCTGTGGCGATCCAGGGTTCGCACCGAGCTGCTGGGTCTATTTCACCCTCCTCCACGGCCACTCTTCACATCAGGTGTAAAAACAACAACAACCCCAAACCCAAAGAACAACCAACAAGCCCCACACAAATGCCCAGAGTGGCAGAAGCCCTGACAGTGTTGTGGCAGTCCCTGGCAGGGCTCTGTCCTAACTGTCCCTGTGCTCCCTCTTGAAGGCAGCAGCTGCTTTCCAGGTACCAGCAGCATGAGACAGGAGAATCTCATCTGGGAATGTGTCTTCCAGCTCCAGAGCTAACTCAGAGTCTTTGTCATCAAGGTAAGGCAAGAGTGATTCCTTCAGGCTGGAAGACAGAGCAGAATGGCATTAACAGCTAAACAAAAAATCCCACAAGTTCCACAGTATGAGTGCAGTGCACCCACCCAAAATACTCAATACCCACAAGTGAACAGGTCTGTATGTGTAGTGAGAAGGGTTAAACAGCCAGGTGAGGGCAGGCTGCAGGGCAGAGCTGTGCCTATCCCTGGAGACTGGCCTTGATCATCATGGAGGTTTCCAGCCTTAATGAGTTTGTGATTCTGTTATTATTTTATCCAAGTGCCTGCAGAAGTGCTGATGTTTGTGCCCTGGCCAGCAGTGTCCCCAGGAGAGCCTGTGTGAGATGGAAGTGACACCTGCCAGAAATGGCTGTGGATATTCCAAATGCTGCTGCCTGGGCTGTGTCCCCCAGGCCATGCATGTGCCAAGGGAGTGTTCCCACTGTGTGCATGCTCAGAGGCAGAGAAGCTTCACTTAACAACAACTGTGGTGGCTTTGGGTGTGCAACTCCTACCTCCAGGTGGGTTTGAATTCCTGCACAGCTTGGGCACGTCTCAGCTTCAGGATGATCATTTCATGGAGCTCCTGCAGGAAGGTTTCCAGCCTGCAGTGCACCAGGAAGGTGTGCAGGAGCTTGGCAAGCTCTGGGGTGAGCTCTTCTTTGTAGTCTGGACTGACATCTGCAAAAGGATCCTAAAAATGCAGCGAGGGGAGGAAAAACCCAAAGGCACATTTGAGCAGCTGCAGGCAGGGCAGGGCAGGGCAGAGGAGCTCACACCGAGGGGCTGGGGGTGCCATACCCTGCCGAGGCGCAGCAGCTGCTCGGATTTGTGGGCACACAGGAGCTGCCACAGGGCCATGCTGTGCCTGAGCTGGCACCGTCTCAGGGCCTGGAAGAGAAGGACAGCTGTGGATGTGAGGGGTGTCTTTGGAGCCTGTCCCCAGCCTGCCCTGCCCAGAGAGAGCCCAGCACAGAGCTCATCCAGCCCTCTCACCCTTCCCCAGCTGCCCTCAATAATCCAGTTTTTGATACCACGACAGGCAAAGTGAGAGGGCTCTGTCACACAGGCTGGATTTAGCATAAACCAGATTTTACCCCAGAAGGATCTGAGTTTTGCCCTCAGGACTCACCTGCAGCACGTGAGGGTTTGTCTGATCCCCCATCTGCAGAACCTGCTCAATGTACTCAGTCAGCAGCATGTCAGCGTTCTCACCAGCCATGGCCAGGAAGCCCAGGGTGATCTCACTGAGGGACAGGGCATCACACACATCACTGTAGGACTGCAGCTCCCCGCTGATCATGTTCATCACAGAACTGGGCAGAGCACTCTGAAAAACACAAAGTCACAGCTAGCATTGTTTTAAAGCCATTCCTTTTTCTGTTCCAATTGCTCAAGTCAAGGAAGACAAGAGAGCCCCAGATTCAGGAAACTGAAACGCTGAACTATTTCAGCATTTCCCTTCTCTTTGCAAATCCTGACTGGCAGCACAAGGCCAGATTGCAGCACCCAAGGCATGCTGAGAAATCAGCAGGCAGGCTTTGGATGGACAAGGCAAGGCACAGAAAACGCTTGGAAAAGCAGGGATTTCATGCTTGCCCTGCTTCCTGCAGTGCAGAAACCCACCTGCTCCAGCTTGCTCCTGACATCACTGAACAGCTGCTCGTAGTTGCGGTCGTGTCTGTGCACCAGGGTGGGGATTCCCTGTCAGGACAGAAAGCCAGGGATGTGAAGAACCCTGGAATGGTGCTCCCGGAGCCGTCCTGGCTGCACAGCCCTGCCCCTCCTACCGTCAGCGTGATCAGCGGCTTCCCCTGCAGGAACTTGCTGATAACTTGCTGCTGGATCCTCTCCAGGTCAAAGTCCTGCAAGGTCTCCCCTCCCTTCTCCATGCTGTACTGGCAGTTGGACAGGATCAGAGGGATCAGGTCCCTCTCCACCTCGTAGCTGATCAGGTGCAGGTCGGCCACCTCCGAGGGGCTGACCAGGTACCTGCAGGGAGCAGAGGGCCCGTGCTCAGAGGGAGAGGCCTCTGGGGAGCAGGGAAAGCTGCCTGAGAGGGAGCAGGGATGCAGCAGAGCCCGGGGAGCAGCACACCTGTCATCGTCCTTGGTGTGCCTGTGCACAGAGTGCACCAGGTCGTTGTGCAGCCCGATCAGGTAACTGGCCAGCGCCGTGGAGCACAGCCCCAGCCCCTGGCGCCGTGGCAGCAGCACCTCCAGCCTGCTGTCCAGGCTCAGCTCAGCATCACAGTAGCCTCTGGGCAGCTTGATTTCCCCTGGAATACAGACAGCAGGGTTTGAGGGGGCCCAGAGGCATCCAGGCTGAGCCAGGGCAGGAGGAGGTACCAAGCTGAGAAAAGCTGCACGCTCGGTGTTAGGGACAAGCATGAAAGGGAACAAGTTCAGGTGAGAAAGGAAACAAGTTCAGGTCAGAATACTACAACAGGGAAACAAATCCCTCCCCTTTTTACCTACACTCTTAAAACTCAATGGCCAAGCCCAGCTTTGAGGCAATGATCAGCATCAGTGATGGGAGGAACCTGAACTCAGCAGGAGGAGCAGGGCTGGGAAAGAAGCTGCTCACCATTGGTGTCCAGGGAGCTTCTCAGCTTGTTCCAGACAGACAGAAACACATTCACTCTCCTCTCCAACAGGTCCCTCATCACATCTGAGAAACAACAAAAAGATAAATCCATTAAACGCCTTTTCCTGGTGAAACTCTCCAATACAGGGATCTTCGGAGCACACCACTGAACTCCAGGCAACTGCTCAAGAGACTAAACAGACACCCAACACCTTTCTAAAGGTATCAAATGGAGTCATTGGCTCAGTTTGTTACTTTTCCATTATTGTCTGCTCCTGCATGACCTTTATGTACTTCTCCATAAGTACTTAAAAGCATCAGTAATTGTACTTAAATTCAATTAAAGGAGTTGCCACAAACTTCATGAAAGGAAGGGAAGAACATTCATTCCACTCTTTAGGCAAGCCCTGCTCTAGAGCTGAGCTTAAAATGCCCACAGAACTGCTGCTGCACTGCACAGAGCTCCCACCCCTCATAAAAAATCTCCTGTACTTAATTCCCTTTAAAGTCATCTGGTAACTTTTCCAACCCTATCCAACTCTCAGTTCACTTGGGTGAGAGTTAAAAGGAAAAGGTGAGTTTTCCCCTTCACTTTCAACTGGACAATCCAGCACTTTATTTTTCATTAATTACAATTTTGGCAGCATCTCCTCACCTGAGTGGGGCTCCCTGAGGAATTCCCTGATGGAGCAGTGTTTGATCTCTGCTGTGTTCTGGAATTGCCTCACCAAATCTCTCTGCAGAGCCAGAATCTCTGGTAAGAATTTCACCAACCTCAGCTCATTTTCCTGGAAGAGGAAAGGGAGCCTGTGGGTAAGGCTGTGCTTGGACAAACCAGTTGGGAATACTTTTATGGAATTACTTCTTAAACGTTTAAAAGACGACAACATCTTCCGTGTTCGTTCTCAAGATCATGGCAAGTACTGAGATAATCCAAACGTGGTTCAGTCCTGGGCAATGCCAGGCTCTGAGCCCTGTGCCAGCCCCACCTTCTGCAGGAACTTGCAGAGGAGAGGGACGGTGTCCTTGGCGTTCTTCTGCTGCACAACGTGGCCCAGGTTCTCCACAGAAACCCTCCTGCGGCAGCTCCACATCCTGGAGTGGTGCACGTGGCTGTCCCCTGGCAGCTGGGACAGGAATGCAGCTGGGTCCCCATACACCAACTTCACTATGGGGTTGGAGGAGATTCTCTCATCCTCTTGGATCTGGCGGTTCAACTTGAGAAGCTTTTTATCCAAATCCTGCATTAAAAGAATAATAAATTATTGGATAGTGTGAAATACCTTCAGCTGAGCTGAGCCATTTCTGCTTTTCCAGCTACACAGATTCACCCCAGAGCAACCCCAGCCTCAGGCTCCCATTTCCCCAGGTAGATAAAGGTGGCTAATCCTTAACCTGCAGCTGTGCCATGGAGGGGCTGGCTTTGGGAATAGCCAGGTGAAAAGTGTAGATATTATAACACATCAGATTTCCAGTGGATTTTGAACTGCTCAGCTACTAACTCGGTATAGCAGATTTCTCACCTCCAATTCAGGAACAATAATTGTGTCTGCAACAATTTCTTCCCATTTGTTTCTCTTCCCCTTGGTGGACAGAAACTCATCAAACTGCACCAGCCCTGCAACAGGAATATTTCACCTCTTACATCTGCAATATTTCAGTGAAAAGAAAGCACAGATTCACAGGTGCTAGGAGTTAACTGAGTATCTTGGTCCAGCTGGAGAGTGACACCCAAACATCACACAGTGAGCCAGGGTTCCAGGAGCTTCATGTGAATGATGGGGACATTTACACAACTCCTTCATAACCCCAGAAATATTGAACAGGCTGTCCAAGGTCAGACCATGATCAATGACAGGGTGAAGCTTGGAATACTGGCTGGTGCTGCCCACCTTCCAAATAGGGGCCATTTACAATGAATGCCTCTGTGCCACAGTGACTCCAGAGCCCACCATGAGCCCCACTGTGCCATCCCTCTTCTCCCAGAGAGCTTCTGGGAGTGACTGAGAGGCAGCACAGAACAGGGACTGCACACAGCACAAGCAGCCCTGCTCAGGAGCTGCAAGCTCTGCCCATCTGTCATGACACTGTTTTGTCAATAATTCATTTTCAGAGTTATTGACTGCACCAAACCTTGCAAACGCCATGTACCCAACTGAAAGAAGCAAACAGCCAAAAATTCTTCCCTCCCTAAGTAAGAAGCTCCAAGCTCTCTATTTTCCTCCTCAGCTCACTGCTGCTGTTGGAAGGGGTTTATCAGCAAGGTGGCTGCACGGCCACAGCCCTTTGAGCACAGTCCCAGGTGTGACAGGGCAGGGGGCTTTCCTTACACTGGCCTGGCTGCTGCTGGGGGGCCTGCAGGAGGCTGCTGAGCACCAGGTGCACGATGCTGATGGTGTCATCCACACTCTTCCCCAAAATCCTGGTCAGATGTGCCAGGTCCTCCTGAACGTGCTGCTGCAGGAAGCTCACCACATCCTCCACTGCCGGCTTGATCATCCTTCCCAGGGACTGAAGACAGCAAAGGCAAGAGCTGAGCACAGCCAAAAACATCCAGGGAAGCACAAAGCACACAGAGCTCTGTCCTGCCAGGCACCCCACATGTGGGATTCCTGCCACCTGTGCCCATCAAGGCAGGGCTGGGTGGATGTGCCTGCGTGGAAATGAGGAATTAACCAAAATCTCTCCTGGGCAAGGAGGGAGGGAATTTGGGTCTTGCATCCTGCCCTGGCCACTTGGCAGTGTGATGAAAAGGACCAGCAGCACACAAAGGTTCCCCTACATTCTGTGTGACCCCTTGGAAGCATTTCTGGGGATACCTGAGGGTCTCTGGAGGCTCCCAGCAGCATGGACAGGTGGGTGAGCAAACGGAGCAGCACAAAGACCACGGGGGACACGCCCCTGTCAGACATCCCCAGTGTCCTCCTGTGCTCCACATCTCCAAGGACGTGGCCAGTCTGAGTCCTGTCCTCACGGATCCTGTAGCAAAGAGCATACATGTTTGTTTTTTTAACCTAGACAAAAACCATACAAGACATCTCTGATACCCAGCAATGCCTTTTTGACCCATAATGTCTTGGAATGCCATAAAAGCTGCCAATTCAGAGTGCCACAGGGGAGTGAAGGCTTCCAGTCAGTTTTGTGCACATAAAAGTAAATTTCTTTGGTTTTGCTGCCTGATTACCCTTGCTCGCACATCCCCTGCTTACACCTTCCAGAGAGCAGCATGAAGTGCTTGGTACCTCTGGCCTTTGAGGGCACCACAGGCAAGTCCCACCCCATTTATCCCTGCAAAGAGCCCACCTGGACTGATGGAAGCCCTGCACGGGTTTGTGGTCGGTGCCTCCAATGGGGACGTTGCAGTCGGGACAGCGGCTCGTTTCCATGGGGAGCCCACACTGGGAAAAGCAACAGGAGAACACTGAGTTCCAGAGCAACAGAGGGAATGGAACAAAAATCCAACCTCTAAGGGGTTAATTCAATCCCTGCTACAAACTGGGCCTCTGCCTGATGTTTCCCAATCTGTGGTATGAATGCTAGGGGTATTCTAAATTTTACATTACAATGACAAAATGATCAATAATATCGAGTTTAGAAGTGGAACTCTGTGCATCAGAACATTCAAACCAGTAAACAAAATAAAAGAGTTTATTGTTGAAAGCTTTGTCTGCTTAAATACCCACGAGTCCCAAATTCTTACCTCTCCCACAGTGGAGAAGTGGCCATTGGGACATTCTGTGAGGAGAGAAACAAACAGGACAACATTCTAAGACAGATTTACACAGCCCCTGTTATTCCCTTTCACTGGCACCATCATCCTGGAGCAAGAAACATGCTGAAGATCTAATCAAAAGCCCTGACTACCCCAAAGCCCAAAGCACTGACAGGCCCACGCAGGAAGCCAAGGAATTTTTCAGTGCTGCTTCTCCTTGAGAAACAAGGAATGAAAGCCTGACAGATTCTGCTGCTGAGGGCAGGAATGCTCTCACCCTCCCTTCCCTGCTGCAGGCAGGTCCAGCTGGGGGAAGCAGAGACAAAGCTGGCCAGGAAGGTGGCAGAGCTCTCCTCTCACACCCTGTTTGTGTTGCCTTTGTGCCCCCTCATGCTCTCTGAACAGCTGCAGGCTGAAGACTAAACAGCACTGGATGTTCTTTGGTACATCACCCACACAAACTGTCTACAAATCTGGATTTACCACGGGTAACTGATGCTGAGGAGTGTGTTTGTCCTCACATGTGGAACAGTTTCCCTTTCCAAACCCAAGGAATTCCTTCCCCAGGCAGCCAGCAGCACTCACCATACCAGTGCAGACCATGCATGTCCTTCCAGGTCCTTGCCTGAGCCATCATGTCCTCGGGCATGGTGGGCAGAAAGGAGTGCTGGGGAGGGAAAGGGGAAAGCAGTCACAGGAGGATCTGGGAACCAGCTCTGTCGTGCAGCAGCCACTCACTGGGTCTGTTCACACTGGGGAACAGGAGACACCTGAGAGCAGAGGCCAGGCAGGTGATGCAGAATTTCAGATTCACCTTTGAAAGTCCCCTCTTAGAACTGTCAGTATTGTTAAAATCCTCTATTAGAACTGTCAGCATTGTTAAAATCCCCTCTTAGAACTGTCAGCATTGTTAAGACTTGCAGTCTCCAGGCATCCTGCAGTGCATTGCTGATGCACCCTGGTGTGTACCAGCGTGTTCCCTCACCCCTTGGGCAGCCAGGAGCAGCAGAGCAGCAGCCCCCTGCCCCTGCCCCTGCCTAAGGAGCCAGAGCTCTCTGAGCAGGCAGGTCAGCACAGGGGGAGCTGCCAGCTGCTCTCAGCCTCGCTCACACAAATACCAGCAAAGCTATTTGTTTTGTCCTGCTCAGGGTGGAGAGGTGCCTTGAAAAGATACCAGACCTTGGTGCTGTGCCAATTAACCCCAACAGCACTGCAATAATCCCCCCAGGTGTTTCACAGCTCAAACTGAGTTGGAGCATTGCTGTTGGGAAGGAGGATCCAGCAGACACAGGCAAGAACCAGGGATGATCTCGTGCCCTCACCTGCATGCTGTGAGGCTGGAAGGCCAGGTTCCTGAGGGGCTGCAGGACAGGGCTGTGCCCACAGAGCAGCACAGCAGCCACGTGCACGGCCATCTCCAGCAGGGCTCCCTGCTGGCTGTGTCCCCCCGGCCCTACGGCCAGCCTGGGCAGGGTGTTCTTCACCAGGGCAACTGCAAGGTGCTGCAGCTCAGGGGAGCTCAGCGCTGGGCAGCTCTGGACGAACTCAACCATGGCCTCTGCTTGCTGAAAGCACAGATTGGAAAGAGCTAAAGCCATCAGGATACTGCCCCCATCCAACAAAGAACACTGGCAGCTGCTTCCCATCCTGGGTTACCCTGCTGCCAAAACCTCCCCAGCCTGCTCACGCGGGCCACCGCCCTGGCTGGGGCACAGGAGCCAAGCTCCTCCACCACTGATTCAGATCCAGTTCCTCCTTACCCACAAACAGGTTTGCCACAAGCTGCTAAAGGGGTGCCCCACCTGCTGCCAAAGGGGGGTGTCCTACCTGCTGCCTGGGGATGCCCTACCTGCTGCTTGGGACGAAGGCTCGGATCCCCGTACAGGACAGTGACCTCTCGGAAGATGGCCAGGAGCAGGTGGGCAGATTCCAGAGCTGGGGGGCTGCTGGAGGCCTGGGGAAGAAGCAAGGATGTGGCTGGGAACAGGCCAGAGCTGCCCCAGCTACAGAGATGGGACGTGCAGGTGGGAAAGTACAGAAAACCTGCTTGAGCACAAACCCCAGCGAGCCCAGGTGCTGGGAACAGACAGTGCCCACAGGGACACGGCAGAGCTGGGCCCAGCAGGGCTCTGGGGGAGGCCGGGCTGTACCTGCTGGGCCTGGAGCAGCCCCTGGGCCGTGCCCTCCATCATGGCTCGTCCCACGGCATCGCGCAGGGCGCGGTAGCGCTCCCCGCACACCAGGAACCGGTCAATGTGGGTGGACTGGCTGTGCTGCACCTGCCAAGGGAACAGCCATGCACAGCTCTGGGGACAGCCACCCACTGCAGGGGGCACAATCTCCCCTTCCTCCCGAGCCCTGATGCCATCCTGATTTTTTAAGATTTTCTAAGCCTTCTGATGTTTACATTCTTGTAACAAACTTTCTCACACACTTTCTGTAAATAACTCATTGTTTTGCATTCTTTTGTGGAGGAGAAAAAATTTGATGACTGTTGGTTTGTTCAGCGTCATTGGAGAGGTGGCACTGTCACCCTCCAATCCACTGTCACTTTTGGAAATCTGTAAGTGTTGGAGTCAGAAAATAAACTTTCCTTTTCACCACGAGAACAGCAGTGTGTGTGTGTTGTGTTATTTTGTGTCCTACGGTGACACCCTGGGGCATTTCAGGCTCCCCAGAGCAGCAGCAGCAGCCATGGTGCTGCCAGGGGAGTCTCCATCCACCAGAGAGCCAGGAGAAGTCACCTCCCAGCCACTGCCACTCTGGCCCAAGAGCCACACAACAGCAGGAACACCCAAAGCAGCACAAAGTGAAGGCAAAGAAGGGACCAGAACCACCACCAGGAGATGCCTCTTGTCTACCTGCTGCAGAATCTCTGCTGGGAACACCCAGCTGAAGCGTGGCTCTGTGACCAGCTTCTGAGCAAACTCCATGCCATGCTGGCTGGCAATCCTCCTGACCAGGTACACACAGTGCCAGTCGTTCCTGGCACGGCTGCAGAACTTCTCCACACTCTTCAGGAAACGCTGCTCATCCCTCATCTGCTCTGGCTCTGGAGGGGAAAAAAAGAGGTTAAAACAATGAGGCAAAAGCACATCTCATCCTGCAAAACTCTTCTGTCTGCCCCAGCTGTAGCACCAATGCCTTTATTAGTATTGGGTTATTACACAGAAGAATTTCAGAGCCCTCCCTTCCTCAGGTTTTGTCTGGGGCACTTCCTCAGCCACATTTCAGACAATGATTCATTTCTTTGACAGGGAAGGTATAAATTCATCAATATAAACTCTTAATCCCTCCTAGCTGTGCAGAGCTCTCATTCATATAAAACAATAACCCTTACAGCAGTCCTGGGTCTCAAGCAGCATTTATGCTTTAAAGTTCAATTTAGTGGGCTCTAAATAAATCTCACTGTTAGCATCAGGAGGATAAAATAAATCTCCTTCCACAGTAACTACACTGGGGTCATCAGCACAGCCTTGCTACCAGTTACAGAGCACTTGTAACACCTGGTGCAGGGCACAGACATGACTGATACCCCCAAGGAAAAAGGGAAGAGCTGCTTTTCTTATTGGGCATGCACCAGAACAGGTCCTAGCAGGGCACAGGGCACTGTCTGTGTCCCACAGAACAGGTTCTAGCAGGGCACAGGGCACTGCCTGTGTCCCACAGAACAGGTTCTAGCAGGGCACAGGGCACTGCCTGTGTCCCACAGAACAGGTCCTAGCAGGGCACTGCCTGTGTCCCACAGAACAGGTTCTAGCAGGGCACAGGGCATGCCTGTGTCCCACAGAACAGGTCCTAGCAGGGCACAGGGCATGCCTGTGTCCAGCACTCCCAGCAGAGCAGTCAGACTCACGTGTGTGCTGCTGCAGGTGGAAGATGAGCTCTGCAGCCCTGGCCAGGCACAGGCGCACCTCGGCCACGGCCTGCAGGTACTGCACAGAGGCTTCCTGGGGAGCCCCTCTGCTGCTGCTGGGCAGGTAGTGCTCTGGAAAGGCTCTGTCCTCAGGCACACTGCTCCCGTGCCCACATCCCAGGCTGTTCTCCAACTTCTCACACATGGAATCCTGGAGAGAGGCCACAACACTGGTGAGCGGCAGAGCCACCTCACCCAGCCACCCTTGTGTCACCCACCTACGCACTCTGGGGTGCCATGAGCACAGCAAACCATCCCTGACCCTCCAAACCATCCCTAACCCTCCACCCCACTGCCATTGCCCCTCATCCTAAACCCCTGCCAAACCCCATTTTTAGGATGTGCCCCAGCTGTCCCAAACTCCCCAAGCTTGGAGCTGAGCAAGAGCCATGAGCAGGCTGTGAATAACACACATTCCATGATCCAAGATGCCAAGCTCTACCTGTCTGTCCCTTAGCAAGAACACAAAAAACTACAAAATCCTGTAAGTAATAAAACCTCTCCCCTGCTGTCACACTGGTTTCAAGTTGTCCAAAGCCCTGAAGGTTATGCAAGGGGAGGCAGGGGAACAATCCAAAAGGCACAATGATTTAAGGGTCTGTGGAGACAAGAAGCAGTTCAGCACTGGGCTGCTGCCATGAGAAAGGCCCTGCTTGCTGCACTCCTGTGCTGGAGGTTGAGGTTTAACAGCCAGACTCTTGTCCAAGGGAAAGAATTTATGTACCACTGCAAAGCCACTCAAGCCTTTCCTTGAAAAGCAAGGCTCATTCCTGAGAGCAAGTTCTGACCAGGTGATTTGGTATCAACTCCTTCTGGGCTTTCTAGTGGGAAAAATAGTTACATACACAAGAAACACACCTAGAACTGCAGAAGAATTTCTGTTCTTGGCTTTTTTTACTCATGAAACTGCAACAGTTTCCTGGCCCAGCTCTTACCTCCAAGCAGTTGACAAAAAGCAGGTAGAGCTCTTTTTTGTCATTTTTCTCTAGGAGCTCGTTGTGCTCCACCTGGGACAGGTAACGCTGCACGTCATCTTTGACTTCATTGAAGCTACAGGAGAGAGAGAGACCCTGACACAGCTGCCATGCTGGCAGGACTGCCCCTGCCCTGAGCACAGCTCCCAGAGTGGCTGGGTGACAGCTGGGGTCACTCTGGATCCAGCTGCAAGGTGGAGAAGGCCTTGTGCCATTTTCTGCAGTGACATTTGGCAGTGAGCAGGGCTTTGGTAATCAGCAGAGCTCACTGAGCCCTTCAGGACAAAAGGCACCTGGTTCAGGGGGTGGGCACACCTGAGAAAGGGCTTTGAGCCCTGCCTGCAAAGGGAGGCTGGGAGGGCTGTGGGAATGGGGGGTCTGTGGGGCAGACACAAGATCAGTTTAAATCCTGATTAAATTTCAGTGAATTAGGAGTTTTGCTTTGCTGACCTAGATCAGAGCAGCTACTCAGCCACCTCGCAGAACCAGGCATCCACCCCCAGCAGAGGGTTAGTGAGGGACAGCCAGGTAAACCTTGCACAGGCTGCTCACACTGCACCACCAGACAGCCAAGCTGCATGACTAATGCAAAGATTGTGAGATTTTGTGGTGAGTGTGAGATTCAATGAAACTCAGGGAGGTGAGGAGAACAATGGGATAGGTTTGATGAGGAACTGAGCTGAACCTGGCCTGGCCTAACCTCCCTCAGCTGATTGTGCCCACCTGTACTTCAGGAGCAGCTTCAGCATCACTGAGCGGATGATGGGAGTCTCATCCACCTCATCATTAAACGGGGACAGGAATTTGGTGTAGACAGCTGGGTGATCTGTGGAGACAAGGGGAGGACAGCTCTGGCAGCTGAGAGAAGGTGGGGACAGCTCCAGCTCCATAGGACAGTGTGAGGGTGAAGGGAGCTCACCTGGGTCCTTCACGAGGCTTCTGTGAACAAAGAGCAGGTCCAGGAGCCTCTGGATCACCTCTGGCTCAGGGGGCTCGTTGTCCTTGAAGCACATGGTGGTGACCATGTCAATGAAGAAACTGTTGCACCTCTGGCGGAACAGGGCCTTCTTTGCTACGGCAGCTCTGGGAGGGGCAAAAGCAAACACAGAGCCCCTTAAAGCACAGAGAGATTGAGCACACACAGGCTAAAGTCACCCAAGGGAGACACTTTCCAACCTTCCCAACGAGATGATCCTTGAGGCCCCCTCCAGCCCAAACCACTCTATGATTTGCTTGCTTTTACAGAGGCCAAGGCAGCTTTCCCCTTTTTATAAGCAACAGAACAGACAGGGCCTGTTCAGCTCCAGAGGGATGAAGCAGAGTTCACCCCCCACTCTGTTCATGTTCACCATCTGAGTTGAGCATTTCCTCACAAAGCCTCCCCACTGAATGCTCCCACCTTGGAGAGGGTGCTGCAGTACCTGAGCTCCTCAGAGACAGTCAACTGCACCTCCTCCAGAGCAGCCCTGCAGTAGGGACAGTACATCTGTGCTGGCACCAGCCACTGGCTGATGCACTTGTGGCAGAACACGTGGGTGCAGGGCAGGCACACGGGGTCCCTGGGCTCTCCCAGGCAGATGGGACACGGCTCCAGACCGTGCCTGGAATGCAGAAACAGCAATGAGCTCAGCTGCTTCCAAAAGCCCTGAACATGTTCAGCTGCACTAGACCAAGAGCTGGCTCACTGCTCAGCCCAGGGTGCAGAACCAGGCAGGGTCACTGCTCTTCCCCTGGCTTCCACTGCATCCATGCAGCACTGCCATAACACAGTGTGCTGGCAATGTCCCTGCTGGCCCCTGCAGCCTGCCCCAGTGCCAGTACCTGTAGAGCCTGCTGCTGACCTCGTTCTTGCATTGGCACAGCACTGTCAGCACTGCAACAAAGGTTGGATGGGACTTCATGTCTGAATCGTGCTGGAAGCACTGCAGAGGGAAAGGACAGGGCCCAGTGACTGAGCTGCAACACCTGAGAGCAGAATTGCCACCATCAGCAGAAGAGGGAAGAAGTGAAATGGCAGCTTGGCTCACCTTGGCAAGCAGCAGGGTGTATTTCCTCACCAAGCCCTCGAATTCGGGCATGAGGGCGCGGATGCCCAGCAGGACGTGCTCCACAAAGAGTGCCATGGCAAACACACGGCTCCAGCAGGCCCTGGGGGCACAGCAGGTTGGCACCAGGGCAGCCAGGGCTCACTGCTGCTCCTGCTGCCCTCCACAGCACCCTGCACTTTGGCTTCCCAGAGGGGTTTTTGTCAAGGACAGAACATTCCAGCACTTCACTCAGGGGGCTGAAGGGCCTGGCCTGGAGGCAGCACTGCAGCAGGACAGCAGCACTGCACACACCTTCTCACACCTCTGTCTCAAAACTTTTTAAAATACCAATCACAATTAGCTGCACTTTCTTCACTTTTAATAAACTAAACAAGGTCTGTGAGAAACTGGGATAGTGCTCTGGGCTCCCTTCCAAAACACAAGAGGCAGTGAAATTCCCCATCTCTTGAGTCCTTATGCACAGAGGATGAAGTGGGGAGACACTGCTGGTTAACAGGAACCTGAGGAGAGTTTTAAATAACCCCTGAACCCAGATGGAATGCACCAGATGATACTGCCAAATTTAGAGAGAGAATCTGCAGGAGATGAGGGGAAAAAAATGTGGTTCTTGCTGCTTGGTATGCAATTGAGCCCAGCAGGAACCTGGAAAGGTTTGCAAAGCCTGAGAAAAGCAGCACCAGAACAGCTCCAGGCTGCTCCAACGGCCCAGAGCACCTCGAGGCAAAGAGCAGGGCTGTGGGCAGAGCTGGGCACCCACCTGAGCTCCCTGAGCAGCTGGTGGCAGCGGCTGCCCCTGCGCTGGGCACTCTCCTCTTTGCACAGGAACTCAATGGGCATGTGGAGGTTCTTCACCCTCTGCAGCCAGAGCTCAGGGGGAGCTGTCTGCACCAGCTTCTCCAGCTCCTCAGCACAGCCCATGGCAGCCAGCACGTCCAGAACCTGCACACACCAGGGCCAGGGGTGACAACAGCAGCGTTTCAGAATCACTTATGGACCCTGGGCTCTCAGTCTGGCTTGCTACTTGATTACTTTAAGCTCTGCAATTCTCATGTTTGTGGCTGGGCTCGTTAGCATGTCCTATTAACTGATGCAAAAGCAAGGCAAACTATTTTAAAACCTGCTTGTAGCAGTAAGAACAGAGCAGATCATCCCCCATTCTGAGGAGCCCCAGCCTGTGCTGCCCCCTCTGCTGTGGGTGAAACCCAAAGGACTGAAGAGCAGTGCAGGCTGAGGCAGTGACCGTACCATCTCAGAGCAGGGAATCCTGCACCCCTGCTGGCCCAGGAGGTGCCCAGTCACCCGGGGGTACACGGCCAGGATCCTGGAGAAGTTCTGCAGGCGGCTCTTGAACCGGCTGTGTGCCAGGTGGGCCCAGGGCAGCGAGGGCACCGGCTCCTGCCCCCAGGGGGACTCTGCCATCCACTGCTCCACGCAGGACAGGAACGCCACGCGCAGACACTGCAGGTGGGACACAGAGCCAAAGGTGAGAAAGTGCTCTCATCATTCTAATATATTTATATCTAATTTATTTATGTATATATATATATCTATAATATTTATATCTAAATTTATAGATATATCTCTCTAATATATTTATATCTAATTTATTTATTTATAGATATATATATATTTATATCTAATTTATTTATTTATATACATCTAGAATATATTTATATCTAATTTATTTATATATATCTCTAATATATTTATATCTAATTTATTTATATATATATATCTAATATATTTATATCTAATTTTTTATAGATATATCTCTCTAATATATTTATATCTAATTTTTTTATTTATAGATATATATTTACATCTAATACTTTTATATCTCATTATAATTTTATAATTTTGTACTGGAAAGCCTGGCTAAATTCTCTGAAAGATGAGAATCATTTCCCTACAAAGACAGCCTTAAACGTGTCAATTTATACAGGTTCTGCCTTTCTGAGTGACCCCAGTGTTTAGTGTCTGCTCTGGGGTTCCCCTGCTGCTTTCTCAGAGGGGATTCTCCCCAGGGCAGGGCTGATTCAGGAGGACACATTCACAGGGCTGATTCAGGAGGACACATTCACAGGCATCACACTCTCCTCCCCATCCAAAGCATTTCCAGCCCCTGACCTGCAGCTCCTCCTGGGAGGACACACCGATGGTCAAGACAATAAAGTCTGTGATGTAGCACTCAAAGAGCATCTGCCTTTCTCCCTCAGTCAGAGAAGAGATGAATTTTCCCAGGGCAGTTTTCTGGAAGTATTCCACAAACTTCTCAGCATGGCCTGGAAAATGAGGATGCAGAGACAAGCTGGATGTTAGGAGGAAGCTGGCTTTGACACAGCATCTATCCTAGAGACACTGACACCTCATTAATCACTGATGCCTCCAGCACTCCCCTCATCCAGGGCACTGAGCAGGGACTCAGGCCAGGCCTTGTCAGCCCAGCACTGTGTTGTATTTCTGCAGTCTCACCTTGTCATTAACTCCTGGCTGCTCCACAGCACTTTGAATGCAAGGGCACAGCACAGGTGAGAAAGATGAATGGTGAGAAGCACAAGAAGAGCTGCCTGCACAGAACTCTGCTGGCTCACAGGAGCACAGAGGGACTGAAGGTGACTCCAGAGACAGGAGGGGCACAGCAGTGACAACCCAGAGCTCAAAGGGCAGTGGATGGAGATGCTGAAGCCAGGCTCTCACCTTCAGTGTTTTGGATGTACTGAGCCTCCAACCACATCTCTTCCAGGTACTCCTTTATCCTCCAGCTGAAGGGCATCTCATTCCCAGCATCAGCAGATACCATCATGTTGTTCTGCACCAGGATTATCTCTGGCTGAGGGCTGGGGGGTTAAAAGGTCATTAATGCACAGGGCTTTTCTTTGGGAAGGCAGAGACTGCAGAAAGCAACTGAGCCCTAGGAGGGAAGGGAGAGAGAAGGGAGGGAACTGCAGGACTCTGAGGAGAGCAGGCTGAACTGTGAGCAGTGCCCTGCTGCCCTCTGGGGCAGCCAACAAACAACATCCCTCTGCTCTGGGGGATTAGAGCCAGTGCTGGGCTGCTCCTGGTGCTGCCAGCCCAGCCCAGCCCATCCCAGCCCAGCCCAGCCCTCCTGCTGCTCCCCAGGCTCACCTGTTCTTCCCCACCCCAGGAGAGACACTCAGGAATTTGGAGTCACTGAAGATGAACATCCACAGCTTCGTCACCCACGTGGCTCCTGGCCTGGCCAGCAGCTCCAGATTGCCATTCCTGTCCATGACAGCGACCAGGAGAGCCAGGAAGGGAGTGACCACCTTCTGCACTCGCTTCCACAGGGTGTGCCTTGGGGGAGAGAGATGGAGAAACCCAGAGGGAACGTGAGCAACACCATCGGCAAAACAGGGGGTGCCTGTCCTGAATAACTGCTGACCTTTGCCTGTGACAGAATCCTAATGCTGCCTTTATGGGAAAGAACACAACCAACAGAAAACCCTGCACTTCTCACTCCTGGCTCACCTGTAATGCCACTCAAGCACTTGTGCATCCCAGTCCCAGTACAACCCCTGCAGCTCTAACCACCCCTTCCCCAGGAGAGGCTAAAATTGCCTTCAGAGAGGTTCCAGCACAGCCTGGGGACTGACACTGCAAATGTTCACACCAATTACACCAAGCTGCTGTCCCTGCTGCACAGGTGCCACCTGCAGACCCTTCCTGGAGGCTGCAGGTGACAAGGCAGGGCTCACCTGAAGGTACCTGCCTCCTGCAGAGCACTGAGGTTGGAGGCCTCCCGAAGCACCCAGTTCTTTGGGTGAAGGGAATTTTCTTCTTGCTTCTTCAACAGGCTGGAGAGACGAGCCTTGGTTATCTTCAGGAAAGAGGCTACAAAACAACAGGGAACTTGTGTTTTCTTTTCCATTAGCTTGGACCCAAATATCCCACCAAGCACAGCATTTGACAACTGTTCCAATAATTGGCCAAGGCAGCACAGTGGGAGAAAAAGCCACCACTATAACAGCAGAAAAGCCCTGCACCCACCCACACACTGCAGCATGGACACATTCTGGGGAGAGCCTCCTTGCCTGCACCCCAGCACAGAGCTCTGCATCCCCAGTGAGCTGTTTGGGTTGGTTTTGACCTCCCTGCTGCACACACCTTTCAGCTCATCCTCTGTGGAGAAGAGGCCAAGCAGAATCTCAATCCTCCTCCTGCTGCGGCTCAGGTCCTCGTTCTGGTCCCTCAGCATGCCCACAGCACTCTGCACACAGGTCCTCAGCAGCACTGTGGTGTCCAGGATCTCCCCCTGCCCAGGAAACAGGGCCATTCCCCAGAGTGACCCTCCTGGCCCCAGCACCCTCCCCTGAAAGGCTCCCAGGCTCCCTCCAAGGGCTGCTGCCTTTCCATCCCTGTTCCCAGCTGCCATTCTCAGCCCTCTGCTGCCAGGAACGTGATGCAGCTTCTGTGCCCCTCTCAACCTGGCCTGTGACACAGCATTTGTGCTGTGCTGAGACTCCTGCAGGGCAAGATTCAGCAGTTTGAGGAAAGAAGTGGAAACAATCAATGTGACCAGGGAAAATGTGCCCTTCCTGGGAAATGCTCCGTGTCCCTGGTGCTGGCCATGCCCAGCTGAGGCTGCCGGCGGCACACAGGGCAGTGTGAATGTGGCTGCAGCACAGCCAAGCCCTTAGCCAGCTCCAGCTCAGAGCACACAGCTGGAGTGAGGCTCAGGAGCACAGCTCCCACCTCCAGGGGAAGGAAGGAAACAGAAACTCAGAGCTGATGCTTAAAAATCAAAATAATCAAATGACAAAGGAATTAAAGTCCTTAGAATGGTTGATTTCTTCAGTGACGCTGATTTTGACTGGGCAGTGGGGAGAAGGAACTTGTGTCTGATCAGCAACACTCATGATGCAAATATTGCTGATTGGTGTCAGGTGAAGGGGACACAAAAGGTGGGCTGCACCCATGGATGACAGAGCAGAGAGCCATAGTGACAGCTGAGAGGCAAACAGATGTATTCTGAACTGACCTCCTGGTGCTCTGCTCCTGGCACTGGTGTTCCAGCCTCCACCTCCTCCTGCTGAGCTTCTCCACCGGCAGGCAGAGCTGCAGCTAAGGAGGAGGATGTTCATTAGAAAGCAGCAGTGCACTCCTGCATCAGTCAGAGCAGAGTTTATTTTAGCAACTGCATCCCAGAGCAGCAGAACATCTGCCAGAGAGCCATTAGCACCTGCATGAGGAGCTGAGAGTCACCTCCCAAACACAGCCACAGCTGCTCGGGCTGTCAGGCCTCATGCAGCAAGAGCTGGAAGAAATGTGACACTGAGCTAATGCCTTAAGCTCTCCCTGACTCCTGTCAGGCAGTGTGGTGAAAGGAAAAGAGTAAGAAAAAGCTGAGGGGAAAGATCCTTGTCAGTCTGTGCCATGCAGCACTCAGGCTGCTGAGCAGTGCAAATGCCACATTTTTGTCAAAAATAAAAGGGAGAAATACCAAATTAGCTTGCTTGATGACCTAAAGTTGTAGTAATGAATTAAATACATGTGGGGAGCCCCCCAAAACCAGGAAAGTCATCAGACAGGCTGTGGCAGGCATCAGCTCCTGCAGCACCAAGTGTGGGGCCACAGCTCCCCCTCTCCCCAGCACACAGCTCACCTCTGGCTGCAGCTGGCTCCTGGGAGAACACCTGGCTGATGGTGAGGTTCTGCAGGGCTGCCAGGTCAGAGATCATGTCCTTGGACCTGCGCAGGTCGTCGATGTGCACCGACTGCCACAGCCCTGCAGGCACAGAGCAAGGAATCACTCCCAGCCTTGTTCTTCCCGAGCAGCTCCCCCAGAATCACCTGCCAGCCCCTGGGTTACCTTCACAGGTCACCAACTCTCACCTCTAGCTGCAGGAGGGGAGAGCACAATGCCCTCAGAC
Organism: Melospiza georgiana; assembly: GCF_028018845.1. NCBI lineage: Eukaryota > Metazoa > Chordata > Aves > Passeriformes > Passerellidae > Melospiza > Melospiza georgiana. The sequence continues at coordinate 831,299 of NC_080450.1, read as the reverse complement.
CCTGCTGCTGCACACATCCCTGCCTGACAGTTCCAAGGTTCTGAGGCTCTCAGAAGCCTCCAGACCCAGAGGAACCTTGCTGAACACACCAGCACCTGCTCCAGAGCCTCTGGAGGACAGCACACCCACAGAGTCACCCTCATGGCTCTGTGCTGCTCTCCATGACTGCAGAGGGGACCTGTCTGCCAGCAGGCAGGACAAGGTGCTCCCTGCCAGGTACTGCTCCTCTGGGCAGCCCTGTGGCACAGGGAAGCAGCTCTGACAACCCACAGGACACACTGAGCCCAGCTTGTCAGCACTGAAAGGAACAGACTGCCTGAAGGGACAGATGGGCACACCCACCTCCATGGAATCCCACGTAGGAGGTGCCTCCTTTCAGCCGGGAGAGCTTCATGATGAAGTAAACAAAGACAGAGGCCTCTCCCAGGTCCACCTTGTTGATCTCATTGACCACGGTGTACCTGCAGCAGAGGGGAAATGCTGGTGGCACAGCAAGGGCACACAGGGGCCCACGGACACGGGTCCTGTCCCAGAACAGGCACAGGTGACCCCCACTCCTCCCTCCCAGCTGTGGTGCTGAGCTGCCACCTCCAGCTGTGCCCTGAATGATCCCGTGGCCCTCAGCCCTTCGGGAATCCTGCAGCCAGTGCCCAGAATTCACACTTCAAAGGGGATTATCTGCTCATTTCACCCAGCTTAGCTTACTCTGACTTGGGGTATACATTATTTGAAATACAATCAGTGCATTTGGATTCATTCTGCTACAGAATAAAGGATTGCACGTTGCTGAGTGTGAGATCCCCAAAGAGCACCAATAACCAAACACAGGGAGGAGTGGCCAGGCAGAACTGAAGCACTCCACACCCACTCACTTGGCTGAGGCAATGAGCTGGGCATTCTGAGAGCCACCTTCAAAGTCTGTCTGAATAATGAGGACTTTATTTCCTGTAGTGGAATCCAGGAAATCCCTGAAGAGTGAAAAGAGATTTAACAGAAGTCACTGAGTATAAAGATCAAACATTAAAGACCACAGAGCCAGTCACTCCACATTAGCTTTGGCTGCTGCAGGAGGGGAGAGGAAACCACCAAACCCCATCTCATGTGATGGAGCTGACAAGGTTTGTCCCTTATCAGCAGATATCTGGGCAGAGCCAGCCCCGTGCCAGCACAGGCTCCCTTTTCCATCTGTGCTGCTCTGAGTGCTCTGCCCACACACCCTGCACACAGCTGCCAGCCCATTGCAGGGAAACCCCGGCCCACACTCACCGGATGCCCTTCAGGAAGGAGAACTCGGTGTCAAACTGCTGCAGGAACAGCAGCTGGGGCCTCTGGGCCTTGCCCTGCACCTCCCTCTCCAGGCAGGCAACGTCGGCACTGGTGAGCAGCCGGGAGAAGGTGGTGACCTGGGGAGAGAGGGGCAGCGATGCAGCACCTGTGCTTGCAGGGCTGCTAGGCTGCTGCAGAGCTGCACTGCTCCCCCAGCCCGCTGGAAAGCTGCACTGCACCCCAGGCTGCTGCAGAGCTGCACTGCACCCCAAAATCAGCATTTATTTGCCAGCACCCAGCTCTGCACGCCCATCACAGTGGCACACACAGGTGGTGCCATGCTGCAGCCCTGGCACACAGAGCTGAGAGGGGTCAGTAGGGCTGGCAGTGCCCTGGCAGGGCTGGCAATGCCCCGGGAAGGTTGGCAGCGCCCCGGCAGGGCTGGCAGCGCCCCAGGAAGGTTGGCAGCGCCCCGGGCTCACCTCGGTGAAGGCAGTCTGTGGCCCAGCCCCTGCCCGCACGTGGGCACCCAGGAAGTCGGCGAAGGAGGTGTGGTGCTGCTCCCTGAAGTAGGTGTGTGCCAGGGCGGGTGCCATGAACACCCCCACGGAGTTGCAGAGGCGGACGACGGCGTCGGGGGTGGCACAGTTGAGCAGCGCCAGCCGCGCCCGCTCGGCGACGCGGGGCAGCAGCTCGGCGGGCGCGCAGGCCGGGCGCAGGCGCTGCGTGCCCTGCAGCACCAGCGAGGCGCAGGTGTCGGCGTGGTAGCCCACGAACACGTCCGCGGGGCTGTACTGCTGCTGGCTGATGAAGTGCTCCTCCGTGTTAACGGCCGTGAACTCCTGCACCCAGCGCTCCAGCTCCTGCACGGCCTCCCGCTGCGCCCCGTCCAGCACGGTGCTGATGTCCAGGTAGTGCTTCTCCAGCCGGTTGATCAGCGGGATGGGGAAGTGCTTGTACACCACCTCCTTCTCCTCGATGACGATCAGGCGGAACTCGGGGTGCACCCGGCACTTCACCCGGTGCGTGCCCAGCCCCAGGTCCACGTACTTCTGCCCGGCCAGGTACACGTAGTACTGGTTGAGGGCATCGTAGAGGCTCTCGTAGAGGTTCTGCAGGTTGAGGAGCACAACCATCTTGCCGGTTTCCATGCACACCTTCACTCGGTTGATGTTCCTGCATATCTGGGTGTATTCTTGGTCCTTAGGAAAACTGGAGCCAAAGATGATTTCTGGCTGCTGGCGGGCAGTGAAAAAAGCCTGCTGGAGGATCTGCAACGCAGCGTAGTTCTCAGTCAACACCAGCAGGTACCTGCAGTCCCCATCCTCAGCGCTGCTGTAAATGTTCTGTCGGATCAGCTCTATCCTACTGATATCGTGAGCACGGATCTCCCCTTTCTCTAGCAACTTGGAAGTGAATATTTCCAAGGCATTGACGTCATCTTTGCCACCAAAGTTACGAAGAACCACTGCGGCGATGTCCTGAGGTGTGGGCTCGCTTTTGGAGCTCTTGGCTAGGGCAAAAAACATCTTTATGAGGCTGTAGTAGTCACGCAGGCCAAAGAACTCCCTGTCTTGGGCCTTGCAAATGTTCTCATATGCATCTGCAAAGTGATGGAAATACTGCTCGACCTTCTGCAGAGCCCCTCGTGCCGAGCAGCAAATGCCCTTCGCGCTCTCGATGAGCTCCTCTCTGCTGGGGTCACCACGAGACACAAAGATGCCTCGATTCATCTTAGCAGGGTCCAAAGCCCAGTTGGAAATCCCAATGAAGCCAACCTTTTTGTGAGGAAGAGGGACATCATCTATGCAGCCATCCTCCAAAAGTGGATGCAAAGTCTTCAGGGGCATTTTGGGAGAGTCTTCTGCCAGCCCAATCTCATCCAAAACCACCACTGATACATACTCCTCCAAGTTCTTCCCTTCCTGGAATCGAGCACAGTGCTTGAAAGTGCCAATGATGCCCTCTGGAGTGGAGAGGGGGCTGCACTGAAAAGACACGAGATGGATCTGCTTCAGGTCCTTGAACAGATCAGAATGAGCTGCTTGGCCCTGCATAGCATCGGCCACGATGGTTTTTGCCAGGGATTTGGAGCTGCCAGGCTTCCCCACCAGAAAAAGGGGGATTTTCAGCTCAATACAGATGACCATCATGAAGACATTTTCCTTCAAGGCCAAGTTCCTTGCTATGGTATCCCGGAGTGGTACCCCACTCAGGAATAAGTCCTGCATCAGAGTGATTTCTTCCAAAATCTTTTTCTGGGTATCATAAGGCTTTGGGAGGACCTGGCTGATGGCAGTCCTGTATGGTTCCTTCTCTTCCAGGGACGCGTGGTAACAGACCCCGACTGCCAGCACCAAGGACCAGATGACACCATTCCTGTCACTGCTGCCCTTGGGGGCTTTCCTCTCGGCCAGGTACTTCTCCAGCTCCCTCAGCAGCATGGGGCTGTGCCTGTAAAACCACTTGAACACCTCCATGCAGCGCTCCACGTCCCGCAGGCTGACAAAGCTGCACTCATCGTCCCTCTGCCTCATGTACTGCTGGGAGGCAAAGAGCACCTCTGTGACCGTCCTCACGTCGTCCTTGGTCATGAGCTGCAGCTGCTCGGCCACGCGCTGCACGATCTGCTGGATGTACATCTTCTCGGTGCAGTTGTTGAGCTGCCCGAAGTCCCAGACCAGCGGGATCATGCTGGGCGGGAGCGCGTGCACGCGGTACACGAGCTGCCGCAGCGGGATGGAGCCCAGCTTCTCCCGCGTGTCGTCGGCCTTCACCCGGTAGCCCAGCCCAGCCAGCTCCAGGCGTTGGATCATCCTGTCCGTGTGCTTCCGGTAGGGATTGCAGGCTGCGATGATCCTCAGGCCAGAGCCAGGGGCCAGGGGCTGCCCCTGCACCGTGCGGTCACACAGAACCTCCTTGATGCTGCTCACGGCCTCCGTCGTGTTGGCTTCGTCAAAAAAGAGCACGGTGTCCAAGCCGTGCTGCTCCTTGTTGGATATAGCCAGGGCTTCTGCTTCTCTGATCCTGGCGTAGATCATCTCTGCAGTGGTACCTCCATGAACCTTGACAAGCTTCATGTTCTCCACCTCGATGAAGCTTCTGCGTAACTGGCACAGGAACTTCACCAGCCTGGTTTTCCCACAGCCCGTTTCTCCCATGATGACCACGGGGATGTTGCAGCGGAATCGCATCTCGATGGCCAGGATTTTCAGCATGTTGTCCATGGTGAGCTCGTAGGTCTCATCAGGGTCAAACACCCAGGGGAGCCCCAGCACCATGCAGAGCCTCTCGAGCTTCTCGTTGCGGGGCAGCTGATCGAAGGGCACGTTGAAGGGAACCCTCTGCATTAACAGGCCCTGGTAGAGCTGGGCAGTCATGATGTCCTTCTTGATGACAGTCCCGTTCAGAGGATTGATGGCATCAATGCGATTCCTGCTCTGCTGGAAGTGGAAACCAATGAATGTCATGGACACACGATCCTCATTGAAAAACAGGTAGGGATGAGGCTCTGACTCCCACTTCTTCCTGATGCGGAAAGGAAGCAGATCTTCCTCCGGAACGTTCTCCAGGTGGGAGGATCGTCTTCCCGAGCTCTGGTCGGAAATGCTCAGGGAGGGCGTCGCAAAGTCCCGCGCCATTAGAATCATGAAGCCAACCACAAAGTTCTTGAAGCCATTCAGAGTGTCCCCGACAAAGTCAGGGTTGCAGAAGACAGAGGCTTCGCAGTCCCTCAGCTGCACGTTGAGGAACCAGGTGAAGTTGCGGAGCTCTGCCCAGGAGGGATCCACGACCCCGCAGTGCAGCAGGAAGAGCTGCAGGCATTCTGCAGGGCTGCCTTCCACCGAGAGCGCCTCATAGCAGAACCTGTCCAGGTTACAGCCCTGGTCAAACCTCTTCAGGTACTGGAAGGGTCTCTGGAAAGCCTCACTGCAAAACTCCTCCTCGTCCATTCCCACATGCCCGGCACGGCTCCCAAGTGTCTCCATTTCTAGCACTTCTTTGGGAGACTTGCATGTTATTTTAGGGAACACATCCAAGAAGTGATACTTCTGGTTCACTGACATCTGGAGAAGAGAAAAAGAAAAGAAAAGGTCATCTCAGAGCTGCAGCCTCACTCTTCATCAGCTTAGTTAATCTGTTCTTAACAGTCTCCTTGCCTAAAACCACCGACCTGAGGAACAGGAGCCAGCCTTTTCCCCGTGCATCCTTTCATCCATTTAAAGTGCACCAAGGAATCCTCTTCCCTCCTACATTTTCCTTCCAGGAACACGAGCCTGGCATCACCTCCAGCCCCTTCTCAAGGCTGCTTCAAAGAAAACTAAACCCAAGAAACTGCTGGTATTTATTCCATTTGCTTCTACATTCTGTTCTTACAGATCCATATAAATATTCCCCTACTTTCAAACATGCAAATTACTGTGAGGGAGATTGGATTTTGCATTTTTATATTTCCTATAAATGTTACAGTGGGGGCAGTGAGGCTTGGACTAACATGCCTTCAGAAATCATCAACCCAATGAAACCAGACAGGCCTAATTTGCTGTCTGGTCTTAGTGACACTTTGTACAACACCAGGGACACCAGTTTGTTAGGGAATACAGCACACCTCCAATGAAATAGGGAACTCCTGTGCTGTGTTCACAGTTACAGTCTCTACAGCTCACCACAGCTGTATGTACAAACACGTGCAAAGTGACTGAGAAATTCCCAGAAAGGAGCATTGCTGGTACCTACAGGTCTGGCTGTTGTCTTTGGCACTGGGGACCCCTCCAGGATTTCAATGATGTACAGGTGACACTTTTGCCTTAGCCACATATTGCCATTATTATCTGTCAGGTACTGCAGAACCAACAGCTTGAAGAGAAACTCTGGAATGCCACGCTGCACCTGTCACAAGGAGAGATAGCAAAGCACTTCTTTATTTATCCATCACAACTTCACAGAATCACAGAACAGCTGAGGGTGGGGAGGCTCTCTCCTCAAAGGAGGCTCAGCTAGAACAGGCTGCCCAGGGCCACATTCAGTCAGGTTTTTAATGTCTCCAAGGTGGAGACTCTACAGCTTCTCTGGGCAACTGCTCCAGAGTTCAATCACCTAAATGGTATTTGTGTTACTTACACAATAATGAGAGAACACAAGCTAGGGAAATGGCTGGATGAGAAACAAGAGCTTTAAAGAAAGCTCCTGAAAGGGTCCACACAGAACCTGTAGGACCAGGCAGCTGTGAGAGGGAGGGATGTACTCACTGAGGAGGTGATATCAAAATGGAATATCATGGGCTTTGTCTGGTGTTCTTTCTTCAGAAAAGGCAGGAGAGATTTTAGCACTTTATCTTCATCCACTTCTGGTTCAATCAGTCTGATGGTTTTCAGAAGTTCTGTGCAATCAGGCTGCTCTTCTTGCAGTCTCTCATGCAGCCTCTTCACATACAGAGATTTCCCTGTTATTAAAAACACCACAAGAATTACAGCTATCAATATCAGATATATCGCATTAAGACCATAACAGACAGAAGGAAATAAAATGCTTAAGTACTCCATGCCCTAAAATCTCTGGAGCTTCCAAAAAGGCATTCCAGAAGAAAGTCTAAATCTGGTTTGAGCAGCTGGTTGGAGCCTGGAATCCAACACATGGCTCTTGTTTATCTATAAGCTTTATTTCCTTCCACTGCCTGAGAGAAGCTTTACTCTTTATTAGGACTTGAGTCTATTCTCTTTTGTGCTTGTTTCTAAAGTCAAACCATGGGACAAGGCGACTTCCAGCTTTCACCTCCCTGCACTGACTAGTCTGAATTGCTCTTTTTGACCGAGACACTTAAATCTTGACACAAAACCTGGCAAGGGCAACCCCACCCTGCTTTTGAGCTCTCAGCAGAGCCCACGTTGCGCATGCCATCTTACCCATGCCAGCTCTTTTGGAGGACACAATCCCAACACACATGTGCTCCTTGAACACGGCTGCGGCCGAGTCGGAGGGCTGAGGCACTCGGAAGTGGCGCTGCAGGTACTGCTGGATCTCTGCCCGTGGCCTCTGGGGAATCATGTGCACCTTGTAGTGGCTGAAGGCAGAGGGCAGGTAGCTGTTCTCCCCCTCGCAGTTGCACAGGATGATGAGCCTGTAGGAGCTGTTGTAGCACTGCAGGTGCTGGAACAGCTCCTCTGCCCTCTTGCTGACGTCGTAGCTCAGCTCATCGGCGTAGAGCATGGTGTAGATCTTGTTCCCCCCCTGGCAGGGGATGAGGCAGCGGCGCAGGAACAGCCCCACCTGCTCTGCGCTGGTCTGGGGCGTGCACAGCAGCACCTCGTCGAAGGTGGGAAGGGGCTGCTCGGGGCTGTTCATGTAAATGGCCAGGGCGGAGCTGAGCACCTCGGAGCGAGGGCAGCTGATGAGGTTGGGCTGGCCCACGTAGAGCAGGTCCTGAGGGAAGTCTCTGGTGACACGATCCCTGCCCCTGCTGGCCAGGTTCTTCAGCCACACGCCCAGAGTGTCCATGTCCAGGCAGCTGGGGAGGAAGGAGCTCATGTTGCTCATGTAGCACTCCCAGATGTGCTCCAGCCGTGCGCTCAGGTCCCCCTCCCCATCCAGCAGCACTTGGAAGTCAGAGCCAGCCTGGGCTGAGCTGGGAGGGCCCTGGCTCTCGAGGGCTGTGAGCACATCCTGCTCGGTGCAGTGGGGGTTGAGGAAGGAGAGCATCATGAGGGCAGCCTGGCTGGGGCTGCCCCTGCCCAGCTCTGAGCACAGGAACACCAGCTGCTCCGCGCTGTAGTAGTTCAGGTAGAAATGCTCACAACGCTTGGCGTTCATGAAGCTTTTCCAGCTCTCCAGGAAACTCTCCATGGTCTTGCAGAGGGCTGGGAGCACAGCTGCCATATCCCCTTGCCCTTCCAGCACTGGGATGGGGCCCAGGGAGAAGTCTATAAAAACGCAGGATTCTTTGTGGGGTGAACAATACACCTGGGCAAGCCAGGAGCGGAAAAGCATGTTCCCAGCTGAGTACAGGTCTATAAAGGCCTGGGCAAGTCTCTGGACATTGGAAAAGACCTGTGGGAGGACAGAGGAGAGAGAAACAAGCTGATTTACGAGTTTCAGCCACGAAACCACTGGAAAGACATTCAATGAAGAGAAAGTCTTTGGCCCCAAGGTGTGTCAGGCCTTGCACAGCAGCCACAGACTCTCTGTGACTTTTCAACAGCAGCATCCCTAGGAAATCAGGAAGGAACTCCCAGCTTGCTACAAAATGACAGTGATGCTGCCAGCCAGGACAATCCCCAGTGCAGCCAGAGGATAAGGCCACCAACCAGTTCACTGTTCAGTCTCCAGCTTAGGTCCACCTTAGCAAGGAACCAAAGGCAGGAACACAGGAACACCCACGTGCCTGTGACCACCCCCCCAGCAACTCCACTGTCAACCACAGCCTCAAATGCTTATACTCAAGGGAAAACCCAGCCTGGCCCCAACACCAGTAACCCTCTGGGTTTGGAATCTGACCTCAGAGAACCTCTCCACCTCCAGGCCTTGCTCTCCCTTGGCCGACATGAGCATCAGCTTGTTCTGCAGCTCGCGGAGCTCTGACAGCGAGTACTTCCAGGAGGCCTCGGTGTCCCCCGAGCTCCCCGGGAGGGTGAAGCGCAGGACACTGTCCAAGGAGACCTGCCAGGAGCAGGAAGGAGCTGTCAGCGTGGCTGGGGCTGAGCTCTGCCCCAGGCCAGGGCAGCAGCCCCCGGGCAGGAGGGGCAGAGGGAGCTGAGTGACCTCAGCCTCACCTTCTGGCCATCAGCTGGGGCCCTCAGCACGTAGACCCCTCTGCTGTTGATGGCAGCTGCCAGGGACAGCGAGGACAGCTCCACGGAGCCATGGCTCTCCTTCACTGTCTTCAGCCACTCCAGGTGCTGGGCCGAAGCACGCTGTGGGGAGAGGAGACACTGCACTGCCCATCTGCTCTGAAATGTGATCTCTGCTCACACCTGACCAGGACAAACAGCTTGGGCTGGCACGAGAGTTTTGTAATGGAGAAGGAAGAAAGGAATGAGTACTGGTTTCAGCCTGCTCCTTCGGCACAGCTCTTCCTTACCCACTCCATGGGAGGCTGAACAGAGCCCACAGCGCTCCAACACCTCCTGCTACAGAGGCAGACCCCGCTGCAACATGTAAGAGGTCCCAGGCATTTGCCTCCCCTCTTCCCCACCAAACTTTCACAAGCCAGGCCACACCACATCACACTGGAAAGCCTCATGGTGCCCTGGAGAAACACCAGTTACAGCTGCTGCAGGGAACTTTAGTGCCACAGGAACATCAGCTGTTTTTCCTCCAATAACAAGAGTCACAGGTGCCACTTGGCCAGTGCAGCCCAACTTCCAGCCACTCCTGGAAGGCAGAGGCAGGAGGATGCAGAGGCCCCGCTCCAGCAGCACTCACCAGTTTCTCAGGGAGGGTCTCGTCGCTGTCCAGGGCTCGCCACAGCTTCTGCAAGCAGCGCATGAAGTCCTGGAAGCCCGAGTCGTGGCGCAGCTCGTAGAGCAGGGAGGAGTAGCCGTGCACAGTGCCGTGGAAACAGGCCACACGGTCCACGTCCATGTCGTTCTCCCCCGCCGAGATGGAGGCCAGGTCAACAAACACCTTCAGCTCGTTGATGTCTGAAATGAGGCACACAGGAGTGAGCAACGTGTGAGGCAGCTCGATAGCAGCCCTCATCACACCCTCTATAGGAAATGCAGGGAGAAAGTTTGGAACGGCAGCTCCTGGGGAACTGCCCCCTCCCCATCAGCCCTCCCTGGCCATCCATCCATCCAAGGATCCCCACAGGCCCCCATCCAGGATGGGAGCAGTGCCTGGGGGTGTGTTCAGGTGAACTGTGCAGGACAGCAGCTCAGCTGGCACACACACAGCTTCATCCCCTGAAACAACAGGTCTGAACTGAGTAGCAGCAGCTGCTGAAGCCCTCCAGGCCAGCCTAGCTCCCAGCAGGGTGGTCCTTGTGTGCTGCACCAGTGCCTGGGCACGTTTAAAGGGTCCTCATAGCACACTGCACACCAAAACCCATCAGAGATGGAACTCTCAACACCAGAAGCTGCACAAAGCAGATGGGTCAGGGATTCAGTGCTCCTTCTGCCCCCACACAATCTGCCATCCCTTCTCGTGCTCTGTGATTCCTGGCTGAGCAGCACACACCTTTCAGTGCCTCTCTGACCCAGCAGACAAACTCCTTCTGCTGGGCCAGCTCCCTCAGACAGCCACGGCGGGCCACAGTGATCCCCTGCAGCAGCTTCTTGGCTTGCACGAGCTCAGGGCTGATGGAATCCAGCTTCTGGGTCTTGTAGGATTCAAGCTTTTCTGTCTGGAAAGCAAATGGTGCAAACACACGCTGAGTCTGGAATTGGGAATGCCACTGGTTCTGCAGAAGGGAAACGAAAAGCCCTCTGCAAAGCCACACCCCAACAGAGCAACATCATCACCTCCCTTTAAGGAATGACTACACAAAAGCACTTGGAACATCTGATTTTTACCTCAAATAACCATTTTGCTTCAAGGAATGGCTCTGAAAAAGTGAGGTAGACTTGTGGGAAGGTTCAAATTTAGCCAACACCCTGATAGTACAAAGCCAAGGTCAGGGATACTTACTATATGCAACAAGTTTTCCAGGATACTGAAGTCACCAGAGAGGCCTAAACTCTCTTTGACACGGGCAATGATCTTGGCAGCATCCAAGGTTAAATGCATTTCATGGTACTGCTGGATCTGCTGCACTCGCAGGTCAACCCAGCCTCTGTCCTCTGCAGGCTGAAGGCCACAGATGGTGTTCAGCTCCACCCTGAGATCCTCAGGATGATTTGTGAATTCCCGGAAAGTTCTATCCACTGCAGAAAGCGTGAGACTTCCTGATCTGAGATCATCATACAGCATGGCATAGCTGTCAAAGCAAGGGCGGATCACGCTGTTCAAAACTTCATCAAGGTCCAGCTCAGGAGCAATCTCCTCCTCATCCTCATCCTCGTCCTCCTCCTCATCCTCCTCTGGACTGTCACACACATACTCCTCTCCTGCCTTCTGTGCTGCCTCCTCCCAGAACTGCTGGAAGATCAGGCTGTCCTTGAAAGAGTGCATTTTGTGGACAAACTCTTTCAGCTCAGGGCTCAGGCTGTAGAAGGCCTGCAGGGGCCTCTTTCCCAGCACCACAACTTGATTCAGTCTTTTGAAGCGAAGATCTTTTGAGTGTTGAAATGCCACCTCACCAACATTCACTGTAAACCAGAGACAGGCCAGAGGGAGATCAGCTGGTGCAGGCTGATTCCAGCTCCCTTCATCCCCCTCCTCAAGCCACAAAATGCTACCAGGCAGGTGGATCCCCTCAATGCTCTGGTTTTACTTCCCCCACCCCTCCTCACCCTCACTTTGGGGCTTAGAATCAAACCTGCTCCCAAAGCCAAGGGATTTTCAAGGAAAATGCTGTTTTCTAGAGTTGCCACTTCCAGACTGCTCCCCCAGAACTCTACCTCTCACAGACTTCTGCACCTTCCTGCACATGCTCAGGAAGGTTCCTACTGCTTTTTCCTCTCTTCTGAGCTGTGTGACTTCCTCATGCCTCAATGCCAGCAGCTCTTTCAGGCTTCTCTGGAGCAGCTCCTTTTCCTCATTTGGTCGTTGCTGGTGCTCTGAAAGAAAATTCACCTGTAGTCACAAAGCAGAGCTTCCCAAGCCCTGCACCCCAACTCAGGCTGGGAACTGCAGAGTCACAAACCCTGCAGTGACAACACCAACTGGAGCTGGGAGCTGCCTGCCCAGGCTAAGGGACAGCACTCCAAAGTGCTGCAGCACTTCCTGAGCATTCCCAACCCCTGCAGCCCCTTCCTGAGCATTCCCAACCCCTTCCTGAGCATCCCCAGCATCACCACAGTGATGCTCTCAGCCAACCGTGCCCCTTTGAAGCCATCCCTCACTTGTCTCCCAGATGCAGAGGAACTGCTCCTGGTGCTGGAACACCTGCTCCAGGTGTTTCACCAGGATGCAGCCGCTGTGGATGTCGTCGGTGACACTCGTGAGCACAGAGTCTGCTATGGCCATGACATCCTTGGCTTCCTCTGTCAGCTTGTCCAGGAGGTTTCTGTTTGTTCCTGTTCCAGACACAAAGCACGTCATGTTTCCCAAACAACAGGGAGAATCGGGAACTTTTCCATGCCATGGCACAGAGTCCTTCCATTTCCTACTGAACCCCTACCCAAGAGCCTGTGGACTCACACCACCCTCCAACCCCTCACGTCTTTTTGAGCAAAGCCAGGAATTTAGGACAGAAATGTGGAAACCTTCCACGGAGAGCCCGGACCCAAACCCTGTGGGGCAAACAAAAGCCACTAGGATCCATTCACTTGGCCAACTCTTTGGGCATTTTTGTGTGCCAAAAACTTGTGAGAATTCCTCAGAGAAAGAAGTTATGGTCCACAAATCATGAGGAAACTGCAGTGGATTAGAAGTGGAATAATGGCTCCCTCTTCCTTGGCCTTCCCTCTCCAAACCCAAAGAGTTCCCTCTCCAAGCTGAATAGTTCAAGCTTTGAGATAGGGACTAAAACAAGAGCAGGACAATTCCTCTCTGCTGCTCTGTGCAGTGGCAGCAGTGGGGCAGAGAAAAGCTTCTCAGGGCCTCCTAAAACCCAACTACAGACCTACCATTAAAGTTGAAGGTATGTTTGATGTCAGGCCACGTGAGCAGGTGGTGCAGAATCGTATCAAAATCACCCTCAGACTGCCCAGGCTTGACTGGCCACGACTTGACAATGACAGCAGACACGAGCTGGCTGAACTGGCCCATGTTGTAGGCAGAGATCTGCTCCAGGAGATTGCTCTGCATCTGCCAGGGCACACAGAGGGGCAGGGGTGGGTCAGACTCTGGGGTCCCGCTGGGTCTGTGCCTGCCAAACCAGCCCTGTGACACAACTGACTCCAGAGCTCACAGTGGAAACACATTACAAATCTTCCTCACGGACCTCATGTCCTGATTTCTTGTTGATATTTTTTGTTGTTGCTTTAACAAACAACCCACAGCAGCTCAAGCAACATCCACCTTCCCCTTCCACCACGAGGCACACCCCTGTGCAACAGAATTGCTGGGGAATTTAACTTTTCTGTCTCCTCCCTTCCCCTACCAGGGCACACACCATACCTGGCAAGCTGCAGGCACAGCCTCTACAGCACAGTTGTGGAAGCACCAGCTGATGGAGGGGTCCATCTGTGTGATTTGGGGATGCTGACAGCAGTACACCAAGATTTGGTTCACTGGAGGCTCCTGAAGGGCAAAAGGGAGATTTCTCATCTACTCAAAAGTGTTTCTCCTGGCAGCATGAAGCGTGCTGCTATCAGGACAATAAAAGGAACCTGAACATCAGCCCATTTCTGAGGGCCTGGGAGAGAGATCAAACAAATAAATGCTTGGAAAAGACTTTAATGACTTCCATCTAAAGAGTGTGATTACTTAATACCCACCTCTCCAAGCCAAGCTCACAGCAGAAAATATTTGTTTCCTGATTTCACTGTGAAAATCAATGGCTTAAGGAAATGTGTAACTGCTGTAGGAAGGAGATGAGGAGATGGACAGTGTCACTTTGGAAGGGATTAACACAGCTGGGTGTGCATTTGGGAGCCTGAACAGCACAAGGAATGAAAAGTGAGGCACCAACTTGGCTTCTCTGAGCCCCATGGTGTTTACTTTGCACTCGCTGGTTCTTAAACCCACAGAGGTGACCCCATTGTTCAGAATGTGAATTCCCTCTGAAGCACTAGGACCTGCAGCCTGACCAAAGTTACAGAGTGGGACATTGTCATGGCCAAAGCCACTCTGCACCTGTCCTGCTCCAAGCTCAGCACAAGCCACTGCATCTGCTCTGGACAGCAGCCAAGGCTGCCTGGAGTCTCCCCTACCTGCTGGATTCTTTTCTTCAGATCTGCAAGTAAAGTGTTCCTCCAGGTCTGGGTGAACTGCTCATCTGGAAAGCTGATAGTCACAAACTTATTCCAGGCCTGCAGGGGACAAGCACACCAACCCAAAGCACTGAGTGCTGGGATTTCACAGAGAAAGGAAATGAAAAGAACAATGTTGAGATGCCCCACACGCCTCAGACAGCCTGCAGCCCTTCCAGATGTTTCCACCCTGAGGAAAAGGAACACTCCCAGAGCTGCAAAAGGCAGCTTCTAAGCCCCAACAGTGTGTAAGTGTCTCAGCTGCTGAAGGAGAGTTTTGGATGAGCCACTTCCACCCTGCTGCTGCAAACTGTCCCAGGGAGGGCCGGGAGCAGCAGCCCAGACTGGCAGGGCTGCTCTGAGCTTTGCCTGCTGGAAGGCCTGAGGACAACCAGTGGGACACACTGGGAGCAGGACGACACCAAGGGGCAGCTCCTCACCCCAGCAGTGCCTTCAGCAACACCAAGGATGAGCAGAGCAGAGGTGAGCTCCAACACTGCCCACCCCACCCATTCCTTACCCAGCCACAGCTGCAGAGCCCAGCAAAGAGCTCTGAGCAGCAGACTCAGGACCCTGGCTAAGCCACTGCAAAGCCCCTTTGTACTGACATTATCAGAAGGTAACAGACCCGAAGCTCAAAGAACAAAGAGAAGGCCACGTGGTGCAGGTACTCCTTCAGTAATTTCTCCTTTAAAACGTTTCTGAACCAGGCACGAGCTTCCCTCAGAGCTCCACTGAGCAGCCTTGGCACTTCCTGCACAGCATCCCCTGGAACCTGCCCACACAGAGGGGAAGACAACAAAATAAACACAGCTCAAGCAGGACAGCAATGGACAACTGATTTAAATCAGTATTTCTAAAGAGAAGGCCCAAACACACCCAGAACACACGAGGCCAGCAACAGACCCAGCACTGCTTGAATAAAGAGCAGAGGCTGGGAAAGTGCAGTGCTTACAGGCAGGTTGTGCTTAAGCTTGTTCCAGGAAGTAAAGACAGCAAATGTTTAAGGGGAAACAAAACCAGCCTTAAAACAAAGCTTATCACAGCAAACCTGAGCACCTGACCTTATTTTCAATAAGAACCAAACTCATCAGGTGACTCCACACCTCTCTGAGATTATCACAGTCTTGCTCAGAGTGTGAATTCTTCAAACTGAGACTGGGTCTGACCCAAACCCAGCGTGTTGTGCCACTCCTGTGACATTTCTGGGTACCCTGCTGGCATCAAGCCAAGAGTTCTTGGTACTCACAGCTGGGGGCTGAAGCTGGGCAACCTTGGCAATCAGGGTGGCAGCAGAGGCCGGGAGCAGGAACAAGCTCACAGTCCTGGCAGCCTTGCAGAGCCTCTCGTGCAGCCTGAGGCAGCAGGACAAGCAGCCCTGCCAAGAAGGAGCCCCCAGAGCTCTGCAGGGCAGCAACACAGAGGGACAGTTAATTTTCTGCTCAGAGGAAAAATAAAAAAAAATAAAAAGAAAGTAAAAACCCCACCAAATTCAACATGGTGTGGCAGCTGCCCCCCTCAGCTGGATTTAAAATTGGGATAGAACTCCAGGATTGTTCTCTCCACAGAGATTTCAAGGCACACAAGCAGGGCCCCAGCCCTGGTGCAGAGGCAGACAATGCTGTCACAGAGGTGCACTGCACTTACCTGGCTGGGGGCTCATCCAAGGCACTCAGCACTGCGTTGAGAATCTCCTCTATCTGAGACTGGAAAGACAAAAATATGAAACCGTGGAAGAAATTGTACAGACTGATTTCTGATTAGCTGAGGAAGAAGGAACTCACTATTCTTTTGCATCTTCTCCAACAATTTTATAAATACATTGTAAAACAGCAGAGCTTATTTACTGGATGTCAGAGCCAATACCTGGGCAGCTTTTATATGTACAAACCCAAGCTGTACTTGCAATTTGGAGGTCTCAAATCTATTATTAGTTGCAAGGCCCTACTCCTGCTGTCCTCACATCAACACAAGTGTTTTCACAACAGCAGGAAAATCTCCCAAACCAGCAGCCTCTTGCCCAACCCTCCTGTGCAAAAATCAGTTTCAGTAGATGTCTGAAGAGGTCAGTAATGAAATATTTGCCATCACTAACCAAGAGCAAATGCAGCTAAGAAACCCTCCCCTCAACAATGCCAACACCACTTTTTGCTACAGATAACCCCAACTCTCCCCCTGAGGAGTGTCTGACTTCAGAGCAGCTGTTTTTGCCCTCAGCCAGGTTTGAAGCTCTCTGTGCTGTGACCTGCTGCCCGCCCAGTGCCCTCAGTGGTGCTCAGTTCTGCCCAAGGACAGCCAGGAGCCCAGTGTGAGCCCTCATCCCAGAGCTGGGCAAAGCTGCCAGATGACAAACCTGAGAGAAGCTCCACGAGAGGTCAACATTCTCCAGCCTGTACAGAACACCCTGAAGGGTAACTAAGAGCTCACTGGAGAAGTCTCTTATGAACTCAGCCAGGCTCCCCAGGGGCAGCACACAGAGCCAGGACTTGACCAGAGTCCCATCAAATTCCATCAGGTGCTTCTTTTCTCTCATTCGTGCCAGCAGGGTCCCTCTGGAGGGGAGACAAAACAAAATCTTCAGCATTCCAAGGAACAAAGGGCCTTGAGCTTGTGCAGCCCACACAGGAGCCTCCTCCTCATTCCTGTGCTTCTGTCCCTGCAGCTGAGATCAGTGGGAGTCCCTGGGGTGGCACTGCAGAACCAAACCACTGAGCACAAGCACTCAGGGAAGAGAAACCCCAGGTCTTGCTCAGACTCTACTCAAGAGGAGCAGCTTTAGCTCCCACCTGCTCCCTGGCTGGCAGAACTGGGGGGGTTGTGTTTGAGGGGTCACCCTGTGCCCAGCTGGGCTACACTCAGTGACCTCTGAGCCACCAGTGTGCCTGTGCCCAAATACCCCAAACGTGCTACATTTCATGCTCTTTACAAATGAGGGAGGGAAAAACAAACAAACAAACAAACAAACAAAAAAAGAGATGAGGAGTGCACTGGGAGCTCTGGAAAACTCACCCATGTTGCTTCCTCCTGATTTCAGCAAATGGAAGCCCTTCCAGCCCTGCCCAGGCATCCTCCTCCAGCAGCCCGTGCTCCTGCTGCAGGGGAGCAGCAAAGGAGTGCAGAAGGGGAAGGACCCACACCCACTGCTCCACGTTACACTCAAGGCACCTCTGGCACAAGTTTGTCAGGTCGACCTTCAAGCTAAAAAAAACAAAACAAAACAAACACACTGAGTGAAAGAGCAGCTTTATCCCAGCCTTGAGAACACCCTAGGGGTGTGGGAGGCTACATTTCAATCTCTCTGTGTGCCTTTAATTAACCTCTGGGCATTATTTCAGCTCCATCCACTCTTCACTGCAGAAGGTACCTGTGCAGGTTTAAGGCCCAGAGCTGCAATGTTGCTGAACCTCCCTGCACAGACCCTGCTGCTGGAGCCCTGGGAAGACCCAATCCTTCAGCTACAGCCTCCCCATGAGCCTCCCCAGCCCTGTGACAGCCACACAGAGAAGGGCTCCAGAAAGAAATACAATGGCTGCAGCTGTGTGAGTGAAGCACTCCACATCCAGCTCCAGCTAAGCAGTCAGATCACACCCTGGCAGACAGGCACTCCAGGGAAACCAGCTAAAGAGTGTGGAATGGTGCACTGCAGCCTTGCCTGGATGCTAGCCCTGCTTCAGGCAGGAGGCTGGAACTGAGGTATTTTAATACCTTCAAATGTAGCTTTTTCTCTGGTTCTCTGGCAGTAGAGAGCTGGATTCCTGTTGTTTTATCAAAGCAACACCAGCCTGGTCAGTTAGAAGGTACATGGAGCACTTACCTGGTAACTCCTGCAAAAGCCTGTTTGATGTGATGGATCTCATCCTGTACATCTTGTGGTGACACCTGATCCAAGCACAGGAGGCTGCACAGGTCAGCCAGGTCACTTTTAGGTACTGAGAATGAATAGTTCTCAACTACCACTACAATGGTGAGCCCCAGAGCCAGCTTGCTTTGGATGATTCTGTCCTCTGGAGCTGCTTCTGGTACAAGGAAAGGGACAGCTATTTTCTTCATGTATTTTAGCAGCAAATCATTCACCTGGGGCAAAGAAGAGAAGAAACAAAGCAAGCACAGCATTAGTCTCTCTTCTGAAGCCAATGTCTTCTGCCAGTTCCAGCGAGGCCACAGGACAGGAAGGAGCAGCCCAAAAACCAAAACAGACAATGTGGCATTTCTGTCACATTTCCTAATCATGTCAAGTAAGAAATTTTGGATTCCAGAAGCCCTGCTGGCATCACTGCTTAGAACAGGATCTTCTTACAGGAGCTTCTCCCAAAAAGCAGGCAGGTTTGGAGCAAGACATGAGTGCAGAGTTGTCAGTGACAGAACAACTGGCAGCAAAACTTAATGGCAAGGCTTAGGAAATCAATATCCAGACACAAAACCCACTCAGGTGTGAAGTCACCACATCACAGCCCTGCTGCTGACCCCCATGGGGTCTCAGAACCACACTGAGGTGCACAGGCTGACTGAAGCCCCCAAGGCAGTCAGTGACAGCCACCTCAGAAAGATCCCCACTGCTTCTGTACCTGAACTTTGACTGGAAAAGCAAAATTAACCCAGTGAGGTCAACAGCAACAATAAAGTTTGGGTTCAGTAACAGAATGTTTTCTGCCTCTGTGCAAGAGAAGGGAGATTACCTGCTCTGTGCTGAAGTTTAACTCTCTCCACACTGTTGCCTTGCCATCAAACACCCGCTGGGCTCCTGCAACATTATGGAACTGCCTCAGCTGCCAGAAGAAATTCCTCAGATTGTCAGGACTCCAGGTTCCAAGAATGCTGAAGATACTTTCTAACATAATATTGGCAGCTATTTTCTTCCCTTCCACCACTTCCTTGGTTTTATCAAAAGTTAAGATCTGCCAGATGTTTTTGAACTTGGAAGGCCTTGCACAGACAATGTCATCGTACTGGTGCCACTCTGGAACAGGAACACAGGGAAACAACCATTGCAATCAGGGGCTTTTCCCTTCCAGCTGCCTCAGCAATACCCCCAGCAGCCCAGACAGGGCTGCCTGGCAGGAATGCTGGGCCACAGGACAGCAGGGATCACCCCAGGGGGCAGGTCCAGCAGCAGAGCTCACCCCCATTGTTGAGAAGTGCCTTGTTTATCAGCAAGCAGCGATTCACGTGTTGATTGGATTCTGACTTCTTGTAAATGAACTCATAATCCCCCTTCCCACAGGACACCCAGTACTTGTAAGGAATGTATTTATCCAGGATTTCTCTGCTGAGAGTTACAGCGCCTTCAATGAGGTATCCATGTTCTCCCAGACTCCTTGGGGACACAAACACAGCAAAGGCAGGCAAAGGACACGTTAGGTGATCTACAGACCTCCTTTTCCACACATTGCTCCATTTCTAATAGGAACAGTGACTGTTCTTTCACAAGAACACTTCAGAGCAGCTTTCCCCACTGTGAAACCCTTTGCTGCAGCCCCAGCTGTGGGCACAGAGCCAGCCCAGCACAGTGGCTGAGGCCCCAGAGGGACCCGAGCAGGGGACACTCACCTGGTGCAGTTCAGCTCACAGATGTTGTCCTTCCAGTTGGCGTAGGAAGGAATGCCCTGGGCCCTGATGAACACTTTATCAGTGTCGGGGTTGAGCTTGAAGTCTTTGGATAATATTGCATGGAAATACACTGTGACACCCTCAGTGCGGCTCACAGAACTGCAGCAAAGAACAGAAGGGATTCTGTCGGCGTTTTTCAATTGCACAAATCACTGCAAACCTCAAATCACACTGGAGCCACCAGCTGAGTGGCTGCAAGACCCACGCACTCTGGCAGCTGCTCCCTCAGACTGATGTTTGAGCAGGCCTAGGGCAAAGCCCAGGGCAAAAAGGAAAAAGGGGCTCCTAAAGGCAGCAGGAGATGCTCTGGCCCAGCAGAGTCACACTTCCCACCCCTTCCAGCTCATACACATTAAGCCAAACATCAAAACAGCTCTTCACACTATTCACCTGAAGCGTTGTGTGGGTGCAGCACATGGTGCTCATAAGAGCAAGAACTAAGAGAATAATCTCTTTTTTGTCCATCAGATGCTCAAGCAGGTTCAACACATCCCCCAGGACGTCACCTGTGCTGAGGTCCCATTCAACACTGGTTCTGTCATGCACAACCACTACACCTCAGTTTCCAGACAATTCCATTTCCACATATCCAAGGTAAGCACTGACCCCATCCCAGCACCTCAGGCTGGAGTCCTGAGTCCTCCTCACAGCAACTCCTGTTAAGGAAGAATGCTGGGGAGCAGCAGGGCTGTTCTCACCTTTCTTTAATATTTTCCACCTGTTTCTGGTTCTTTTGTTCCTTTTTGTTCTTGGGGCTGTCTGCAGCAGCCACAGCACTCTCCTTCCTGGCAGCCTTGGCTCCTTGGTTCAGACTTGTCTTCTCACTCACGTTGGGCATTTTCTCACCTGGGGTCTGATTTTTCTCTTTTGTGTTTGCATTCTGCATCAGGGAGACAAACAACGCCCAATGAAACAGGAGCCCCTGGAAGCACAGCATCTCCTCCTGGTGTGCTGGTGATTGAGAGATGGGGCTCCTGGTGCAAGCAAGAAGCCATTTATTGTTTCTACAACTCCATTTATATACTCTTACAGCCTTGGGTAAAATGTTTCATTGCTGAGCAATAACCACATTATTCATGTTTCCCAGCTATACTGCTTAACCACAGCCTTGCACCTGCAGTCTTGCATGACTTCCTTTAAACAATGCAATTTCCTTTTCGTTTCCTCCCTTACATTTCTGTTTGATGTTCCCAGGGCTTCTGGCCCACCAGAGTCAAGATGCCCACACCATCCATCAACAGTGCAGCACCTTCTGCTCTACTGCTCACCTGCCCCCCAACACTGGTGCAGCAGCAGCTTCAGTCCCCTGGAAGCACTGCAAACACTGATCCCTCACTGAGGGAAGTTGCTGGCTAAGGAAAACAGCCCAGGATGGAGAGAAACCCAATCCAAACACACTGCTCAGTGAGCCCCAGGTCCCAGAGGATGGGGCATAAAGAAAGTGAAAGAGACACCACACCAACCTCCAGCTTACCAGGCCTGCAGAGCACAGGCACCTGCAAAGCACCAAATCCCCTCATTCAAGGGGATCCCAGAGCTCTCCAGAGAGCATGGCTGGCTGGAGAAGAGACACCTCCCAGTCCTGGGGGCATCTGAGCAAGCCCTGAGTGAGAGCTGGGCTACAACTGGCACCCAGGAGAACAGAACCCAAATTAGAGCCTCCCCAATTCACCCCTGCACCCCTGGGCTGGTGCTCCACAGCCTCACTGACAGCACAAGCAAGTCACACTGGCAGAGGGGAGCTGTGCCCACTGAACACTCACCAGAGCTCACCCACACTCACCTTGGCAGTGGAACTGGTCCCTTTCTGCTTGGGCTCCTTCCCAGCCGGCGGGCTCGGAGCCCCAGGGGAGGCCTTGGGCTCAGCCTTGCTTTGGGGGGCTCCCCGGGCAGGAGGTGCCCTGGGACTGCCAGGGACGGCTCCCTTGGCAGAGGGCCCGGCTCCCTGCCCTGCTGGCAGCCGCTCCTTGCTGCTGCCCCGGGCCTGGGGACCGGCTGTGGCTGCTGGCGGCCGGCCAGGGGCAGCACTGCCCCGCTCCACATCGTCCCTGGCTGCTCCTGCGTGCTCCGGGGCTGTGCCAGCCCTCACCTCGTGCCCCGGGGCTGTGGCACTGGCAGCTGGGGCAGCCCCCCCGGCAGTGCTGCTCCGCTCTGCAGGGCTCAGCCCCTCTGCTCCCAGGCTGCCAGCTTCCTTCCCCAGCTGTGCCAAATCCCTGCCGCCTCCAGGTGTGTCTCCACTGGCATCAGCACGTCCATCAGCACCTGGGTTTGCCCCCTCACCGCCGGGGGGTTGGGTTTCTGGAGGAGCAACACCTGTGTCAGGCAGCTCTGTGGTTTGAGCTGGTGCTGTGCTTTGAGGAGGCAGAGAGTCCTGTTCCCCAGAGATGGACTTCTTTGCTTTGGTCTTCTTCCCTTTCTATTTAAAAAAGAAAAACAAAGACCACAATGTGCTTATTCATTGCTTTAGCAATTCTTTGTCACCTCCTCCATTGCAGCAAGTGCTGACATCTTCCTGCAACACAGGGCTAACAGGGAATGATCAGGAAGAGGAGGGACAAGGCCAGCCAGCGAAATGCAAATAACTCTTGAGAGCTGTGTAGGTTTAATATTCAAGACTTGCTCAGCAGGAGCACAGAGCAGCCTGCAGTGTCTCAGCTGACTCACGTAATCTGCACGCACACACAGCCTCAGCAAGCACAGCGAGCTCCTCCAGGAGGAAGGCAGGCAGCAGCTCCCCGGCGTGGCCAGAGGGAAGTGGGGGATGCAGCCTGGCCTGCTCACTTCACACAGAGAGCAACAACTCCCAGCTGCTCCCCAGCACGATCCTCACCTTCCTCAGCAGGGACGCCGCCTCAGCAGAGTCGCCAGCCCCGCGCTGAGCCGAGGGCTCTGTGTGGCTCTCTGGAGCTGTGACATCCCCCAGCAGTGAGGATCCCTGTTCCTCCTTCCGTGTCTCAGCAGAGCTGGGAGATCCACCTGCAGTGCCAGGCAGAGCTCCTGCCCTGTCCATCGGTGACTCGCCCTCTGTCTCCTTTGTTTCAGTGGTGGAAGAGGCCCAGCAGCACCTTCTCCCTTCACCTCTTCCTCTGCATCAGGGCCTGCAGGGATCTACACCTCTCTTCTCTCTGCAATGGAAGGAAATTAATTGGTAAACTGGAAATTCACCCCCCAGGGGTCACAGGATGGTTTGGGTTGGAAGGGACATTAAAGTTCATCTCATCCCACCCCAGCCACAGGCAGGGGCTCCTTGCACTGGACCAGGTCACTCCAAGTCCCCGGATGGGGAGAGCATCAGTAAAAAAAGGCAAAACTTTTGGGTTCAGATACACACAGTTAAATAGGACAGAAAAATAAAATTACAATAACCATAAAGGAAAATCCAGACCAAGTGCTGCACAGGGTGCTTGCTCACCACCCCCTGAGCCATGCCCAGCCACCCCCTCAGCAGTGGCCAGACCCCCTCAGTGTCTCCTCCAGCACCATGCCCTGTGCTCTGCAACCTCCTCTGGCACTGGGGCAGCTTTCCTGGCTCTGCCCCTGCCAGCTCCTCCCTGCCCGGGCAGCCTGGGGAGTCCTTGGCTCAGTGTAAGCACTGCTCACAGCTGCTGAGCCATCGGGCTGTTATCAGCAGGAGCCCATCCTGAACCCAAACACAGCTCTGAAACAGCTCCTGGGAACAGCAAACTGTCCCAGGCAAAGTCACGGACACACAGGAGCTGGTTGTTGTTGTTGTTGTTCCCTGCTCAACTCCCACCAGCCACGCCACCACTCACCCTTACAGCCTCCTGCCCTCTCCAGACGCATAATCATGAGGGAACCCCAGCAGTGATGTGGAGCTCCATCCCTGTGCCTGCTGCAGACACAAATGCAGCAGCAGTGCTGGCAAGCAGCTGCCTGTGCCAGCGCCTGGAGCCCAGCATGAGCAGGGACAGGACAGTGGCACCTCCCAGCTGGCACAGCCTGCTGGGTGGCACTGTGACCGCTCCCACTCAGCTGAGAGCTTTCCAAGAAGGCAGAGGAAACTCCCTTTTTATCTTCACAGCTTTATCCAGTCCTTCAAAAACCTGTGGAAGGGTAGCTCTGGGCCCAGATCTCTGCCTTCTGCAGGGGTTTCACAGGCTCCTCCACACTGCCTCCACCCCAGCTCTGAGAGCAAAAGCTTTGAACCTCAGCTACTTGGGATGTTCTTTCTACAGCATTCCAGAGCTGGAGATGCCAGGTTTGTAACCCTGCCATGCTGGAGTGCAGAGGGATGTGCTAAGAACTGACCCTGTGTGGACTGCAGCAGCTTCATTCTGATTTAGTGTGCTTTTCTAGGACCACATTCTCTCTGCCAACAAACCAGAAGCCATTCTGGTGGCCCAGGTCATTCGGTCTTAAACAAGTAAAGGATTAGGAAACATTTCCCCCAGCAGAACCGTGTTGTGTACTTGATTCTGTCTCTGTTCAGAGTCAGAATTAGTGTGGTGTCAAACAGAGTTCAGGGGTGAGTTCCGAATCTAACAACAAGCTGTGAATCGGAAATTCTGTGCCAAGGAGGACTCAACCAGTCTTTTAACACAAACATCAGCACTACTTCATTGGTAAAATAAACTATTTCAACACTGGAGACCTGAGCGTGAAGACTGTGTAGGATGTGTCACCAACTGAATCACCTGTCTGTCTCCTGACAGTCACTCCAAAGTGAAGAAAACTGTCTCTGGTCAGGGGAGGTTGAGAGGAGAGATTGGGAGGGGAGTTTGGGACCAGAGCAGAGTGGGATGGGCTGGGCAGAGCAGAGCCCAGAGCCGCACGGGCACCAGAGGTGACACAGGCAGGCCCCGGTCAATGGGCAGCCCCCGATCAGCGTGCAGCCCCCCGTCAATGGGCAGGCCCCGGTCAGCGTGTGCAGGCCCAGCCCGGCCCAGTCCCTGGGCCCAGCGCGGCCCCACAGGCCCCGGCAGGCCCTGCCCCGCAGCCAAGGGGGACAGACACGCCCGGGGCACAGACACAAACACCGGCACACACAGCGTGAGGCAGCACGGCCGCGTCACCTCCTCCTCTGCCCGTTTTATTGTCAGGGAGCGATGCTGGAGAGCCGGGCTGGGAGCTGAGAGGAACCACAGCGCTTAAAGGCAAACCAACACAAACAGCGAGCGCGCCCCCGCGCTGAGGGCCCGTGCTCCCGCCGGAGGCCCGGCTCGCCTTCCCGGAGCCCTGCCTGGGGCTGCTCGGCCGGGCTGCGCCGGGCCCGGAGCCTTGTTCCGCCGGGCTGGGCCGGGCCGGGCCGAGCCATGGCCGGGGGTCGCTGCCCGGGCCGACCCCGGCTGGGCGGGGCCTGCCCAACGGGCGGGGCCTGTATGCAAATAGACCGCTCTCGAGCCTCGCGGATTGGTGGCTCTCCGCCCCCTCGGGAGATATGCAAACGAGCAAGGTGGATGAGCCAATGGCGTGGGGAAGGAGCGGTTGTATGCAAATGAGTCAGTTATGTATGTGAGGGGCGGGGCTAGCGCGGCTCCCGGGGGGCACCGGGGGGGTCTGGGGGGGGGGCACCGGGGGGGTCTGGGGGGGGGGGGGCACCGGGAGAACCGGGGGCGACACGGGGAAAACCGGGGGGGGGGCGGGGGGCAACGACACAGGGAGAGCACGGGGGGGGGGGACACGGGGAGAATCGGAGAGGGACACGGGGAGAACCGGGGAGAGACACAGGGGAGAGGCGTCCCAGGTGAACGGGGAGGAGATGGGAGTCCCTGGGCACGCACCGGAGGGCTCGGGCAGATCGGGGATCGGAGGGCACCGGACGGTGCAGCGGGAACCGGAGCCGCGGCTGCCCCCGCCCCGCAGCCCCCCAGGCCCGGTGCCCCGTGCCGCCACTCACTCACCGCCCCGGCAGCGCGACTCACCGAGTCACCGGGCACGGCTACGGGCATCGGCACCTGCAGCGCCCGCTCGTTCGCCGCTCCGCACAATCCCGCCCGGACAAGTTTCGTTTCTCCGCCGAGCCGCCAACTTTCGTTTTTGCAGTCACGGTCCCCGCCCAGCCCCGACCCGCCCCGGCCGATCCCGGCCAATCCCGGCCCCGGGCGGCTCTCGGCGGGTCCCGCCCTGCCCGGCCCCCATCCCGCCGGGCATCTCTGGGGGTCCTCTCCGGGTACCCACCGGGCATCCCCCCGTGCCCGGTGCAGGTGTTCCTCGCCTCTCCCGGTACCCCGAGCATCCCCGTGCCCGGTGCAGGTGTTCCCCGCCTCTCCCGGTACCCCCCGAGCATCCCCCCGTGCCGGTGTCCCCGGCCGGCAGGGCACAGGACAGGCCCGGCAGCAGCAGGGAGGGCAGCTGTGTTGGAGGAGAGCGCTTTGTGCTGATCCCGACAGCCAAAAGCGGATTCTGCACTCAAAAGCGAGGGCACAGTTCCCGGAGCCCACCAGGACCCATCCCAAGACGGCTCCCAGCAGCGCTGCCCGCCAGCAGCGCTCACACAGGTTTGAGCACACACACGTTCCTAAACAACCAGCCTGTTTTACCCCCATGGCCCCGTTATCCCCCTCCTGGCATCCCCCTGGTGCAGCAAGGAACTCACAGCTCAGTGCAGCCCGGGCAGGACCCGGAGCCCCAGCAGGTGTGCGGCTCCGGGGCAGGTGTGCAGCTCCTGTGCAGGTGTGCAGCTCCTGTGCAGGTGTGCAGCTCCGGGGCAGGTGTGCAGCTCCGGGGCAGGTGTGAGGCTCCTGTGCAGGTGTGGGGCTCCTGTGCAGGTGTGCAGCTCCTGTCCAGGTGTGCAGCTCCTGTGCAGGTGTGCAGCTCCTGTCCAGGTGTGCGGCTCCTGTGCAGGTGTGAGGCTCCCGTGCAGGTATGCAGCTCCCGGGCAGATGTGCAGCCCTTCCAGCACCTCTGGCAGCAGGAGCTGTGCAGAACGTGCCCTCGGGCTCGGCTCACCCCACCAGCACCGCCCCAGTTTGCTTTCAGTTTCTATTCCCTGGCACGCTCCACAGCACCAGAAGATAACTCCCCTTCCCACACAACAGGAAAAAGCTTTCCCTCAGGAAGGCAGAGATCACACTGACTCATTAGCAGTTTCTGATTTATTGCACCCTCGATGTCCCGAGGGCCGTTTGGGGAACTGAATTCCCGACCCTGCCCAGCCCCACCAGGCGCTGTCCCCATGGCACAGCCTGGTGGCACCGTGCCTGTCCCCTCGGCAGGGCCCAGGCCAGGGGCTGCACTCCAGGGTGAGCCCAGCCCTGACCCAGGGCAGCGTTTGGCACAACACCCCACAGCAAGAGAAGGATAAAAAAGGCAAGGAAGGATAAAAATCAGTAAGGAGCACAATCCCAGGCGTTCTCCCTCTCCCAGAGCTGGAGGCCAAGCCCATGGCACTTGGAGGGCAGCACAGCAGCCCTGAAAACTTTGAGAGCTCCCCCTGTGTCACCACTGGAGCAGCCCAGAATGTGGAAAAGGCCCAGAATTAAAACAGTAGTTTTAAAAATGCCAGCAGCTCCCTGCAGGGAGGGTGGCTTTGCACTGGTCACTGTGACAGGGAACAGTTGTGTCCCACAGCCCGTGTGGGGCTGGGCTGGCGCTGCTCTGTCCATCTCGCCGTGGGGACAGCCCAGCCCCGTGCCCAGCTGGCTCCCAGGGATGGTGCTGGTGTCACTGGGGTGGCACAGGACGTACTGGTGTCACTGGATGAGCCCGGTGCTCTGGGCAGGGCTGGTGGGGGGCTCTGCCCTGCTGCCCCCCAGCTCCCTGCACCGCTCTGGGACAGGAGAGGGGAGGCAGAGTCAGGGCAAGGCTCACATCCTGCCCCTGCCCGGCACAGAGGACATTTTCTGGTTCCCAGGAGCTGTTTCAGAGCTGTGTTTGGTTCAGGATGAGGCTCCTGTTGGTGAGCAGTGCTTGCACCGAGCCAAGGCAGGGAGGAGCTGGCAGGGGCAGAGCCAGGAGAGCTGCCCCAGGCCCAGAGGAGGTTGCAGAGCACAGGGCATGGAAGGAAACACTGGGGGGATCTGGCCGAGGGATCTGGCCACTGCTGAGGGGGTGGTGAGCAAGCACCCTGTGCATCACTGGCTTTGGATATTCCTTTATGGTTATTGTCATTTTCCTTTTCTGTCCTGTTAAAGTGCCTCATCTCAGCCCAAGAGTTTTACCTTTCCTCTGATTCTGTCCCACCTCTATGAATGGGGAGTGAGGGGCTCTGTGGTGCTGAGCTGCTGCTGTCTTGAACCACCAGAGCTCAACATGAATCCCCAACGCCGGGGAGACCCAGTTCTTGGGGGGGGCTCCAGCTCACCCCCCCAGCCCCCTGCAGCCCCCACTGCGCTGCTGTGCAGCTGGACAGGTCAGATCCCTCGGGTGTCCCCAGAGCCACACTCACCCCATCCTGGCAGAGCAGCCAGAGCCTCCCCTGCCTCCTCCCTGCTGGGGAAATGCTGGAATCCTTCTATGTCTGCAGACAGGAGGACTTGGAGAACGGGCTCCTGAGGGCAGAGAAACCTGGGCTGGGGACTGCTGGCCCCTTCCCATCCCCTGGGGCAGAGATCCCAGCCCACCCCAGCACCCCCAGCACCCCCAGCACCCCCAGCCATCCCAGCATGAGCCCCCAGCCCATCTCAGCACCCCCAGCCCATCCCAGCACCCCCAACCCCAGCTCTGTGAGATGAAGGTGCTCGGGATGGTGATGGAGCCACCACAGCAGAGGCCAGCACAGAGCCCAGAGGCCAGCACAGAGCCCAGAGGCCAGCACAGAGCCCAGAGGCCAGCACGGAGCCCATCAGCCACACTCACACCATGGCCAAGGTCCCACACACCTGCAGGGCACAGAAGGCCAGTGGGAGGCCGTGCCTGTGCAGCTCCTGCAGCAGCTCTGCCAGCCCCAGCACTGCTGTGTAATCGATGCTGCTGACGTGGCTGCAGTCCAGCAGCACAGGGCGAGCTGGGGATGCTGCTGGGAGAACACAAGGTCACGTCCCAGGGAGCAGCCAGGGGTCCCAGAGCCAGGGCAGGGCTGCCAGGGTGGGGCAGTGCAGGGCCTGGGCAGCACCGCCACCCACAGGAGGTGACAGCCGTGTCCCCAGGCCAGCCAGCAGCACTGTACCTGCCAGAGCACGGCTGCACACCGAGCTCCTCAGGTGCTCCACGGCTGGGAAGTGCAGGCTGCTCCCCAGCTGCACCAGCAGCACGGCCCCCTCTGACACCTGGGGGGACACAGGCACGGGGGCTCAGGGCTGTCACCTCCCCATCAGGGACACAGGCACGGGGGCTCAGGGCTGTCACCTCCCCATCAGGGACACAGGCACGGGGGCTCAGGGATGTCACCTCCCCAAACAGGGACACAGGCACAGGCAAGGACACAGGCACGGGGGCTCAGGGATGTCACCACCAAGGGCAGGGACACAGGCACAGGGGCTCAGGGATGTCACCTCCCCACCAGGGACAGCTCCCGTGTCACTCCTGCCCTCCTGGATGGAGTGGGAGGAGCAGGAGCCCCCATCCCTCAGGGAACCCCTCCAGCTCTCAGTGCCTGGGCTCTCTCCCGCTCTCTCCTAAGGATTTTCCCTCTCCTGCTCTCCAGCCTGAGGATTTTCCCCTCCTGCTGCTCCTTTAGAGGGGTCCCTGTGCTGGGCCCATGGCAGGCCAGGAGCATCCTGCAGCCCAGCATCTCCCTGCCCTCAGGAGCCCCCTCCCAGCTCCCTGCCACATCCAAGGGTGTGAGAAATGGATTGGTCAGGATTCTCAAAACCTGACAGAAAGCTCACACAGTCCTGCACACTCTGAGATAAGGGCTGCTGGCTTAGGAAGGCCATGGGATAGAGATGACATTGTTGAGAGAGAGATTGAACTAGAAACAAGTTTCAACAAGTTTCAAACGATGGCCTTGCAAAAAGACCAGATATTTTGGAGAATTACAGCTGTGAAAGATGCATTGTTAACAGCAGCATTGTGTGGCAAAAGCTAATAGGCTGGAAATCATTTATAAGGGATTGTACCCAGGATTCAGGCTGGCTTCTGATGGAATGGCACTGAGTTTTACATCTCATGTCTCACCCTTCATTGGGACTGATAATGGAATAAAATCCCTTAAAAATCCTCTCAGTTGCCCTGTCCGTGAAAAGCTGGGAAAACCAGCACGAGGGCAGGGGGGAAGGGAGAAGCTCACCTTTATTGGGGGCCTGGCAATGGAGCGGAGCAGGAGAAGCCCAGAAACCAGCACCCCAGCCACGATTCCATACTGCACCTCCCAGAAACACAGCAGGAAGGTCACACACAGGGGCACAAGGTCCAGCCCTGCAGGAGAGAGAGGCCGGGCTGGCTGTGGCTGCTCCTGGTGCCACAGGGCACTCGGTGACAGTGCCAGCTCGGCATTACACGGGTGGCTGGGGCAGCTTCGGTGGAGCTGCAGGCTGAGCTCAGGGTGGGAGCCCTGGCGAGGGGCTGTGAAGTGCCCCCTCTGCATGACAAAGGGCCCAGGAACCCTGGAGCACATGATGGGCAACTGAGAGAGTGATGGGACACTCAGACAGTGATGGGACACTCAGAGATGCTCTGAGACCATGATGAGACACTCAGAGATGCTCATAGACCATGATGAGACACTCAGAGATGGTGATGGGACATTCAGAGACAGTGATGGGACACTCAGACAATGATGGGACACTCAGAGATGCTCATAGACCATGATGGGACACTCAGAGATGGTGATGGGACATTCAGAGACAGTGATGGGACACTCAGATTCTGATGGGACACTCAGAGATGGTGATGGGACACTCAGACAGTGATGGGACACTCAGAGATGGTGATGGGACACTCAGACCGTGATGGGACACTCAGAGATGGTGATGGGACACTCAGACAGTGATGGGACACTCAGGGACAATGGTGGGACACTCACAGTGATGGGACACTCAGAGACCAGCCCCAGACTTTGCATGTTTATGAGGGGATAAAAGGATAAAAGCTCACAGGCTCCTTTGTTCTGGATCCCTCCTCAGAAACTTGAGCTGTCATTCTGTTATTTGGCTATGACACCAGGATTAAATCATTTCAAGGATCTGCATGTCTGTGACCCTGCTATGGGAAAGCTGGGGTAGAGAGGAGCCCTGCTCTGTGTGAGAGGGGCAGGGGAGCCCTGCAGGGGCTCAGTCCCAGCTCAGGGGTGGCTGTGACCGCCAGAGTGGCTCTGCAGGGCTGCACTGGGGCTCTGCCCCTGCCCTCACTGGGGCACTGCCCCTGCTCTCACTGGGACACTGCCCCTGCTCTCACTCTGAACCCGCCAGAGCCTCCAGAAGATGCCAGCGTCGAACATGGGCACCACGGCCGAGATGATGACAGCAGCCAGCGCTGCCTTGGGGATGTAATAGAACAGAGAGGTCAGGTATGCCAGGGACAGCAGGACCAGGGCACCTGCGGGAGAGGGACCCTCAGCCACGGGCACCCGGCGACCAGGGGCATGCAACACCCAGGGGTACCCAGACCCAGGGAGCCCCAACACCCAGGGGTACCCAGACCCAGGGAGCCCCAACACCCAGGGGTACCCAGCACCCAGGGAACCCCAACACCCAAGGGTCCCTGACAGCCAGGGGTACCCAGCACCCAGGGGTACTGAACATCCAGGGGTCCCAGCACCCAGGGATACCTCACATCCAGGGGTCCCAACACCCAGGAGTCCCAGCACCCAGGAAACCCCAACACCCAAGGGTCCCGGACAGCCAGGGGTACCCAGCACCCAGGGGTCCCAAACACCCAGGGGTACCCAACACCCAGTGCTCCCTGAGGACAGGGCAGGACTGTACCTGTGACGAGCCCTCCTGCGGGGGTGCAGACCCCTGACTGGGCATTCACTGCCGTCCTGAAACACAAACCCACCGTGCCGGGCTGTGCCAGGCTGTGCCAGGCTGTGCCAGGCCGTGCAGGGCTGGGGCTGCTCCTGCCCACTGCCCACACCCCACCCAGGAGAACCCCGTGCCCTGTCAGGGAGGAGGGAGGAACACAAACAGGCCCCCAGCTTCCAGGACTGCACAGCAGGAAGGGAGGGGGCCCTCGAGGAGGGACGGTGGCCATTGGCACAGAAGCATTCAGGATCTTGCAGAGCTCCCTCACCACCACCAGTGCCCTGCTCCCCTCGGGCTACCCACCGGCCAAAGCTGCCCGTGACGGGGTACGAGGAGACGAAGGAGCCCAGGACGTTGGCAACACCTGGGGAGACAAAGGAGAGGGGCTGGGGGGCACTGCTGGGTCTGTGTCCCCAGGAAAGGGGCACTGCTGTGTCTGTGTCCCCTCCCTGGCCCTGCAGGACTGACTCAGCCTGTTCTGGAAATTCCTGAGCTGAGAGAACGCCTGGGGCGGGGACAGCATGCAGGTAAGGAAGGGAGCAGCTCAGGAAGGAAGGGAGAAGCTCAGGGGGAGGCAGAGCTGCCCACATGGATCTCAGGCAGCCCAGGGGCTGAGGGACACCCGGTGCCACCCCTGCCCTCCCGAGCCAGCAGCTCTTACCCAGAGCCAGCAGCTCCTGGTTGGGGTCAATCCTGTAGCCGTTCTGTGAGGCTGAAAGGAGAGGTTGGCGTTGGCCTGAGGCTCCCACGGGCACCTGCCAGGCACACGGAGCAGAACCAGCAGTGATGGGACAGCGTGGGCCCTGCCCTGGCACCCCTGGGCACAGCAGCACCCCGAGACAACGCTCACCTCCTGGGCAAACCTCAGCTGGGCAGCCCAGGACCCCTCCTGCCCGCCCATGCTGGGAACTGAGCCCAGTCCCTCCCAGGGCCCCAAAAGGAACAGTACCTTCCCCAGCACCCCAAACCCTGCAGAGACCCCTCTCCAGCACCCCGAGCCCTGCAGAGACCCCTCCCCAGCACCCCAAATCCCACAGAAACCCCTCCCCAGCACCCCAAGCCCCCATAGAGCCCCCCTGGCACAGCCCTACCAAAAGCCTTGGCGATGGCCACGCTCTCCAGCAGCCCCATGAGCGGCACCACGGCCAGCCCGACGCCCATGTCCTGGGAGGGAGGATCCAGGGGGGTCAGGGAGGGATCCAGGGGGGTCAGGGGGGCTGGGACCCTGCACAGGCAGCAGGGCAGCCCCTGGGAGTGGCAGCACCCACCTGCAGCATGCTGGGGAAGGGGATGGTGCCGTTGGGCACTGCCAGGGAGAAGGGTGGTGGCCGGAAGGGTGGCAGCCCCTGGGGGATGCTGCCCGTGAGCCTGAAGGGCTGGCAGCCCATCACCTGGAAGGAGTAAGCCACCAGGCCAGCAAACAGGACCACGAGGGCATTGCGTGCTGCCAAAGTGGAGAGAGCAGCCATGAGCCCTGCCCGAGCCCAGGGCAGCAGGAGGGGGCAGGAGATGGTACCCGAGCTGCTGGGCACTGCCCAGCCCTAGGAAGGGGGCAGGAGATGGAATCTGAGCTGCTGGGCACTGCCCAGCCCTAGGAGGGGGCAGGAGATGGTACCCGAGCTGTTGGGCACTGCCCAGCCCTAGGAAGGGGGCAGGAGATGGTACCCGAGCTGCTGGGCACTGCCCAGCCCTAGGAAGGGACACAGGGACAGGAGCCTTGGCACTTTTCCTCCCTGCCCCACCTCCAGGTCCTGGCCCCCACCAGCCTTTCCCATTTCAGGCTCTGCCTTCCCTGACCCAAAGATGAGCCCGGGAGGGGACAGGCGGGGGACAGGGGACACACCTGTGGCACAGATCCACACAATCAGGTGGCTGATCCTGATGGCCAGCGGAGCCGTGGGGACAGCCTGGGGCAGGTGGCTCTTCATGGCCCGCAGCCCTGCCAGCGCTGCCAGGCAGCTCAGCCCCAGCAGCACGTCCCCAGCCCTGCGAGAGGCACAGCGGTGCCACCCAAACACGCTGAGAGCTCCACAGAGGGAGGGCAGCGGGTTTGTGCCACGGCCCAGAAATCAGCCCCAGGGATGGGGAGCAGGCAGGGGGGCTAACCTGGTCTCCCCAGTCCTCCTCAGCGTCTCGTAGAGCTGCAGGAAGAACTGCCTCGGGATGCCCTGCAGCCCCAGGATGTTCTGTGCGGGCAGAAAAGCTGCTGACAGCCCAGCCCGGCCCCGTGACCACAGCCATTAGCCAACACCGGCCTGGAGCTGCTGCCAGAGGCTCTGATTTGGGTTAACCACAAGGGAAGTGTGGCAGCCCAGCAGAGCCTCGGGTCCCTGTGAGGCCAGCGAGGGGCTCCCGGGGCTGCAAACCACCGCCAGCTCCCAAATCTGCAAACCCACCGTGCCAGAGGATCGCCCGGTGACTCCTGCAGGTGACCGATGCCATGTCCCGGCTTTGCCGGTGTCCTGGCTGCCACCAGCTGGTCACCAGCAGAGGGTGTTCAGCTCGGTCTGCTCCGAGCAGGGCGCTCAGGGACCCAGCAGAACCACGGGCACCTTTGGGACACGGCCCAGCCCTGCTGAATGTCCCAGCACCAAGAGAGAGCTGCAGAGGCACCGGGACAGGGCAGGTCCTACCTTGACCTGGTTGAAGCTGATGGTGATGGAAGCAGCTGAGGTAAACCCCTTAATGACCGGGCAGGAAATGAAATCCAGAAGGAACCCTGCATGGGATGGGAGAGGGTGAGCACATCCTGACCCCAGCGGGACAGCAGGACAGTGCCAGTGTCCGCGGAGCAGAGAGGAGGAAGGAACAGCTCCAGGCTGTGCAGCAACATCCCAAACACATCAGTGCACGGCAAGGGCATCTCACCGAGGCGCAGGAGCCCCATGGCCAGCTGAATGCAGCCCGAGAGGAAGGCGAGCAGGACGGCGTAGGCGGGCTGCTGGAAGGCGTACGAGGACACCAGCAGGGACATGATGGCCGTGGGACCCAGCGTCACGTCCTTGGCCGTGCCCAGCAGGCAGTACGCGAAGCAGCCCATGAAGGAGGAGTAGAGGCCGTACTGCAGGGGGACAGAAGGGCACTGGCACAGCCCTGGCAGCCGGGAGAGGCCAGACACGGCCCGGACTGGGCTGGGCTGGTCCCGGGTCACCGCCGGGCCCTCGGCACACGGGTGGCATCGCGCCCGGGGAATGGGCGAGTGCACGGCGCCGGCCCTGCCCAGCCCGGCCGTGCCCGCCGCACTGCCCGCGAGCGGGTCCGGCTCACCCGGCCGGAGCTCCGCGGGTCCCGCTGCGGGCCCGGTACGCACCTGCAGCGGCAGCCCGGCCAGCTCGGCGTAGGCCAGAGCCTGGGGCACGGCGGTCAGGCCCACGGCCAGCCCGGCCAGCACGTCCAGCGGCAGCCAGGCCCGGGAGTACCGCGGGAGCCAGCGCAGCACCGGCAGCGCCGGCAGCGGGCACCGGGACCCCGGCATGGCCCGGACCCCGCGGGCCCGTACTGGGGCGGAGCGGGATCCCCGCGGGTCGGTACCGGGGCGGAGCGGGATCCCTGCGGGTCGGTACCGGGGCGGCGCGGGACCCTGCGGGTCGGTACCGGGAGCGGAGCGGGACACCGCGGGTCGGTACCGGGAGCGGAGCGGGACACCGCGGAGCCGCCGGGGCCAGCCCAGCACAGCCCGCAGCTCCGCCCGCCCCGGATCTGAGCGGCCGGGACGCCTCATGTGACCGGGGTGAGGAGGAGCCGGGGCGGCCGGAGGAGCCGCCGGTCCCCGCTGCCGGTGCTGGTGCTGCTGCCGGTACCGGTGCCGGTGCCCGGTGCCATGCGGCCCTGGGCGCTGCTGCTGCTGCTGGGAGCGCTCCCGCCCGGCGGAGCCGCGGCCCCGGCCCGCAATGTGCTGCTGCTCCTGGGTGAGTGCGGCCCGGTCCCGGAACCGGCCCGGACCCTCCTGCCCGGGACTGGGCGCTGGGGGCATCCCGGGAGCGGGAGGGAGGGACGGCCCCGGGCTCCGCTGCATCCCCTCCGCAGCACCGGCCGGGGCACCCACAGCCCGGGGACGCTCCGGTGTCATCAGTGTCCCTCGAGCCCGTTAGGGACACACCCGGGCTGACCCCAGGGACACCCCCGGGCTGACCCCGCTCCCGTCCCGCAGCCGATGACGGCGGCTTCGAGAGCGGCGCCTACAACAACTCTGCCATCCACACGCCCAACCTGGACGCGCTGGCCCGGCGCGGTTTGTTGTTCCAGAACGCCTTCACCTCCGTGAGCAGCTGCTCCCCGAGCCGGGCCAGCATCCTGACCGGCTTACCCCAGGTAGGGGCTCACGGGCACGGCTGGATGTGTTTTGGAACTGGGCTGGCAGCCCCGGTCTGACCGTGACTGTACCCACAGCACCAGAATGGGATGTACGGGCTGCACCAGGACGTGCATCACTTCAACTCCTTCGACGGCGTGAGGAGCCTGCCCCAGCTGCTGAGCCATGCAGGCGTCCGGACAGGTAGGGGCTGGAGGAGCTGGGACAGGAGCTGGGATGGGCAGGGAGCACCAAACCAAACCCCACCGACAGAGCTCCCTGGACCTGTGGCTGTCCCTGCAGAGAGGAGACAGCACACCCTCCCAGCCCTGCTCCTCCACAGCAGCTGTCTGCATTGTCACAGGGATAATTGGGAAGAAGCACGTGGGGCCGGGGGCTGTGTACCCCTTCGACTTTGCCTACACAGAGGAGAACAGCTCGGTCCTGCAGGTGGGGAGAAACATCACCCGCATCAAGGAGCTCGTCCGGCGCTTCCTGCAGAGCCAGGACGAGAGGTGAGGCTGCCCCCTTGTCCTGGGAAGGGCTGTCTGTCCCCATGGCCCAGCTGGTCACAGACAGGGTCCCCCCATATCCAGATTAGGTGGGGGGAGTCCTGCTGACCCCAGCTCACCGTGGCACAGCCCAGGAAGGTTTCTGGGCACCCCTTTGCTTCAGCCCCTCCACATCCCCCCTTTCCACCCCTAGGCCTTTCTTCCTCTATGTTGCCTTCCACGACCCTCACCGCTGTGGGCACTCCCAGCCCCAGTATGGGCCCTTTTGTGAGAAGTTTGGCAATGGACAGAGCGGGATGGGCTGGATCCCTGACTGGAAGCCACAGATTTACCAGCCAGAGCAAGTGCAGGTGAGAACCTGTGGGGCTTCACATGGTGGCAGCCACCTTGTCACTGTCCCCAGTGTCACAGCAAGAGGGGCCTGTGTCAGCCACGTGTCCCTTTGCCTGTCTCCGTTTAGGTCCCTCCCTTTGTCCCAGACACGCCGGCTGCCCGGGAGGACCTGGCTGCCCAGTACACGACCATTGGGCGCATGGACCAAGGTGGGAGCCTGGGCAGGCTGGGGCTGAGCTCTGTCCCTGCTCTCACAGGGATCTGGCCAGCCTGGGGCTGAGCTCTGACCCCCTCCCTGCCCCCTGAGCTCTGTTTCTCCTCTCACAGGGATCGGGCTGGTCCTGCAGGAGCTGCGCCACGCCGGTTTCCTCAACAGCACCCTGGTGATCTACACCTCCGACAACGGCATCCCGTTCCCCGGGGGCAGGACCAACCTGTACCGCTCGGGCACCGCCCAGCCGCTGCTGCTCTCCTCCCCCGAGCACCCCCGGCGCTGGGGGCAGGTCAGCCCGGCCTTCGCCTCCCTCCTGGGTAAGAGCTGAGCGTGCCTGGGGCTGGGGGCTGCTCCCTGCACCGAATCTCAGGGTCCTGGCCCTGGGGACAGCCCCGAGCCCTGAGCATTGGCAGGGCCAGTGCAGGGAAGGGAGAGGAGGGAGGACAGGACAGGGTTCCCTGCAGGGACGCCATCCCTGGGGACCTTTCTGCCCCTCTCTGGGGCTGAGTTTCCTCCCACAGTGCCTGTCCCTGCTCTCACCCTTTTGCTCCCCTGCAGACCTGACGCCGACCATTCTGGACTGGTTCTCCATCCCCTACCCTGCTTACAGCATCTTTGGCAAGAGGCGTGTGCAGCTCACCGGGAAGTCTCTGCTGCCAGCCCTGGAGTCGGAGCAGCCCTGGGCCACGGCCTTCCTGAGCCAGAGCCAGCACGAGGTGACCATGTACTACCCCATGCGAGCCGTGCAGCACCGCCAGTACCGCCTCGTCCACAACCTGCACTACAGGATGCCCTTCCCCATCGACCAGGACCTGTACGTGTCACCCACCTTCCAGGACCTGCTGGGGCGCACCCGGGCGGGGCAGCCCACGCACTGGAACAGGAGCCTGCAGCAGTACTACTACCGACCCCGCTGGGAGCTGTTCGACTGCAGCCAGGACCCTGCCGAGAGCCACAACCTGGCCCCCGACCCCCGCTACGCCGGCGTGCTGCAGCTGCTCAGGGCACAGCTCCTCCGGTGGCAGTGGGACACCGGGGACCCCTGGGTGTGCGCCCCCGACGCTGTGCTGGAGGAGAAACTGAGCCCCCAGTGCCAGCCGCTGCACAACGAGCTGTGAGGGGCACCCGTGCCCCCACAGGGGTGTGTTCCCGTGGGGTATGGACACCACCTGTGCCCCCACAGTGCTCTCATGGGGCTCACGCCCCACCTGTGCCCCCACGGCGCCGTGTTCCCATGGGGCACGATGGGCTGGTCCCAAATCCCGGGTGACAGCACTAAGCTCTGCCCTCTGCTGCCAGCACCGCCTGGCCCCAGAGCACTGAGGATTCCTGGTGCCCTGGCTCTCGGCTGGAGGCGCCAAAGGCCCGAGCTGCTCCTCAATAAAGCCTCTGGAGGATAAGGACCCGTTTTCACCTGGAGCTGAGCACACCCTGCAGCAGGACAGGCCAAGGTCTCTGTGGCACAGCCAGGGCTGCAGGAACAGCTGGGGACCCCCAGCGCTCTGGGGAACAGGGAAAGCCCTCAAGGGGCACGGGGGACAGGGCTGGGCACATTCAGGACCAGAGAGGGGACAAGGACACAGCCTGGGTCTGCTCCCAGTAAACAGCAGCTTTATTCACAGTACTCCCTCAGCCCCTGCACGTCCTCCTCCCCAAAACCACAGCCAGGGAACTCCCTGCAGTCTGTGCCCCAGTTACCAGTCCCCAGAGTAACTGGTTTGCTGCCTCACAAGGCACTTGGGTCTTTTTCCCCCTGATGTGATGATGGTGAGGTTTTCCCTGTCCCTGGGGGCTGTGCAAGGCCCCTGTGCCAGTCCCGTGCACACCCCTCCATCAGCCAGAGGGAGAACAAGGCCAGGAGTGTGGGAAGAGCAGGGACAACTCAGAGTACAGGGCATGGGATGGATTTGGCCTCAGATGCCAGGGGAGCAGCGTGGCCTCTCCCTGTGACCCACGCT
Organism: Melospiza georgiana; assembly: GCF_028018845.1. Taxonomy (NCBI): domain Eukaryota; kingdom Metazoa; phylum Chordata; class Aves; order Passeriformes; family Passerellidae; genus Melospiza; species Melospiza georgiana. The sequence goes on along the minus strand of NC_080450.1, from coordinate 792,364 downwards.
GGTCAGGACCAGGAGATCACAAACTGCTCCCACATGGGCAGCGACACAGGGACCCTCAGCACCTGAGGGGAGAAGGAAGGTGAGAGCAGCCAGGGGTGTCAGAGCCTAGAGGAGCTCTTCCCCTCACAGAGCCTGGCACAGTCCTGGCCCCACTTTGCAGCGATCCCACAGAGCCACAGCCTGGCACAGCCCTGGTCCCACAGATGCCCCGGGAAGGGCACCCATGGCCTGGGCTGTGCCATTGCTGGGGCCAGACCCCACAGCTGCACTCCAGGTCCCCTCCTGGCCACCACCCTGCCCAGGCTGGCAGCCAGCACTGCACTCACCTGGGTGTCACTGCGGTAGGAGAAGTCCCTGACGATGGCACCGTTGGCCAGGACTCGCCGGGGAGGGCTGGTGACCCCCAGCACGGTGACAGCCTCCAGCAGGACCCCGTCCAGGTGGGCTCTGGCCCGCAGCAGCTGGCTGAGCACGGCGTCCTGGGCACACGGGGGTGGCACTGTGTGCTGCCAGCCCTCAGCCACCCCTCGTGCGCCCAGGGCACACGGAGATGGCGCCCTGTGTCACTGAACAGACCCGTGTGTGCCAGGGCCACAGGAGCCCTGCCCGGCCCCTGCCAGCAGCTCCCCGTGCTCACGTTGGAGGCCAGGAAGAGCAGCTCGGTGTAGTCGCCCCTCTCAAAGGTCTCCCAGCTGTCCCCATCGTCCCAGAACAGCTCTCCCCTGGCGAAGCCGTCCGGGGTCAGCGCCACCACCAGGGCCATGCCCTTCCCACGGGACTGGGCAGTGCTGAAGGCAGGTTCCTGGGGCATGGGACAGGCACAGCTTGGGGCAGTGCCACAGCCGTGCCCCCAGCCCTGCAGCCACTGGCATTGTCCTGGCAGCAGTGTGGGCACGGTGCCCTCCCAGGCCGCTCAGACAGGTCACCGTGGTGTCACCAGGGAGCAGAGGGGGCTCACCTGCAGGGGCAGGATGTGCCCTGCACGCACGTGGACGTTGATGGTGTCCAGGGGCGCTGGCAGGAGGATCCACTGCCCTTTGCTGTGGATGGTGGAGTCCTGCACGGGGACAAAGAGAGGCAAGAGCAGGCACAAGGTGCCCCGGTGCCAGAGCCATCAAATGGCCACCAGCAAAGGCAGGGGAGGCACGAGACCCACACGGCCCCAGGGGGCTGGTGGGATGCAGGGATGGGCACGAGGTGCCACGGCAAAGCCCCCTGTGCACACACAGCAGGAGCACCCACCCCTGCGAGGCTGTACCACGTCCCTGCTGGGAAGTAGCCGCTGACTTTGGTCTGTCCTGCCTCCAGCACGGGGGTGACGAGCAGCTCCCCGCCCCACAGGAGCTGGCGGTCCACGGCCCAGGTGTTGGGGTCTGTGGGGAACCTGGGCAAGGAGGGGAGGGAGGGCAGTGCCGGGACACCCTGCAGGTGCTCCCACTGAGCCCCACGGGGCTGGCACTCACTCGAGGAACAGGGGCCGTGCCACGGTCTGCCCGGCACTGTGGGCCCGGTGGAACAGCGTGTAGAGGAAGGGCAGCAGCGAGTACCGGAGGCGCAGCGCGTTCCTCATGGCAGCCTGGGCCGGCGGGCTGAAGGCAAAGGGCTCCTGCGGCTGCGGGAGGGGAAGGGGAATGGCCCGGGGAGATGCTCAGCCCACGGGGAGGGGAGCGGCCCAGGGGAGGGGAGCGGCCCCAGGGGATGCTCAGTTCACAGGGAGGGGAACGGCCCAGGAGATGCTCAGCTCAGGAGGGGAACGGCCCAGGGGAGGGGAACGGCCCCAGGGGATGCTCAGCTCAGGAGGGGAACGGCCCCAGGAGATGCTCGGTTCACAGGGGATGATCAGCCCACGCGGGGAGGAACGAACGGAGGGCACGTTTCAGGGATGCTGGATGGACTCTCCCAGCACTGGGGCACACAGCCCTGCAGCTGAACCTTCCCACGCTGGCAGGGCAGCCCTGGCTGGGCCCTGAGCCCCCTGCCCGGTGGGTGGGGGCTCCCAGGGCTCACCCGGGTGCCGTGGTCGTTGTGGTTCCTCATGAAGGGGTAGAAGGCTCCCAGCTGGGTCCAGCGCACGCACAGCTCCTCGCTGGTGTCGCCCAGGAAGCCGCAGATGTCGGCACCCACCAGGGGCACCCCGAAGAGGTTGAAGAGCAGCACCTCTGCAGAGGGCACAGAGGGCACCGGGGCTCTGCAGCACCCGGGCATGGGGCCAGTGGAGACGCCCCTGGCTGTGGGTGAAGCCCAGTGCCCACAGGTAGCTGTACATACCTGGTATGGAGTAGTAGAGCTGCTGCCAGTCGCTGCCCACGTCCCCTGTCCAGTGCCCGGCGTAGCGGCCGTGCCCGGCGAAGGTGGAGCGAGAGATGATGAAGGGACGCTTGCCCCGCACCCTCAGCAGAGCACTGCCAATGGGAGGGGTCTGCTCAGCCCCTCCCCAGCTGGGGAAGGGGCTCACGGCTCCACAGTGCCCTGTGCTCCACACCAAGCCCTCACCCACCCACGCTGGGTCTCTCCCAGCTCTGCACCCCAGCCTGCGCAGGAGCCCCGGCAGGAGCCCCAGGCTCACCTGTGGGAGGCCACGGCCTCGCTCAGCCCGTACAGGCTGTGCAGGTTGTAGTGAGAGGACAGGTACTGCTGGCTGGAGGCACAGATGGTGCCGGCCTGCAGGCGGCCCCCGAACACACCTGCGGGGGACAGGTGGAGCTCAGAGCATCCCCGGGCTCCTCCCGGCTCCCCCGAGCCCTGGGCGGGGCTGGGACCCGCTCCTGTACCTGGCACGTACGGGGGATGCTCCAGGTTGTTGTTGGGGCAGCCGTCCTGGGAGCCCTCCACGAAGTTGGACGGCTCGTTCATGTCCTGGGAGGGCAGGAAAGGACGGGATGGCCCCGGTGCCAGCAGAGCGCAGGGCAGGAGCCAGGGCCGGCAGCTGCACAGCACCACTCACGAGCCACATGCCATCGAAGGGCACTCGATCGTGGAAGTCCTTCACCATGTCGTGCCACCACTCGTGAGTCTCTGGGTTGGTGAAGTCTGGGAACACCGTGGGGCCTGGCCAGACCTGCGGGAGGGAGAGCGTTGGGCAGAGCCCCCACCTTCCCCCACGGCCCCCCAAAGGTTTCTCCCCCACTCTGGGGGTGCTGCAGCCACTCGAGCCCTGTCTGTGGGCACAGGGGCTGCTCCCCACACGCACCTTCCCGACCAGGGGCTGCCCCGTGGCGTTCCTGATGAACACCCCTCGCCTCAGGCCCTCATCATAGGGCTTGTAGGTGCCAGGGGGCCCCGAGCTGCTGATCCCAGCGTCCTGCAAGGGCACAAAGCCAGGGCAGCAGCAGGGAACGGCCAGCCCTGCCCTCATCACCGCCCCGGGGCAGCTGAACCCGTGCCAGGCTGCCCGTGCCACTCACCACGATCATGATGTACCTCAGCCCAAGGCTGTGGAAGTCCCGCACCATCTCGGGGTAGTCCCTGAAGCTTTTCTTGTTGAAGGTGAAATCCCTCTTGGCATCTGCATAGTCCAGGTCGTTCCACTGCACGTCCTGTGGAGGGCGGCACCGTGGCTTGGGCAGCAGCAGGGACCCCTCATGCTGCTGTGGGACCCCCACCAGCCCCCCAGGAGCAGCCAGGACCTACCAGGGGGAAGCGAGCTGCTGTCATGTTGGCCACCACCTGCCGGGTGATGTCTGTGGAGGAGTAGCCCCAGCGGCACAGGTGGAAACCCAGGCCCCAGTACGGGGGCATGAAGGGGAACCCTGGAGGGCAGAGGGTGGGTACTGGCAGGGACAGGCCAGCCCTGTGCCCTCCAGAGCCCTGCAGTGCCCCATGGCTCACGGCACCCCAGCCATGGCTCAGCCATACCAACCACATCCAGGTACTGCCGCACCACACTCTTGGGGTCAGGGCCCAGGAAGATGTAGAAGTCCAGGATCCCTCCTGTCGTGCGCCAGGTCAGGGCCGGGCTGGGCTGCAGGAGCACGTCTGGGGAGGCACAAGGGCCAGGGGAGGAAGCTGAGGATGAGGACGGTGCCAGGCCCATGCCCAGTGCCCCACAGGACTCACCCATGGCGTTGCTGTTCAGCAGAAACACACCGTGGGCAGAACCATCGTCCTCCATCACCAGGTAGAAAGGGTGGGAGCCGTAGAGGTTGACGTGGGGCTGGAGCAGAGCACAGTGTGGTGCCAGTGAGGCTCTGCTGGAGATCCCCACACCCACCCGACCACCCTGGCCTCGGGTCAGGAGCACTGGCTGCAGGTGCCATCCCAGGGCTGTGCTCCCAACTCTGTCACCTCGGCCGAGCCCTGCCCTGAGCCAGAGCCCTGCAAACACTCCCAGGCAGCACAGAGCTCCAGGGGGACAAACCTGGGCTGGGGACAGCGGTGCCACGGGTTTGTGCAGTGTTACGGCTGAGCTGAACCAGCACACACACATCTCCCCAGCCCCAGGAGAGGCCGCAGGGCACCCCCAGGAGCTCAGATGAATCTGTGTCCCCTGCCCTCAGCCCCGCTCCGTACCGCAGGTGCCATGTCCCGATTCCAGAGGGTGACCCTGGTCCATGCTGTGTCAAGGAACAGCGGGGTCAGGCGCTCCCCCAGCCCCGAAATGAAGTGGGAGGGCAGGGAGGTGGAGATCTGCAGGAACTGGTCTGTGAAGATGAGGGGCGCGACCGTGGTGTTCAGCCTGCGGGGAGAGAGGGACACTCGGCCAACAGCCGGGAGGGAGGCACCGAGCTGGGGACACCGAGCTGGGGACACCGCTGTGGGGCAGGGACACGGGTGCTCATCACCAAGGGAAATGAAAACAAGTTTTGGGTGAGCTCTGGGATTCCCGGTTCCCTGCCCAGCCATGGAACTGCAGAGGGAGTGAAAGTAAAGCCCCGACAGCCACCCCACTGGTGTCAGCGGAGTGTCCCTGCAGCCATCCCGGCACTGCGGGGCTGGGCGGGCTCCCATCCCATCCCGAATCCCTCGGGGGGCACCGGGGGCACTCACAGGATTCTCCCACTGCTCTGCCGGCACACGACGAGGCCGAAGGGCTCCTGGCTGACCTGCAGCCCGTACAGCGTGGAGGAGGCTCGGCCGTGCACCCGCGGCGTGGCCAGCGGCACCTCATAGCGCGGCCGGGCGGCGTCCCGGAGCTGCGGGGAGAGCGCTCAGCGAGCGGGGAACGGGCACCGGGCACCGGGCGGGGCCGGGCCGCATCCCGGAGCTGCGGGGAGAGCGGGGAACGGGCACCGGGCAGGGCCAGGCCGGGCACCGGAGCTGCGGGGAGAGCGGGGAACGGGCACCGGGCACCGGAGCTGCGGGGGGAGCGCTCAGCGGGGAACGGGCACCGGGAGGCTCAGGCCGGGCCGGGCCGCACCGTGAAGCGCAGGCGGGCCGGGGTCTCCAGCGCCAGCTCCAGCCGCAGCTCGTCCACCGCTGCCGGCAGGAAGGCGGCGGCCTGGCGGCGCAGGCGGGCGGAGAAGCCGCTCTCGGTGGCCGTCAGGTTCTCGGCGCGGTAGCTGCGGTAGCCGCGGGGGAAGAAGCACCAGGGCGGGCCGGGCCCGGAGCGCGGCCCGGGCCCCGGGCTGTAGCAGCAGCCCCGCGCCTCGCAGCCCGCCCGCGACAGGAGCCGCTCGGGGCCGCAGTCGAAGCGGCCGCTCGGGGACACCTCGCAGGCGGCAGCGCCGGGGCCCCGAGCCGAGGCCAGGACCGGCAGCAGCAGCGCCAGCAGCGCGGCCGCCAGCCCCGGGCCCGGCCCCATGGCCCGGCCTGCGCTCCCGGCAGCGGGGACGCACCGGAACCGACACCGGCACCGGCACCGACACCGACACCGACACCGCGCGGCCCCGGAGCCGCCGGCCCCGCCGCTGCCGCCCCCACGCCGGGAAATCGGGATCCACCGGGGCGGGGCGGGGAGGCGGAGCTGCTCGGGGCAGGGAAAGTGAAACGTAAACAGAAACATACCGAACGCGTTACAATGGTACGGCTGAAATAAACATTGTACTCGGCAAAGTAAATATTGTACCCCGCACCTGCTTATCTATCTATTTATTTGTCTATTTACAAAGTCTGGAGACTGTGGAAGAATGTAAAAGATACTATATGTATTTTCGTGTATTTTCAGGCTTCCTGCGACGCGAGCTTGGCTCTCAAGCAGTGACTGAGCCACTGCAGAGCCCTTTGGTGCTGGGGCTGTTCCTCCTGGATCTGCTGCACGATGGTGCTAATGGTCTGCAGCCGATCCTCCACTTTCTCCTGCTGGTTCATGCAGGACTCTTCAGTGAGGCACAGGGCCTTGTACTTCCCTTGCCTCAGAGCCTGCAGCTGCTTCTGGCGTGCCTGGTGGGCCACAATCTCCAACAGGTTCTGAGAAAAGCAAAAGAGAAGGGGCTGTGACAGCAGGAAAAGCATGGGCAGGACTCGTGTCAGGTGCTGTGACCATCACGTTGGACAAGGGAAGGACAGTGCTGTGAATTCCCCACCATAACAGCCAAACAGCACCCCCAGCCCAGGTGTTGGAGGGGTATAGACATCGCAGAATTCCCTAAATCAGTGAAATTCCCACATACATAAGGCAACCCTCGCCAGGACAGGGTTTCACCAAGCTGGCTCTTGGTGAGCCCCCAAAACGTGCCCAGTTATTGTGCGGCTCTAACACATTCCAGCACGCCCAGCTGAGGACAGAGAGGAAGGAGGGGAAGCATAGGCTCTGTTGGCTCACATGCTGTAGGGCAGTGCATGTGCTCACCCATCGTTTCTCGTAGTGAAGATATTCCCTGTCCAAGATGAGGCTCTCAGTCTCATCCTGGAGCTGGCACACTTCCTGCTGCTTTCCTGAAAAGTTGTCTTTGAGGGACTCTTGGATGGTCTCCAGCTCCTGCATGGTTTGGTTGCATTCATAAATGTTCTAGTAAATGGAAGAGACGGGAATGGCAGATTTCAGTTCTCTAGTTCAGCTGCACTCCTGACCATACTCCCAGAGTTTGGGGGATTTTTAATGATTTTCCCTGTGCTGGCACAGGGTCACTGCTGTGCTCCCTGCTGCTCTCCACAAGGCCAGCCCCAGCTGTGTGAGCTCCTGCAGCCCCACTTTCCTTGCTCACCTCCTGGATTTCCCTGATCTTCTTCTTCAGGTCCTCTTTCCTGCTTTGGACGTCGCTCTTGGCGCTGTGCTTCAGCTTGCTCTGAGCCTCTGCCCGGTCTGTGATTGTCTCTCTCTGGGAAACACACGCCTCCATGGCCCGAATCAGCATCTCCTGCTGCTTCTGCAGCTGCCCATAGCGCACCTGCCCATGGCCAGGACACAACCCAGCCTCAGAATCCCCAGTGTTTGCCAGCAGCACCCAGGGAAGCTGTCAGGGGGCACATCCCAGCAGCACAAACCAGACATATGGGACACGAGTGCCTGCAGGCCAGATTTGGTGCAAGTCCAAACCTGGTTTGCTGTGTGTGGATCTGGAAGGCAGAGGCCTGGATTATCAACCTGTCTACACCAATACTCAAAATGTTACTCCGAACCTCATTGGCAAGAGCAGAAGCAGAAAAGCAGAAGCATCCTGAGAATGAAGGGGATGAGCTTCTCTGCCAGGAGAGGGAACACTTCCCTAAACCAGTGATTAAAGTGATGCAATATTTAGCAATCAACACTGCACATAAATCAGGGTCACATAACCAGGTGGCAGACATACTGCAATTTAAATAGATTTCTTGGGAGTATCCAGATCCTGCTGAGGCTGGCGTGGGGAATGCAGGATGTGTGGGCTGGATGTGCTCAGTTCAGTCGAGCTGCAGGGGTTTAGAGTCCCTCCCTGGGCCCTGAAGATGCCACTTCTCCAGCCTGTTTCTCATCTCCTGCCTCCTGTTTCAGCCACTCCAAGGCTAAGCACACTGGGTGGCTGCCCCTCCTCAGCCCCCCTTCCCAGAGCCTCACCTGCATCCTCCGAATCTCTGTTTTCATGTCATGGATCTCGCCGTGCTCTGTCAGAGCATCTGTGGTATCCTTCATCTCTTTTGCCAGCTGGAACTTCTTCTCCCACAGCAGGATCTGATGCCTTCAGAGAAGAAAGGGGAAGGAAGGAGAAAGTTAGACCCCCAGTGACCTGCCCAGTGCAGCACTGCCAGTGACTGGCAGAGTCCCCATATGGATCTTGGCAATGTCCAGCTCACACAGGCTGGAACTGTTAAAGCCAACATCCTCCCAGCTCCTGCTGGCTCCAGAGACTGCTGAAACACCTTTCAAACACCCATCCCCTTCTCCAGGAAGGCCAGAAGCACATTTGCTGGTGCCAGGTCTGGTGACTGCAGGAGAATGGGAATGTGGACACAGTCCCACAGGACTGTGGCACTCTGGTACCTACTCTGCTTCCACCAGGCTGTTCAGGAGCCTTTCCTTCTCCTCAGTCAGCTTACTGTGCCTCTCCTGCATCTCCATGGATTCTTTTTCTGCTGCCTAGATTTGGGAAGAACAAAACAATACAGAGTTGTCAGGCTGAGAAGGTTTTCCAGGATCACTGTTTGATCTGCAGGGGAGGCTGAAACCTGGGACTAAGGTGCCTCAGTACCTTGAGAGACTGCACAAACTCGTTCTCTGTGACAATTCTGCCATTTTGCAGGTTCTCAACGCTGCTGTTGTTCTTGTTGATCAACGTGTTCAACTTAATCAAGTCATTTGACATGTTCTTCATGTGCCGTTCCACATCCTTCTGCTCTTTCATTTCCTGCTGAATTTCATCTATGGGTGAACAGAAAAAGGTCTTAGAATTCCCCTGAGCACTGGGTTGAACAGAGACAAGGTGTGACAAATGGCTATCAGAGCTGGCAACACTTCAGGCAGAGCCACCCCTGTCCCACAAAATGATCCCAGCCAAAATGATTTTCCACAAGCTCAAAAACCAAAAAAACGTTTTGAAGGAGACTCCTGTGGGAAAAAGTTGTGTTTGGCCAAGGAAAGTGCAGTCATTGCTGGGGACATTTACCTACCCACTCCTTGCAAACCTTATTTAACAAGTGTAACAGGTGACATTGTCACTTAGGGTCCCACTGTCAGGACAGTAGGATCAATCCTTGTAGGAACAGCCTATAGGTGCAATCAGCAGCAGTGCCTGGCCTGTGGTGTTCCTGCTCACACATGCCAGGAGCACTCTTTGGGGCAGGCCCAGCTTTCCCCACCTGTAACCCTCCCCTCCCTGTTCCCCCTTCACAGATGGACACTTCAAGGCAGAGCTGAACTTTAAGGAAACACCAACTGTCCAGGCGCAGCTTCCTCTGCTGCATGATGATGCTCTGCTTCTGCAGCGTGTCCAGGGAGGTGATCTGTTCCTCCTTCTCCTGTGTCAGCTTCATCAGCTCCTTCTGCTCACTCAGCCAGTACTTCTGCAATGTCACTGCCTCGGAGTTGCAATCTTCTATCTCCTGGTTCAGCCTGTTGATCTCAATCTCCAGTGGGCCCAGTTCTTGCCCCTGTAGAGAGCAAAGTTTGGGCTAAATCAGGCAGAAGCTTCCTGAGTTGTTTACAGCATCTGGACATTCCAAAGGCTGCAGAGGATGTGCCACAGGACTCATTTCCCCATGGGTATCTATCAGGTCTTACCCCAATAGGGCCAACCCTCAAATGACTGAAGTCTCACTGCCTGCCCCATTCTCCCCTCCTCAGTGTTTGCAGACTTTTCCAACAAGATCCTATTTACTCAGTGATGCCATTTGACATTTTCATCAGGCGCAGGCAGGTCCCTGAGGGATCCATGCCAGGCACACCCTCATTTCACAATCCCCTTCACTGCATTATGAACTGATAAACAGAAACACCTGCATTAACCAATGCAGCTTTTAAATCACAGTGCTGGTGCCTGAATGTTTGAACTACCCAACACTTAACACAGTTACATTGATCAGCAGCATCTGTGGCCAGCGCAAAGAATAAAATCAAAACTGGGACTGAAACACAAAAGTACCTACCCCTTGCTGAGAAAGAAGCATCTCCAGCTTTTTGTTGTACAGGCAGAGGATCCCTCCCTTCTTCTCAGCCAGGATCTTGGACTTGGCAATCTCATTTTCCTGGCAGGTGATCTGTTCATTCACATTTTTTATTTCCTTGTCCACCTCACAGAGTGTTTTCTGGTGAACTGTCAGCCTGCAGCTGGTATTGGTTGCATTCAGAATAATCTGGGCCACGTCGTTCTCAACCTTGTAAAAATGCAGCTCCTGGGAATATCAAAGAGAAAACACATCAGTGTCCCCAGCAGCCCCTTGTTGGGTTCCAATGCCACTTGTCCAGCTCAGGAGTCAGAGGACTGAGATTCTGCTCCCAGCTCTGTACTACAAGCCACAAGCTACTCACGCTGTGTGTATCTTTGCTTCTCCATTGATTGCCAGGTAATACAATACCTACCTCTCCCATACAGCTGTTGGAAAGCATTAAGGAGCCCAAACATTCCCAAAACCTTTAAGAGACCTCACTCATCCCTTCTGCAATGTCTCCCCAGCTGTCTCCAGTTACCTGCCACCAGTAGCAGGACATCACAGCATTGTCCCTTTTGCAGCACACACACCTAACAACCAGCACAGCCCTCACAGGGGTGAGAAGGGCTGGGCTCAGCTTTCTCATCCTTCTAAGTGATCCAGTTACACACTCCCAGAGAGAGAAATAGAATGGATTAAAGATTGGACTGTGGGACTGATTGAACAGCTGGACTGTTCTTTGGATCTTCCTCAGAACTGAGAGCTGCCTGCATCCCATTCCATGATGAATCATAGAAATAAAAGTTAGTTAAAATGAGATTACAGAAGTACCACAGGTCCACTGTTCTTCTTTAGTACATAAGAAATGCTAGTGCTTTATACTAAACACTCATCATTGGCCCATTTTTTAAGCAAAGGACAGTGTGGTTTGTGGCAGGCCTTTTTGGCCAAGCTCTCTCACACACACCAGAACCCTGCAATAAGATCACAGGGAGAACCAGACTGGGCAGGCAAACTCAGGAAAGCTTCAATGCACACCTGAAACCAGAGCAAAGGCACTGACAAACCCTGCTGGGGACCCGGTGGTCCTGCCCTGCCCTCCCAAGGGGGGATGCCATACCAGGTCGCTCTTTCTGTTCCGAAGCTTTTCAGCCAGCTGGGAGAAGTGCTTTGCAACTTTGCTGGATATCCTCTGGTCCTGGAGCTTGGCCATGATTTCACTCTCTAGCTGCTCGCTGGCATAAGTTCCCTTCTGTATCCCCTTCCTGATGGACAGCAGCTCATTCAGGTGAGCAGCCTGGTCCTGGAAGGTGGGAAGGCAGACACAGCATCACTACAACTGTCTGAGGAAGGGCATTCAAAAGGGATTTGTGTTCCATGGCCTGTCCTCACCATCCTGGTCCTGCTGAGGGCCTCCTCTGTCTCGTGGAGAACACGAGTGTAGGTGCCAGCCTGGACCTGCAGGGCCTCCTGCTCCTGCAGGCACTGGGCAATCAGCTTCCTTGTCACACTGGCATCGTTCTGGGAGCGGTTCAGCAGCCTGACCAGGCTCTCATTCTTCTCCTCCTCTTTCCTGATGGACTTCCCACAGCCATGGATGTCCCCTTCCAGGGACTTGAGGTCACGTCTGTAGTTGCTGGAGGGGCAAAGAGGATGGAAAGTCATCACAGGGAATGGTGCTGAACAGCCACCCACAAATTCCTCTTTTCAAGCATGTTATTGCAGCAACAACTGCCCAGGAAGGAAGATGTTTGTAAGGGGTCAGCTGCTGTGACAGTGCAGAGTCAGCAGGAGATGGATGGAGACATCAAGATTTAAAAGTAAATGTGTGTAGGGAAATTGATTCCTTCTTTCAGTGCTGTCCCAGCCCCCATTCCAACCAGGATGTCACCATATAAAAGCAGATTGTTTGTTCTCAGAGAATCAGTCAAGCTTTAAGGCTCATGAGCAAATAAACACTTCCTTTGCAACACAGGGAGGTTTTCCTGAACGTTTCCAAAGGCCTCACAAAACCCCGATAATGAGAGATAAACCCTTCGTGACATCCAGGTCGTTGGAGTAAGAAATGTTGCAAAGGTGAGAGAACTCTTTTAAAGGAATAAAACACGATCATAAAAACTCTAAGCAGCTTCAAGAACGCCCCATATTCTGAGGGAGAGATGTGGTTAGGATAAACAAAACAGCAACAAAGAAAGTGCTTCTCATCCTTTAAATTTATTATGTATTTCAGAGCAGGGAACTTGTTCTGCCTGACACGCCCTGCCCACACAGGGCTGAACCCACAGGAGACTAAACCCCACTGGAATCCCTTCTAGGATCCCTCCTGCCCAAATCTGAGCTGTCCTCAGGGCCTGCTTTCGGACCATACCTCAGCAGCTCCTGAGTGACAACATAGGCCTCATCCCTCTGCTTCATTCCAGCCAAGCTGCTGTTCCAGTGCTCCATCAGCTTCTTTTTCTCCATGTTAATGGCCTGGACCTCCAGCCCAGCCTGGGAACAGAGACATGGCAGACAGGATGAATCTACACTGTGTTTAAAAAAAGATAAAAATTGTGTTACAATACAATTTTTTTTCTTTTCCTGTTCATAATGTGCTGAGCAGGATCAGATTCACCTCCGTGGCCGGTTCATTTCTGAGCAGCCCACAGAGCACAGTTCTGCATGAAAAACTGCTGAGAAGGGCAGGAGGAAGTGATTTACAGGCACTTCTTAAGGACAAAGGAAAAGAAAAAAACCTCCTCATTCTTCCAAACAGGAACAAACTGTGAAACTCTGTCCCACATTGTGCACAGCACGTGAGCACGGGCCAAAGGGGTCAGCCCTGCCAGGGAAATATTAACCCCAGGGGACAAGGGCCCTCCTACCTCAGTGATTGCCTGCCGGGTCACTTTTGTGTCCTCTGCCTGGGCCACAAGCTGAGCTTCAAACAGAGCAATTTGTTCCTGCAGCTGGTGGACTCTCCTTGTCAGCTGGTCCAGGAAAATGTCCTACAGAGCCAGAGCCAAACAGCCCAGGGTGAGTCACAGCACCTCAAACCAACTGTGTCCTACTAGAGTAATATCAGCTAAAAAATGAATTAATAACAATATCAGCTGAAAAAGGAATTAATAACAAAATCAGCTAAAAAAGGAATTTAAACTGGCAGCTGGGTTATATTGGAGTCCTACTGAAACGTTCCCATTCATGCACAAAGGGCTCAGGACTGCAGCAGGGATGACTTGCAGGAGAATGAAACCTTTGCTGACTGTTTATTACTCTAATTGCAGCAGTAAATTGATAGGTCAGCTCTGAAGCCACAGTCCCTCCTGTCAGCCCTGAGTTCACCTGTCCAGCTACTGGGAATGCCAATAATGTATATTTGAAAATCCTTTGTTAAAACCCTCCTAACCCACTGTATTTCAACAGTTTACACGGAATTCTGCAGAGCAGTACCCGTGGATTGTGTCCTGGAAGGCAGCAGAGGGAGCTCCAGCACCGACTGGCTCTGCTCATTCCCAAAGTTCACTTTCCATTGTGAAATTCTGTGATCCAGAATCATTCTCAAGTCCTGTACCCGTGATATTTCTCCATTAAATACCCTCCTTCCCCCACACCCCTTCTCCTCGAGTGAAGAGTGCTTTACTGTCCTGAGCCTTGCAAACCCTCTGGGCAGTGCTGCCATCCTGGGGCAGGCAGGGCTTCTCCTCCTTTTCAGAAAAGCCTCTGGATTTACTTTTTTTTTCAGTAATTTGAGAAAAACATCCCCACTCATTTTCCATGATTCAATCACTCCAGCCTTCCTCCTGACAAGGTGGCACATCCCCCAGGACTGACTGCTGGCACCTGCATTCATTTATTTCAAAGAGAGCTTTTCTTGGTACCTGTTTTTTCTTCTCCACCTCAGCCCGGATCCTGTCTGCCTCAGCCCTCCTTGCTGTCTGTTTCATCAGTAAGAGCCTGTGATGCATCTCCTGGTCCATGCTCTGCACGTAGAGGAGCTCCAAGGCCAGGTTTTCAATCTGGGTCTGCATTGTAGAAACTGGGGGACAAGGGGCAAAATAGTTATAGAGGAGTTTGTTTGTAGGGACAGAGAGGTTTGTTTGTAGGGTACACCTTAAACAGAGATAAAAGAGGAAGAAATACAGAAGCTCCTGAAGCAAAACCTCTCACACATCAGGTGACCAGCCCTCCCCAGCACACACATTTACATCAGCTCTGGAGTACAGCTCCACAACCAAAGATCCTGACAAGCAATTCCCGCACTCCCAGCTCACAGAACTCCAGGACAATCCATTAAACTTTCCAATGAGCACATTATTCCTGATTAATTATTCTGCTGCATTTTCCAATCCAGCGCTCGCCTAAATTCCAATTAATTTCTGCACGCAGCCCTAGAATTGGGAAACCCTGCCAGGAGTGCCCGGGTCACCTTTCTTGCGCTCCCCCTCGGTGCTGTGACACATTTCCTTGTGAGCAGCCCTGAGGGCCTGCAGCTCCTCCTCCAGCTGCTGCCGTGCCTCTGCCGCCTGCCACCAGCGCTCCTGGCTCTTCTCCAGCTCCTCCTCCAGCTGCCCCAGCTGCTGCTGGGCCCCATAGAGGATCACCCCCAGCTCCTCGCGCTGCTCCTTGCTGCTCTTCATGGCTGTTCTCTGCAGACACAAGAGATGGAGGGCTGTGTCCCAGCAGCTTGGGCAGGAGGGGCTGTGGGGAGGTGAAGGAGGGGCTGGGTACCATTCCATGCAGGTCCAGGTTCACTTGTTCTATCTGCTTGGTGAGGTAGTTCTTCAGGGCAGCCTGGAATCTTGTCATCAGAGGCTGTAAAGGACAGTAGTAGAGCTTGTTAATATTAATACTTGTGTAAATAGATCACGAAGGAGCCTCACTGCTACGTCCCCCACCCAATAAAACAACTTATTTCTGCCACAGACTCTTGTGTGCTTATTTCAGCTACTTTAGCTATTTTAGCTGCACTCACTGCAAGTGAGAGATGGTACAGCGTGGGTTTGTGCCAATGCCAAAAAGTGAGAATGTTTGAGAATCAGAAGAGCCACATCTGAGAACGCACCCTTGCTGCAAGGAGGGCTCTTCTTCCTGTTCTTCTCTTTCAGGGGCACTGCAGGGACCAGATTTACCCAGTGCACTGCTCACTTCTGAGCCAGCAGCTCTGGGTCAGCACTGAGCGGCACAGGCAGCAGTTAATACTCCGGCCAAACTGATTTTCACACATTTCACACTCAGTGCAGCTGAACAGCCACTGCTTCCAGCTCACCTCACAGGTCTCAGAGAAACACAAACCCCAGCCCTGCAAAGAACAAGATTTGAAGACTCCTCACATGTTCTGGGTCCAGGACGAGCAGCTCTGTTTCTCCTTTTTTCAGCCTCGGTCTCCTCCTCTCCGGCTCCTCGGCCGCCCTCTCCCTTCCTTGGCTGCCATGGGCGCCGGGGAGCTCCGAGCTCGGCGCTGCATGGTGAGAGCTGGCTCCTGCTCCGCTCCCTGGGCCGCAGAGGAGGGAAAAGGCAAAGCACGGGTCAGGTTTCACAGCACTGTGCCTCTGCCGGGGTTACAGTGACCACAAAGGGACACACAGAGCTGTGCCACAGCCACCGGGGTACCTGGCTCGGCTGCGGGTGCTCCCGAGGGAGGGGGAGAGGCTCCTCCGCCTGGGCCTGGCTGCTCCATGTCGTCCTGGGCAGGGGGACAAAGGCTGGTCACATTCTGCATTGTCTGGGGAAGGCTCAGGGGATTTTTCATGAAACACAAACCACCTTTTCCATCTAAACCTATTTATCCCTAAAGACCTGCTCGTTTTTGTAATGGGACATGAACACCGCAAAAGGACCAGCACAAGGGCCTGGCTCTGCAGCCTGCCCTCCCAAAATGTAATTACAGTGTCCCACTGGTGCAGAGCCCAGGAACAGCCCTGCAGCCACAGCTCTCCTCCTGCAGGGACAGTGACTCTGTTTGCTCCTCCAGAGGAGCACACTCTCCTGGTCATTGCCACTCTTCCCTGGCCTGGCACTCTGTGCAGGTGAAAAGCAGCGCAGCACATGGCCATCTGCATTTCATTCTAATGCTGCGGTATTTTTTGCCACAGGGTGCAGGAGTTTAATTTAGAAGTTTAATCTCAATTTACAAAAATAGTCATCCAGCAAGCCCTGAGATCGTAAAGATCCTGACAAAATCTCTCCACACCACTTACAGTTCCACGTGCTTCGAGTTCACATCTATCAAAAAAAATCCCTTACAGATTTATTAAAGAAATTCTTCCAGCCAGCACAACATGTAGCCTGATTATTCTTGTTCTTCTTCCTCTCTTTCTTTGTAAAGGACTGGGCATGGGGGAGGTACCGGGACGTGCCGGACGGTACCGGGCCGGTGGTGAAGAGAATGGGCAGTGCCGGGCTGCAGTGGAATCGGACCGGGCAGTACCGGACCGGGCAGTGCCGGGCTGCAGTGGAACCGGACCGGGCAGTACCGGACCGGGCAGTACCGGACCGGGCAGTGCCGGGCTGCAGTGGAACCGGACCGGGCAGTACCGGTCCGTGGTGGAGGGGACGAGACGGGGACTGGGGGAGCAGTGGGGCGGTGCCGGGGCGGGATGGGATGGGATGGAGAGCACGGTGCGGGCCGGCGGAGGAGCCCCGGGCGGGCAGTCCCGTCCCGTCCCGTCCTATCCCATCCCAGCCCGGCTCGGCCCGGCCCGGCCCGGTCCCGACTCACCCGCGGCGGCTCCGCCATGTTGCCGTTGCCAGGTAACGCATCAACACCCGCTCACGTGACCGCCCGGGCCGCACCACCGCGGCCGCGGGGGGGGCGGGGGGCTCGGGCCGCACCATCTCCGCGCGCGGGGGGGCTCGGGCCACGCTCCGTCCCCCGCCGGCCCCGGTTCCGCCCGCGGGCCCCGGTACCGGCACCGGGCGGGTCCCCCGTGCCCTCCTCGGGCCGAGCGGCGCCGGGCCGGCCGGACGGGCGGGGCCGCCGGGCGGGCACAGCCCCGCGGGCCGGACGGAGCGGGCGGGCGGCGGCAGCGGCTCCGCGCAGGGCCGGGAGCGGCGGCGGCGGCGGCTCCGAGCCCGCCCCGGGCTGGGCAGCGCCGGGAGCTGCCCCGGGCTCGTCTGTGCCGGTACGGCGGGGCCGGGCCGGGCCGGGCTGGGGGCGGCGGGGTTTGGGGGCCGGGGGATCCTGTAGCGCTGCCCCGGGACACCCGGGCCCGGCACCGGGATCCTGCCGGTACCGGGCAGCTCCGTGCTTGATCCGCTCTTTGTCCGCCCTTCCCACGGCGGAGCCCCGCGGAGGGCGGCGGGAGCTCCGGGGCCACGGGAGCTTGCTTGGGGTTAGGATGCCACCGGGGGTCGGGATCCTAGCCGGGGGTCGGGATCCTATCCGGGGGTCGGGATGCTGTCCGGGGGTTGGGATGCTGCTTGGAGGTCGGGATGCCGTCCAGGGGTTGGGATGCTGTCCCGGGTCGGGATCCTCTCCGGGGGTCAGGGTTGCTATCCGGGGGTCGGGATGCTGTCCGGGGATCGAGACGCCGTCCGGGGGTCGGGATGCTGTCCGGGGATCGGGATGCTGCTTGGAGGTCGGGATGCTGTCCGGGGGTTGGGATGCTGTCCCGGGTCGGGATCCTCTCCGGGGGTCAGGGTTGCTATCCCGGGGTCGGGATGCTGTCCGGGGGCGCTGGTGGAAATGGAAATAGTTCTTAAACTTTCTCTTCTGTTCTTTCGGTGCGGCTCCGTGCAGTTTGGGGTGTTTCAATGTTTTCCTTCCTTTTGGGGAGCTGGTCTTCTCCCAGGTGAGCCCGACAGCTGCCTGAGCCCTGTTAGCCGCGGGAAGGGGGATGGAGGATCGCGGTTTGAGGAGCAGGCAGGGGCTGTGGGGTGCTGCGCTGCTCTCTGGGCTGCTGGCACTGTGCAATAACTCGGCTGCTTCCTCCGGGAGGGAGAGCTGCCCTTTCGGCTCTCGGACTCGTCTTGCAGAGGTGCTTTGTTCTCAGCTGCTGCTCGGAATAGGAAGGAAAGGGAAAGGTCTGTGTGTCCGAGTGGCAGAGCTGGTGCTGCTCTGGTGTCTGTCGCACTGAGAGCAGACAGGCAGCTCACTCACCGAGCTGGGATTGGGATCCACACTGCTGGGGTTTGAGCTGCTGCTTGCTGAGCATCGAGTCCCGAGGGTGTTACCGGGACACAGCAACAGGATGTGGGAAATAAAAAGCCATAAAAGCCTTTCCTGTGCCCGAGCAGTGCAGACAAGTGACACGAAAGGCTGGTGAATCGGGGACAGAGGGACGTGTGGCACACACGGTGCCTCAGTGACAGCGTGGGCTGTTGGTCAGTTTGGTGCTGGGGATGGGTGAGTTTTGTTTGCCCTTTGTTTGCTTTCTATTTGCTTTCTGATGCCTGGGCAGGTGTGGCTGGGAGCAGCCAGCCCTGACACAGCATTGCCTTTCCCTTTTCATCCCTGGAGTCCCAGCCCTGCAGGATTCAGGCTGCTGCCCCGTTTTTACTGCTCAGCTGAGATGTGAGTGAAGCCAGTCCCCCTGTAGTGACTGCATTTGGAATTGTGGAGATTTTGGCTGTTCCCTTCCCTCTGCCCTCGCTCTGTGAGCCACTGCAGCTCCAGCAGGGCAGCAGTGAAACACTGCTTGGTGACCTACATAACTCTCCCCGTGAGATGGGATGACTTCAGAGTGGCTCCCCATGGTAAATGCTTTGCCTTGATTTGGCTGGATCCTCTTCACCGGCTCCAGCGCGGGGAGGAGTTTGGAAAGCTTTTCTCCTTTTATTCCCAATGTTTGTAACACAAAGGGAAGGTGGCACAAGGGCTCTATGTGCCTGCAGAGCAGCAGAGGTGAAGTGAGTGACCAGCTGAGGGTGGCACAGCAGATCCACCCGGGGCTGGAGGAGCTGGGTCCTGACTTTAGGCTCCATTCTCCAGCTCCATTCTCCATACTCCAGGCTCCATACTCCAGGCTTCAGCCTCCATTCTCCAGCTGCTCTGTGCTTGAGACTTCCAAACCTGGCACTTGCTGTTCCCAAGAGGGGAAAGAGGCAGGGGTTGAGGAGCACTGTGCCAAGGCAAACAGGATCCTGGGGATGGCTCTGGGCAGGGAAGGGCATCCTGGGGAGCAGCAGCCGGTGCCAGGCTGGATGCTGCTGGCTGGAGCTGGACGGGCTCAGGGGAAGAGGCTCCAGGGTGATTGCAGGAATTGGCTCCCCAGCATTTCTCACTCAGCAAGCTGGGAAGTGCTGGCACCGGCTGGGAGAGCAGCCAGGGCTGTGTGAACAGGCACAGGAGCTGCAGAGAAGATTTTTAGTGGCGAGGCTTGATGTGTGGGAGAAGAAAATGTGTGTGTGCTTAATAAATATTGGCACTCAGCAAGAGCTTATCAGCTAACGCAGTGCTTCAGCTTCTGGAGAGCTGAGCTGGCTCTGCCACACTGAGAAGAATCCCCTCAGATCAGCAGATAAATATGAAGTTAATATGAAAAATGGGGTTTTTGAATGGTGCTGATTTGCTGCTGCCTGAGCCGTGGGATGGTTCCTGCTGCTTTCCCAGAGGCAGCAGCAGTTCCTGCCTCTCCCCACGACCCAGGCCCCACGGATTGTGTGTGCAGGTGTTGTCCCACGTGGAGAAGGGCTGAGAATGCAGCAAACCCTGCAGATTTGGTCTCTGTGATGTGCTGCTTTGTGCTGTATGAGCTCCTGTGTTTTAGGAAGGGAAGCACTTTCCCAAGCTGGGTTTCAGGGGTTTTGGGGCTGTACCGGTAGATTAGATGACCTTCAGAGGTCCAGCCCACCATCTGGTCCCCACTGGGACTAACTGGGTATTTATTTCTGTGGCCTTTGAAACCCCAGTGTTGTAAATGGCCCCTTGGGGTTCCCTGTTCTGGTGCAGCATTGT
This sequence comes from Melospiza georgiana, assembly GCF_028018845.1. NCBI lineage: Eukaryota > Metazoa > Chordata > Aves > Passeriformes > Passerellidae > Melospiza > Melospiza georgiana. The sequence goes on along the minus strand of NC_080450.1, from coordinate 772,551 downwards.
CCCAGCTACTAGAATGACAACACTGGGTATTCCTTGCCACAGTTCAGCTGCCCTACAGCTTCTCCTGTCCTTCATCAACAGCTCTTCCTTTCTTTGGCACTGACAGTTCCCATGTGTGAGGACTTTTAATACATTTCCCTCACTTTTATCTTCCCTTGGCAATCTCTCTCCCTGGCCCAGATAACTCTTGTCACCCTCCCTGAAACTGTCCTGTGACTTGCATCTGTTTTTCATTAATCCCTCAGCCAAATCTACAGAGAATTCCCTGGCCTGTGAGAACAGTGCAAGGATTGAGTTTCCTGGTGATATTTATATATCCCAGAGTGTCTGGCTACTGTCTGCAGCACTGCAGTGGTCTCTGGTTTCTGGTGTGCGGCTCTTCTGCAAGGCAAGTCCAGCAGACTCAGTTTCTGAGCTGGCAGGACACCCTATTCCAAACCTTTTGTGGTTTTTTTTGTTTCCCCTTCCCAGCCCTGCGTGTACCTGCAGCACCTTCCACCTGCACGTGCAGGCAGTGCTGAACAACAGGTGCTCTGCAGGATCAGAGCAGGACTTCCCTTTAAATTCCTCTGGCTTTGCAGGGAGCAGCTTTTGATCTTTACCTGTCTCTTTGTTCTCTCTGTGCCTGCTGAGGGCTCATTAAGTTGGCAGGGACGTGCTGACCCTCCCCAGCCTCCCTGGGAGCTGCAGCAGGACATCACAGCCCTCTTGTTGCTCAGGTGCCTCCCCAGCCCCTGTCCCTGTGTGTCCTGAGCAGCACTCCCTGGCCAGCAGCAGCAGCCAGCTGTGCCTCCTTCCTCCTGTGCACCCCCTGATTTCTGGGGCTCTGAGGAAGTCGCTGACAGGGATGCAGGTCTGTGCTGCTGCAGCCATGCTGTGCTGACAGGTGACCCTGCCCAGGTGGCTCCACAGCCCTGCCCCTGCCTCCCCTGGCCCTGTTTGGGAACAGCGTGCTGTAACTCAGTCTGGGGAAGGAGAAGTTGCACCAGAATTCACTGTCTGTTCTTGCAGGGTGCAATGAAGGGAAAGGTGATTTTTGCTCCTTAAGTGTGGTTGAGGCAGATGACTTTCTGCCAGGTGTAACCTCGAGCCTGAAACTGTGGATTTTGGCAATGTGGACAGAAATGAGCTGAGGGCTTGGCTGGGGTTTGGTTTTGGGGCTGAGACATGAGGATACTTGTGTCTGGTGCTAGAGGGAGACAGGAGTGTGCAGGACTGGCAAAGGGATTCTCTCATCCTGAGGATTTGCTGGTGCAGGGCTGAGGCTGCTCCATCAAGCCCAGCAAAGGCTGAGACACAGGAGCAGCCTCTGCTGTGATTCGAGCTGACAAATGTGGCCACTGCAGTTAAACCAATAGTTTGTCCTTTAATGAAGGCTCTGTCAACAGCTTGGCACCCTCATTTGCAGTCTCCTGCATGTCCCAATCTGTCAGAGGCAGGACAGCTATTTCCCTTCCCTGCAGCCCTCCCTCTGCCCTTTGGGAGATGCCCCTTTGCCATTTCTGCCTTCTGCCCTCCTGGGCTGGCTGCATTTGCCATCAAAACCAGATTAGGGAAATCAGAGCTGTTCAACATCAGACAGTGCTTGCTTAGGCCCTTAAGCAGTTCCTCAAAAGGAGCCCCAAGGCAGGGCTTTATTTTCTGCTTGGTTTTCCTCTCCCATGCCCTGCATCCCAGCGTGGGGCTGGTCCCCAGGAGCACCCCAGGCTGAGCTCCCCAGGCCTGGGAGCGTGGCTGTGCCCGGGCTCTGCTGGGTCACACCGGCCTGGGCACAGCCAGCTGGGCCATGTAAACACAGAGGAGCAAAAGTGGGAGTTTCCTCTTCTCCTGTGGGTTTGGCAGAACAGAAACTGCCCTGGTCCTGGTGCTTCCCAGCTGGGGATGGCTGCAGAGAGCCTACAGCTGCTTTGTGTGAGACTCTCCTGCTCTTCCAACACGTCCTGGTCCATCTGCTGAATGCTTTATAGCTTGGGTGACACCTCTGGGTCCCCTGCAGGGCTCCTCATCATCAGCCCCAGCAGGCAGCACATCTCACCTGAGCACAGAGATTGTTTGGGGTGAGCTGGGAATTGTGCTCCACAGTTCTGTGTAACTCTGGATGGGTGAAATGAAATGTTTGCCCTGAGTTGGTGTGCCATGCTCTGGGGATTGTGCTCCACAGTTCTGTGTAACTTTGGGTGGGTGAAATGTTTGCTCTGAGTTGGTGTGCCACGCTCTGCCCCCGTGGTGAACACAGGGCTTTTGAGCCTCGTCTCTGGCAAGGCTCAAAAGAACCCAAACCCAAAACCAACCTCGCAGAAAAAAATCCCAGCCCCGAAAACCTCAAGCACACAGACATGGCAAGCAGGGGATGGACTGGGTTTGATTGATGTTGTTTTTGGATGTGGCTGGAGCGGCTGCCCCGTGCTCAGTGCTGTGGGCTCAGCCATTTCTGTGCTGAAGGAGCCTCTGGGATCAGCTGTGGCTGTGTGACATCCCCGGGTCAGTGACACATCAGGCACATCCACGGGCTGAGCTGTTCCCTCAGTGGGATTTCAGTGAGCAGCATTGCTGTTCTCCTCCTCCCACAGTAACTGTGAACATGTGGCTTTTGCTGCCTTCATGGCAGAGACAAATGTGCTGTACTGGAGCACCTTTGGGGCATGAAGGTGATCTTACAGACCCACAGCATCGCTGGGCCCTTGCCCGAGGTGTGCATTGATGGCAGACTCGTCCTCAGCCAGTGGGTGGCACGTGCTGAGCTGTCGTTATTTTGGTTCTCACGCTGATTTTTCCTCCTCCCTGGCAGATCCTCCGAATCTGGCTCCTGGCTAGAGCTGACAGATGATGGAAACATTTCCCTGGCGATGTCTCTGGGGCGACTCCTCCGTCGAGCCTCCTCGAGAGCGTCCGACCTCCTGACGCTGACTGCCGGCGGCTCCTGCTCCCTGCTCGATGGGGACATCATCTACTCCAAGAACAATGTGTGTGTGCACCCCCCCGAGCTGCTGCAGGGCATCGGGGAGCACCACCCAGGTGATGGCAAACCCTGACCGTTCTGTCTTTGTCTCTGCACCCTGGGCTGTAAGAAATGAACGGGTGCCAGTGAGGGACAGGGCAAGGCAGTTTTGTGGAAGGCTCAGGAAAGCCATCCACAAGCTGATCCATCAGCTCTTCTTTCAGTAGGAAGATTAGTGATATTGCTCCTTTCTCCTCTGGTCCAGCATGGATTTACTGGTTTAGTAAGTCCTTTTGAGCAGTCAGAAGTTGTCATGTGAGGACAGTAACTTCTGTTGCTTGTTCACATCCCTGAATTGTTCAGGAAATCCAAGTATCCTCTTGTAGCTGTCATTGCTGGTGAAGGGAAAATCCAAAAAGCCTGATTGTGGCTGCATGCACTGGAGTAAATGAGGATAAATCCCGCTCTGTCCTTTTATTCTCATCTGTTCCTGTGCTCTTTCATGTTCTCATCAAAGACCTGTGGCTCTTGGCTTAGCTTCACAAAATGAATTATTCTCTGAGCACTGACCCTTGCTTTCCTTTTGGTGTGGGTGTCTTCTTTTTCCATTGGCTTCCCATAAATACTGTAGCCCTTCAGCTACACTGAGGTAAATATTCTTGAGAAATCAATGTTCTGCTGGCACTTGAAATTGTTTAACTAAGAAACAGTAAAACTTTTTCATGTGGGAACATATTTTATTATTTACTCTTGATTAGTAAATCTGTCCAGGAAGTCCAAGTATTTGCATGTCATTTCTGTGTTCAGTTAGGCCAGAGGGAATTCAGGCTGTTCAAAAGCTACATGCAGACTTGAAATTATTTGCAAATACTGAATAATGCTGAGCACTCCACAATTCCTCTGACAGAATTCTGTCCTGGTAAATTAAAGGGTTTGTTGTGCCCACGTGGAGTGGCAGTGAAGCAGCAGGAATCGTGGAATGGTTTGGGTTAGGGGGGATCTCCTGAAAAGGGAGGATCCTGAGGAGCATTCATGCCATGGGCACCTTTCAGCAAACCAGGTTGCTCAGAGCCCCACTCAGCTTGGCCTCGAACATTTCCAGGGATGGAGGGAGACGGGGAAGGGGAAATTTCAGGGCAATGCGGTTCCCTTGCAGCGACCCCACATCCCAACCGCTGCTGCTGCTGTGCTCTCTCCCAGGCTACCTGTGCTTGTACATGGAGAAGGACGAGCTGCTGGGCGCCACGCTGATGCTGGCCTGGGTGCCCAACTCGCGCATCCAGCGGCAGGACGAGGAGGCGCTGCGCTACGTCACCCCCGAGGGCTCCCCGGTGCGCAAGGCGCCCCGCAAGCGCGGCCGCCACGGCCCGGGCCTGGGCACCGCGTCCCCCCCGCAGCCCCGGGGGGCGCCGGGCCCCGGCGGGGACTCCCAGGGGCTCCCGGCGTGCCAGCCCCCGAGGGACGGGGCGCCCTCCTCGGAGCAGGAGAAGCTGGCACAGAGCGCCCGCCCGGCGCCGCAGCCGCCCCGCAGCGACTCGGGCACCCCGTCCACCGTCAGCTCCCAGGAGGAGCCCTGCAGGTCCGAGGGCACGGAGGAGGGCCTGGACTGCAGGGAGGACGAGGGCTCCCTGGAGCTGTCTGCTGACGATGTGAGCAGGGACAGCACTTTTGACTCTGATTCTGATGCCTTCTCTTCCCCCTTCTGCCTCTCTCCCATCAGTGAAGCCCTGGGGAAAAGCAGCAGCTCCGTGTTCATGGACAGTGAAAGCAGGTGAGTGCGTCCTTCCTCTGGGTGCTGGGAGGTGCTGAAGGGGTTGAGAAACTTTGCAGTGGCATTGAGCTCAATGCCCTGTCTTGCTTCAGACTCCTATGGAGTTTACAGGAAACTGTCAGCCAGTTCTGCTTCTGCTTAGTGAACCCTGGCCCCAAACATCAGGGCTGTGTACGTCCTTTCAGGTGAACTGTCTTGAACCCTGGAAGCAGCACTGCTAAATTAAACGGGTCCTTTGTTGGCCTAATTGGCTCTGCTGAGGATCTGAGCTTGTTGCTTCTCGTGCAGAGCCACATCAAAGGGCCCTGCTGACTTCCTGAGCCGTGGGCACCCCTCCAGGCCCTGTGTTGACATGAAACCTGCGTGTGAGAGCTTGTTTTGCTGCAGTTCAGAACGTGGTCCCACTTCAGACAGATAAACATTCATTCTTGCATGTCTAACCTGGGTATTTCAGTCAGTGCTTCCCAGTGTCACCTGCAGTAAACTCCACAGGGGGATGAGGGCACCTTGGCAAGGGAATAAGGAGCAGGAAGGCACCCATATAACTCCCTGTTTCCATACCCAGTGGTTCTGACTCTCTGGGCCCTGCCCTGTTGCTGTGTTACTCGTTCCCATCTCAAGGAGAATGGATGTGCTGCATTCCTGAAGCACCATGGGGATGATTTTTAGGCTACATCTCAACTTTGAAACTACACCTGAAATGAGGAGAAATGAGTTCTCCTGCATGCATGTCAGCAATGCACAGCCTGCACTGACAGCTGAGGAGGTTCTGCCTCTATCTTGTGGGCTGATCTCAAGCCCAGAGAATGCCAGTAAGAACGACGCTTGTGAGGAAGTATTCTAATGCATTCAGTTCTCTCTGGATATTTTAAAACCCCTCTGTGAGCTGATGTCAGACTTTGTATCAGCTTTGCATTCAGGATGTGCCCAGGGTTTGCTGGGCTTGAGCTGTACAGCACCTGTGCAGTGGGGTGAGTGGTGGCTGTCCCATCCCATCCCACCCCATCCCACCCCAGTGATAAAGTCCAGCCTTTGCCAGATCAGTGGGTGAGAGAAACCCCAATGAGCAGGAGTGAAATGTGCACATCTTGGCATCTCCTGTCCTCACAGAGGGATTGTGAAGCAAAGGAGTGTGTTATTACCCTGCTGTAGTGGTGGGAAGTGGGAAGAGTGATGGACACGTTTGGAATAACACTCTGGCTGCTGAAAAGCAGGAGGCTGAGCTCATCGTGGGGAAACCCCAGTCCTGGCGTGCTGTCCCAGGAATGCTGTGGGCTTGGACTGCTCCCATGCTGTCCCAGGAATGCTGTGGGTTTGGATTCTCCCACAAGGAGCTGGTGCAGGAGGGTCCCAGGCAGCGTCCAGTGAGTCAGGAGTGCTGTGGTTTAACTGTGCTGCAACACTTCTGCTCTGAGCTGCAAATAGTGTCAGGAAAGGAAGGAAATAGGGTTTATTGCATCTTCTGAGCCTTGTCTGTGAATTCCTGCAGCATTTCCCTGCCCTCTGCCGGCCCTTCCTCACTGCTGCTGGAGCCCAGACAGCTCCAGCCAGGCAGAGCCGGCTCTGCACACACAGCCTGCTTGCTTCTGCTTTCTCCCTTCCTTTTTAACCCCTGTGCTGCCAGTCTGAAGCCTCACACAGTGCACGTGACACTCACAATTGGCAGCAGATTAATAAAACAGAGCTTTTGTTCTTTGGGATTTTTGACTTGAAAGGGTTTTGTCCAGTGTGTGCATTTTTGGTGCCAATTTGTTCTTCCCCATTGAGCCGCCTTCCATGGAATCTGCAGGATCTTACAAGCTGTTGAGTGGGAGATTTTGCATTGAATCCTTGGCAAAAGTCTGGTCAAAAAGCATCTCATATTTCCTGCTTTCATCTCAGCATTTTGGGGGACGGGAGATGCTGTTTCAGAAGTCACTACAAACATGGGAACAGCTTCCTTGTTTCTTAAGGGTTTGTTTTGGTTTGGGTTTTTCTGCTGGCTGCTTCCCCTCTGAGCCAGAATTGGAGTGGGAACAAAGTTTGTGCTGCTGGCAGATTGTTTGAGCTCTCTTCCCTCCCCACCTCCCAGTCACCACCTCCTCTCTGCCAGGAGTTTCTGTTTCTGGTTGTTTCCCTCTGCTCTGGGAGCTGCTGCAAAGACAGCTCTGCTCTTCCCTGTGCTTGTTGCAGAAGCTGGAGGAATGTGTTGCATTTCAGTCCAGCCAGCTTCCTGCGTGGTTGGATATCCCCAGAAATGGAGGAAGGGGTCACTGTGGAAGAGTTGGGATGCACGGGTACACTTGGATCAGATGAGAGTAGGAACTCAGCGAGCTGCTTGGCAGAATTCATGTGTGACCAGGAGTCACGAGTGCCATCTGCCTCTTGGAGCGTCCCCAGGGAGGTGGCCTGGCCACCTGGGCGTGAGGGAGCCACACACTCTGCAGGGTGTGCAGGAGGAGGGAGGGAGGTGGGCTGGCGAGCCCGGGATTGCACGAGTGAGGCAGTTGCAAGGCACCAACTCGCCTGGTGGAACATAAGGAAATAAAAACGTGTCCATTGTTTTTTCCCCTCTTTGCCTCTCAGTTTGACAGGCTGCCAGGGGTCCCACGCAGCGATTGATACATCCTCCTCCCATTTACACAATTCCTGGGCTGGGAGCAGTGGGAGTGTCCCAGCAGCAGCATGCACACTCCTGCTTCTCTCTTTGGACCAGCCTGGCACCTCCTGCAGGGTGCCCTCATCCCTCAAGGAAAGGTGGCCTTCCTGTCCTGGGGTTTGTGTCCTTCTTAACCCTCAGTGCTCCCTGCACGTGGTTCCTGCAGGAGGCAGCTGGTGTGGGGAATGCCTGCACTGACGGCAGCTTTGTCAGGGTGTGAGTTTCTGTGGAAAAGGAGGGATTCTGGAGATAAAATCATTCCATTCTGTCCCTTCCCTCCCCTGTCCCCACTGTTTGCTGGCTGTCAGGAAATGTTTGCCTTGTGGCCTGAAGGACACAGTTCAGGGCAGCTGCTCTCTGTGCCCAGCTCTGGCTCGCTGCTGCCTTGGGAAATTCCTCTGCTCCCATTTTCCCCAGCAGTAAATTGAAACTAAAAGGCTTTTGTTACATCCAGGCAACCAAACAGCATCTGACACTTCTGTAATGTCCATCCACTGATGCTGCTGGAGTTATTGAACTGACCGTGACATCAGATCTATACAGTCGGTTCTGGAAGCACTTAGTGCTCTGTGAGTGGGGTTTGGTTTGGGGTGGGGTTTGTGCTGTGCCAGAGTGATCCCTGGATAGCAGGAGCTTTCATGGGTGCTCAGGAGGCTTTTCGCTCCTCAACTGCCCTTGCTGATACCTGACAAGCACCACAGCAGTGCTGAAGAGGAGATGCACACACTGACGTTGGTTCCTTCACTCACTTCACTTTGGGATGTTGGCCAGTACAGTCACAATTTGGACTGAGGACCCTCGGTGTTGGAATTGTATGAGTGGAGCTTGGCGCAACATCTGGCCCGAGGCTGGGGCTCCACGAGCAGCCCCACAGGTGCTGGGACAGAGGCCAGCAGTGCTCCCACAGCTCAGGCTGCACAGGACGGGCAGAAGCGACGTGGTCAAGGTGGAATCAATGCAGGAAGGAAGCGTCTTTCATGGACATCGATCGTTTTAGCAGGCAGTAATAAAAATAACGAAACACTGGCATAATGGAGCTGGGTGATGGTGAGTTCTCATGTTCTTCAGCAGACATGAATTCATGTGGCAGATCGATCACAGACAGCCCAGACGAAGCTCAAGCACAGGGAAAAACTCCTCTGGCGTCGCAGCTGATGCAATTTTTACGGATGTGTTGCACATCCTGTTGTTAAGCCGCTTCCCAGGAGCTCATCAGTAAATGAGCTGCTCCAGGAGCCGGTGGGAGCAGCGCAGCCATTGCATCATCTTGTTTTGGCAGCTCACCTGAAGGGCTGAGAGCCTTTCCGACCTCTGCAGCAAAAACAGGAGGCAAAATTATAAGGGAAATGAGCTGAAATTAGAGTCAACTGGCAGGAGCTCTGGAGTCATCAAGAGATTGGGAATTCATCGCTGTTGTAACAGAAGTGATTATATTGGAACCAGGGGAATTGGTCACAGACTTCAAAATCTCCTGTAACTTCTTGCAGCATCTCAGTTTTGAATTAATTCAGCCCTGGGGAGGAGCGAGGTGGGTACCTGGTCCAGGCTTCAATTCCCCAGGACTTGCCTGAACTGGTGCCACTTATGATGTAAGACAGCGAAGCTCCTAATTCCATTTGTACCCAAACCCATGCCTGGGAAAAAACATCCACAAATCCTTCTTCCATCAGAGGGATAGTCCTTGATCTCTCCTGTTTGTATTGTGGGGTCAGTGTAAGCTTTCCTAAGGGAGGGGTGGTCTGTGTGGAGCTGGGCACTGGGAAGGGGAGCTGGCCTGAGCCACCAGCAGCACTGTGTAATCAATTAAAATTATTCCTGGCTGCAAAGCTGAGAAGGTTGGACAGATCCAAGAGATTGCAGAGGCATACGGCTCTATCTTGCTTTATATAAATATTTGAACAGCAAGAACATTAATTATAGCAGGTTTGTTTCTTCCCTATGTTGGGTTGCTGCCAGATTTCATTGGAAGAAAACAGTGACAGCTAACTTGGGATTGGGAATTGCGGCTGAGGGGTCCCTTTATTTGGGATGTCGGGGAGGGAGTGACAGGGGTGGTCCCCGTGAGGGAGACCCCAGGGCAGGCAGCAGGAGCCAGGAGGGGACATGGAGGGTCCCCTCTGCCCCCGGGGCTCTGGGGCACCGGCCATGGTTCAGGACTGCTCAGGATGCTGGGGAAGGCCTGAACCCCGTGGGCAGGCCCGTGGGGCTTTCTGTGGAGCTGTGGAATGTGGCTGTCGTGGCTTTTTCGTGACCGTGGGTCGCTGCCATGGCCTGTGCCTGTGACCATGGCCGTGGCCATGACCGGTGCCCGTGACCGTGGCCGTGACTCAGTGCCCGCGGCCATGACCACGGCCTGTGCCTGTGACCATGGCCATAGTTGATGCCTGTGCCCGTGAACCTGGTTGATGCCCATGACCATGGCCGTGGCCGTGACCACCGCCGGTGCCTGTGACTGTGGACGTGGTCGATGCCCGTGTCCATGCCCGTGATTGTGACCCTGGCCCGTGATGGTGCCTGTGGCCCATGGCCCCTGACTGTGCCCTTGACTGTGCCCGTGACAGTGACCGTGCCTGTGGCCGTTCCCGTGACAGTGATCGTGACTGTGGCCCGTGGCCCATGGCCGTGGCCTGTGACCGTGGCCGTTGTCCCTGACCGTGACGGTGACGGTGCCCGTGGCCGTGTCCCGATGCGGGCCCGGGGCCGGTCGGTGGCGCGGCGGGGCCGCCAGGGGGCGCGCTGTGCCCAGCGGTGCCCCCGGGACCCCCGGTGCTGCCCCCCCACACTGCCCTCAGCGCGGCCCAGGCGGGAGAGCCCGGAGCCGTGCCAAGGTTTGGGTAAAAAGGGACATTAAACCCCATCCAGTGCCATCCAGTGCCACCCTGCCATGGCAGGGACACCTCCACTGTCCCGGGTGCTCCCAGCCCTGTCCAGCCAGCCCTTGGGCACTGCCAGGGATCCAGGGGCAGCCACAGCTGCTCTGGGCGCCCTGTGCCAGGGCCTGCCCACTCTGCCAGGGAAGGATTCCTTCCTCATATCTAGATCTAAATCTACTCTCAGTTTGAAACCAATCCCCTCTGTCCTGGCACTCCATCCCTTGGAAACTGACTTTCCACATTTCTTGTCAGCCCCTTCAGGCCCTGCAGGGTCACACTGAGCTCACCCCAAAGCCTCTCCTGCCCAGGTGGACAATGCCAGCTGTGCCAGCCTCTCCTCCCAGCAGAGCTGCTCCATCCCTGGCACCATCCTGGAGCCTCCCCTGGGCTCTGCAGCAGCTCCAGCTCTGCAGGTGGGGTCTCACCTGAGGGGCACAGGGGACAATCCCTGTCCTGCTGCCCACGCTGGGCTCAGCCCAGGCTCAGGAGGGTTCTGGTTCCAGCACACACCGCCAGGGAATGACCAGCACCCCCCGGTCCTTCTCCCCAGGGCTGCTTTCACCTTTTCCCTGGATATTCTTGCATTTCTTCTGTTATTTATTTATACAATCGCAACGCCCAGAAATCTGAATGGAGAGCAGAGATAAATGGCACTGGCAGGTATCCACAGCTTTGTGAGGGAAGAATTGCGTTAAGTGAATCAAAATAAAGAGCATGTCCCCTCCAAAGCGCCACAGTATATGCAAATAAATCTGCACGGCCTCTGTCTCCTTGGCTCGGGCCTCGCAATTATCCCGGCATTAGGCATTTACAATAACTCTGGAACATGCTTTTAGGCAGCGCTCCTCTTTCCTCTCCCTTTTCTGCTACTTGAAGCAAGCCCTTCCCTTGGGAAATCCGCATTGTCTTGTGGAAACAGTGAAATCCTCCCTGGGTGGTGCCGGCTCAGCTCACGCTGGGGCAGCAGCAGGGTCCGGGCTGTTGGTTAACTTTGCCGCTAAAATGTCCCCCTGAAATTCCCCGTTTGCTGCTCAGAGCCAGGAATATAAGAACAAAGGTAATCGGCAGGTCTTTCAAGGGAGCGGCGGTTTGAAGGCTTGATTATAATTAGCATAATTAGGGGAGAATTTTATTTTTGCATGGATTGAACTGAAAGGGAAAAAAAGCAAAATAATCCATTGATTTTAAAAATAAAATAAACATGGGGAAGAAAGGTCTCCTTCTCCAGACTGGAATGGGCTGAAAAGCAAACATTCTTTTTCGGGCTTTGCTGAGAAATCACTTTTTCCATCTAAGGAATTTCTTTTTTTAAAGTGTTGCATTTCGATTGATTTATTAATGAGTGTAAGCCCAGGCATGAGGTGCCCCTTCTCCGTACGGATTGCAAAAATCCACCACTGAGCTTCTGGAACATTTTCCTCCCTTAAAGTGAAGGTAACATTTGCATCCTTGAGCAGCGTCCGCTCGCTCTGAGTGATTTGTTGTGTTTGGCTGCTCGGAGCCATGTGTGTTTTATTCCTAAGCATCAAACCACTCATTCTGTGCCTTCTCTCTCCCTGCAACAAGAAGTCACAGAGGAAACCAGAAAAACCTCACTTGGGTTTACCTGAGCAGCTACACCTGTGTGGAAGTGTCAGCTGTGAAGGCAGATTGTTTGTCTCCTAGCTGGAGCTAGATGTGTATCACATTCCAGGCTTTGGGGAAAAGAGATCAGAACACCCACTACTCCCACTACAAACTTCTGCTTGTTTTTTTGCCTTTTCCATTTACATTCAAAATAATGAACTCAAGGACTCTGGGTTTGTTTTGTTTTCCTTTTGCTTTAACTCCAGCACTGGGGGGACCCTTTGGAGGGTCTGTTTTCCTAATGCCCCCTTGCTGGCTGGAATCACTCAGCTTCCCCTCCAGCCTCCAGGGCTTGGAGGGATGAATGAGGAGCAACAAAGCCCCAGTGTGGGGAGGCTTTCACCCCTCTCGGGGATGGGGCAGGACGGTGGGTGCCCTGGCTGCTGCTGTCACCGGTGTCTGGGATGGAGACCCATGTTCTACCTGTGCCAGGTGCTGGAAGTTAGGGCGGGCAGGGCGCTGGGAGCACGGATTGCAGCGGCCCCGTAAAGCAGAACAAATCGGTTTGATCTTTATTTCTCAAGGACAAACCAATTACGCCCGTCAGAAGGCAGAGCTGCATAATCGGGTTTGCCGAGTCCCTCGCCGTGGTGCAGCGTTTGTTTGTCAGGCCGGCGCTGGCAGCGCTGCTGTGAATTCCCAGCCCCGTCCGTGACGCTGAACTTGCTGGCTCAGCCCAAGGTCAGAGGTGCCCGAGGAGTCCCTGAGCACGCCCTGGCCAGGGACCCTTGCTGGCTCCGAGGGGAGGGAGGACTGCAGCGCCTGTGGATGTAAACAGCCCGTTCCTGGGCTCTTGTTAATAGCAGGAATGCGAGGAGTGACTAACAGCAATGCGCTGACTTGGACGAGCGCTTGGATCTGCTTGCCGGTGCCCTGCTTGAAAGGACACAATTATTTTTCGTGACTGTTTATTTTCCCTTCGCAGCGAGCTAAGCCAAGCAAGTTTGTCGGAGGCAGAGTGCTCCTAATTTGGTCTCCAGTGACCTCTGGCGCCGTGATTGGCAGCCCGGTGTCAGGGAGGAACTTGTGCCTGGGAGATAGAAATGAGCAGAACAAATGCCGTAGGACAGCTCGGGCTCCCCGGGGGACACGGGCTCAAAAAGGTGAAAGAAGTGCAATTACAGGAGGTTTTCAGCGCAGAAAGTTAATTAGCTACTAAATAGCATTTAGTGCCGTTCGACGCGGGGAAATTTATGTTTTGAAAGCAAACAGATCAATGGAAAGCCTGTGGAACAAGCTCTTGGAAAGTCCATGTTGACATCCGTGTACTTTGTACTGTAACAGCCTGAGTAGTTTTTCCCAGGTTTCCCCAACAAATAGGAGGAATTGTTGGATTTGTTTCCCACGTGTTTGCAGATGTATAGAAATGCTTCCACGTGAGGATGCTTTGACATTTCATTTTAGAAATCCTGGCTTTCTAAATCCAGGCTATCTAACACCTTGTTCCCTGGTCACCGTGGTCAGTGGAAATCAATTTGGGTTCTCTGAGGCACAGAAACTTCAAGTTCCAAATGTTTTCAGCAAAGGGTGGCTTTAACACAGTTCTTAACGTGGTCACTCATCTGTGCTGGTGAGTGTGACAGCAGCATTCCCTGCTCTGGGTGCCACACTGTGGGAAGCAGGTGCTGTCCTGTCAGTGTCCTTCCAGCCCTGCTCTGCAGAGCAAGCAGACACATTTCAACATCTCCTTTTTAATCCTAAATTACCAATCTGGTTTCCTTTGCATGTCTTTTGTGTCACTGAATTCAGCACGTTCCAGTTTATAATATATGTATATTGTCAAGGACACTTTTTTATCAGAACAATGGATTTGGGTTCCAGATACTCAATATTACCTTACTCTGTACAGCCACTGCTCTAAATTTTTAGGCATTTCAGGATAGCTTTGAACTTTTATTGGCAGATTATTTGTTTGAAGCTGTCTGTTTTAGCAGCTGATGCTGCCAGGAGCTGTTTCACCTTGCTGGGAAGAAGAGGAACCCAGAAGGTCAGTGCCTGTGGGGAATAGTGGAGAAACAGAGAAATGCTAACCCCTGGGGAGGAAAAGGGGCATGTAATTCCCATTACATGGATGCTCATACATTATGATGATACTCATTGTCTGTAAATGATGGTCCCAAGCCAGCGTGCAGGAATGCTGGGGCTGTGGGAGCTGTTATTAGTGACTGATGGAGAGGCAGCTCCAGCAGCAGGGCTTGGCTCTGGCAGGAGGCTCGCTGGGAATCAGGTGGTGCACGCTGACAGCTTGGGTAACTGCCACATCATGGCTGCAGCCTTCAGCCCCTTTCTCCCTCGTAATTATATTTGTCACATCACATCGTAAAGTGAGTTATTAGGTCTTTGTTGCTGAAATTGGCTTCCCAGGTAATCAGGGCAGGTCTCTGGAACAGAAATAATAATTGGGTTCAGCTCTCTCTGTGCTGTGGGTGTGTTCCAGGGCTTTGGAACAGTGAGCTGGGTCCCAGTGCTGCAGGTTGAGTCTCACCTGAGCTCCTCAGCCGGGCGTGCGAGGGTCCTGAGGGGTGGGAGGGGGGTGGTGGCTGCTTGGGGCTGCAGAGGGTCCAGGAATGTGGATATGGTTGGCTGCTGTAGTTGATTGTAGAGTGGAGAAAATGCATCAGCCCCTGTTGTTGCTCCCCAGCAGGAATGGGATGTGTTTTGGGACAAGAGTGGTGGGACTTGGCTGAGGGCAAAAGGCTGAAGTGGAATCACAGAATCACAGAATTGTTTGGGTTGGAAAAGCCCTCAGACATCACTGAGTCCTACCATTCCCCCAGCACTGCCAGGGCCACCACTGACCATGTCCCCAGGTGCCATCCATGGGGCTGCTAAATCCCTCCAGGGCTGGGGACTCCAGCAGTGCCCTGGGCAGCTGTGCCGATGTCTGACAGCCCTTTCCATGGAGAATTTTCCCCCATTACCAACCTGGCCCTCTTTTGGCACAACTTGAGGCTGTTTCCTTCTGTCCTGTCCCCTTTTCCCCAGGAGCAGAGCCCGACTCCTGGCTGGCTCCACTTTTCTGTCAGGGAGAGAGAAGGTTCCCCCTGAGCCTCTTTTTCTCCAGGCTGAGCCCCTTTCCCAGCTCCCTCGGCCATTCCTGGTGCTGCTGCCCCTTTCCCAGCTCTGTTCCTTTCCCTGGACACGCTCCAGCCCCTCCTTGACCTCCTTGAACTGAACACATGAACATGGCTGGAGTTTCCTGACCCAGGTTTTCTAATCCTCCTTAATTTTTTCCCTGTCCCTTTTATTCCCGTGGCCCACTGCACTTGTTGTTTTGCTGACCAGTGCTGTGTACTAGCTGGTGCTCTGTTTTTCCTGGATCCCACAACCCAAAGTCTCTCTGGAATGTTCCTCCAGCTATTTGCATTGCAGTGCTTCAGCTCCTGCTTTTATGGGGTGCTCTGGGGTAAATTCCTCCAACAGATAGAATAGTCTGACAAACAATAAACTTTTTCTCTGTCTTGAGTGCCTGGTGAGAGGACTCCCCAAACCCCACAAAATTAGCAGAGATCATACTGCTTGTTATCACTACAGAATGATCTCAATATTAAAATTTTATTTAAAAGTAGTCCAGAGATTAGAGTGTTTTCAATTCTTTTTCAACAATATGTACAGGAAAAAGTCATTTTAGACACAGTGTGGGTTTTTTCCGAATTTCCCCGGTGACTCAGTGAGCACCAGCACGAGGCACTTCTGTCTCTGCTCTGTCCTGTGAGAGTGTTTGTGTCCATTGACCCCTGTGAAGGGCAGGGAGGGCACAGGTGTCTCTTTCAGATTTCGCCCTCTGCACCAGTGAGAACGCCGGAATTTCCCCTCTCTGCTCAGCCCCGTGCTCCTTGCAAGGCTGCAGCCCTGGCGCGGGAGGCTGCCGCGCTGGGGATGCGTGTGCGAGCTTGTCGCCGCTGCCGGATGGGAACTGCAAACATTTGTCTGGGAGAAGCATTTCCGGAGGTTCCCTCGGTGCCAGGGCTGTGCCCGGCCTCTCCTGCCCGCAGGTCTCGGCTGGTGCCGCGGCATCTGGGGCAGGTTTGGGGTTTGGAGCGCAGGGAACTGCAGCTGGACATGCTGTGCTGCACTGAGGAGCTATGGAATGTCCAGCATCAAAGCCAGGTCTACTGGTCACTCATTTCTTGGCACCTCTCTGGACATCTCTGCTGGTCATTTCAGATGATGTTGTTGAAGAACTGGCATTTGGACTTCTGTGACCAGGACCTGCATGATCCTCATACCAACCCATCCTCCAACCCATTCCTTTGCCGTATGGACCGGCTTCTCTTTGCAAGAGTTTTAGAAAATGGGTTGCCTCTGCTTAATCTTTGAGTTGGTTTGAGTCATCTCTTCCAGGAAAATCCTGTGTAACCAGCTGTGGCTGTTATGGTGTTGCTCCATAAATACCAGCTGCTCCTAGCAGGCAGTCCGGCCCAAGTGTCTTGTACCAGCACTCTTGTTACATCTGTGTTAATGTTAGATACTCCATGTTTCAGAGAGTGTTACATTTTGCCACCTTATCAGAAAGTAACGCTTGGTTTTTCATAAAGGCCAGTACAATCTTCATGGAAAAATCCCCAAGGCAGGGGATGGTGTGCCTTGGTCGATGGCATCCTGGTGTCTAACCTGGAGTGGGTTTGGATGTGTGGTGGGATCCCTATTGCCACATCCCTTCTGAGTCCTCATCCTCCAAATGGCCTCAGTGTGAGTTCTGCTTTGCTGCTTTCTTTACAAAAACCGGAGCAGCAGAACTTCCCAGAGAGCCTCGAAGCTGCTCCTTTAGCTGGAGCCAACCAGCCTTGGTCTCATCCAGTGCCACAGGGGCAGGAAGGGGCTGGGGGAGCTGAGTCCCACCCTGGAGCAGGGCTGGCATGAAAATGGCCCCAGCTGGCTGGGCTGTCCAGAGCCCTGTCCCAGAGTCCCAGAGCCCCAGAATGGGCTGCCCAGGACGCTGCTCCTGGGGAAGAGGCCCCGAGCCAGGCGCGGGAGGCACACGGATGTGAAGTGCATGCTGAGTGTGTGATTTCCAGCCTTCAGTGCCCACATTGTTGGATAAGAGGATTAGAAAACACCACATAAAGTGGCCTTGCAGGGGGCTGCTTTGTACCTGCTCCGGGCCTTGTCTGGCAAACCCCAATTTCACAGCAGAGCCCATTCAGAGCCCGCGCCGAGATTGTTCACGTGCATTGGCCTTTTTACGAGCCAAGGGGTCACAGTTTCACATTCACTTCATTCCCAAAGCACTGATCGTTTTCGTTTGGGATGGGGGCTGGTGGGGACATGGGGGCTTTTTGAGTCTGAGCTCAGTTTGCATTTAAGCTGGAGAGCTGGGGTGGATTGGGAAAGGGTTGGGTTCACTCTCTCTACTTTATGGTGGATTGAAGAGCTCAGGTGTGATTTCTCAATCCTAACTCTGCCAAGGTTCAAGATTGCAGGTGGAAGCCATTTGTCTGGAGTTTATAGACATGAATCCAGGCTTGGCATTTGTCTGGAGTTTATAGCCATGAATCCAGGAGGTGTAATGAGAAACTCAAATTCAGGAAAAACATCTTTGGATCTTAATGGTCAAAGAGGGAATTTCCCATATGAGATCTCAGGTCCATGCTGCTGTTGGAGTGTGCTCATTCCTCCTGTCCCCATCCTGGTGTGCAGTGGCTGAGCTGGACACTGAGGGCATTGCTTGAGCTTCTTCATTTTGCCTTCTCAAAAGTTGGTGTTTTGAGGAGTGGTTTGGCTCTCCCCAGTTCTGCATGCAAGACTTTAGGAAAAGGCAAAAACCGGGATGCTTTTTGGGATGGTAGGGATTAATTTAAATAAAAATAATTTAGTTGGTGAATGAATGCCAGTTTCAGACCTCTGACTAAAGGTTTTTAACATGGAGCATCTGTGATTGGTGCACATACCCACAGCCTCCCGTGGCTGATGGGGTTTTTGTCCCCACGCTCTGCCCACAGGGACACGTGTGACAATCGCATGACCTGCTCCACCAGCTCTGCCTCCAGCCTGGACACCAGTGCCCAGTTCCAGGAGAACAATGGGCAAACGCAGAGCACCAGATGGGATGAGCAGCAGAAGGTATTTGCCCTCGAGCAGGTGTGTGGCGTCTTCAGAGTAGACCTGGGACAAATGAGATCCCTTCGCCTTTTCTTCAGGTACTGGATCCTTGTGTGAGCTGTCTGTGAGCTGTGTGAGCTGTGTGAATCATGTGAATTGTGTGTGAGCTCTGTGAATTGTGTGTGAGCTGTGTGTGAATTCTGTGTGAGCTGTGTGTGAATTGTGTGTGAGCTGTGTGTGAGCTGTGTGTGAGCTCTGTGAATTGTGTGTGCTCTGTGCATGCTCCATGCTGGGGCTCTGGGCAGAGGTGATTTCTGCAATCCTACCTGGAAGCCTTTCCAGAACAATTGTCTCCAGGAAAGTGAGTGTCAGCCTTCCCAAGGAGAGCCTCTGAATTACAGTTACACAGTCGAAAGGATTTTATTTTTAGTAAAGTAAAGGTTGCTCTTAGCTGTCATACCATAAATGCTTCAAATAACCTGGGGATATGAAAAACATCTTTATCTGTGGTACCTTTTCTTTTGCCTGCCCCTCACCAGGCTCCTCTGGAGTCTTGCTGCTCTCAGCCTCTTCAGTTATCTTTCAAATTATTACAAAATTTATTTCAAATAATTGCAAAAACATTTTTACTCCTTTTTTTTTGCTCTCACTCCCTGTTTCTTTGGACAGAGCTGTGTGTGAGCATGTCTGCACATCCCTAGGAGCTGACTTTGTGTACTGCCTTAATGTTTCTGGGGCAGACTTCCTGTGGTTTTTTCTCCAGGGAAGACAAATTTTAATTCCTTCATGTGAAGGAAGGGTAAAAATAGTGCTGCTACCAGGCACAAGTGGAGAAAATTGTCACTATGACCATGTCATACAATCATGAAATGTCTCAGCTGAGGTGACCCGTGAGGATCAGTGAGTCCCAGGGATGTGAAGCTGCCTCTGTGCCCTGTTTGAAAGGGCAGCTTGGTGTTGCTCTGTCCCTCCCCGTGTCCTGCTGGTGGCCCCTGCAGGTTGCTCTCCATTGTTCCCACAGTGATGAGGCGTGCACCTGTGGGCAGCTGGTGGTGGCGAGCAGGGAGAGCCAGTACAAGATCTTCCACTTTCACCACGGGGGCCTGGATAAACTGTGCGAGGTGTTCCAGCAGTGGAAGTACTGCACAGAGACCCAGCTCAAGGAGCAGGTACCCGAGCCAGGGGTTTCACACGTGGGTTGGTGTGTTGGAAAACGAGGCTTTGGGTTCGTGGCAGCAGGTCAGGCAGGAAGCTGCTGGGTGCTTAGGGTGGAAGTGCAAACTGGGCTCAAGGTGTCTCTTGGAGCTGTCTGTCTCCATCCACTCCTGTTCTACCTGTGGAATATGGGGGAACATCATCCAGAAGATTTGCTTAGTGATTTTGATGGACATGACAGCTCAGCAGTGTCCTTTAGGCACAGAAGGTGCCTGGAAATCGGCAGAGATAGGTTGGAAATGGTGTCAGAGCCTTTCATCCATCTTGTGACGCATAACATTCCGTTTGGAGAATGTTTTGACAAGGCATCTTGCCATATTTTGTTCAATCTACATACAAATGTGATAAGAGCTCTTTAATTGTCTGTTTAAGATATTGTATGTGCTTATTAGAAACAGTGATTTTTAAATTTCCATCCTTCCCACAGAGCCCCCCGCTGCTTTTCTTATTACGGTCGCATGGGCTCACTTTTTGCATTGAGCAACCTTTGATTTTTAAATTAAATGTCAGCTGCAGCCTTGCACTGGGATCCTGAGTGCCCTCAGAGAGCCTGGCAGCGCAGCTCCCCGCTCTCCTAACAGCAATCCCTTTGTATATGGCCAATCATATGTAATTTATTGCAGGCGTTCCTGGCAGGGGCAAGTTTTGCTGTAAGCAGCATTAATTCAGTTTCAGGTCAGGGATAAGATTGAAGGAGGAATGGAAACTATTTTTTCTTTAAGATGAAGCTGTTTCGCGGTGGATTTTAATTATTCTAATCACTCTTGTTATTGTAATGGTTGGAATTAAAAAAAAAAAATAAAAACCAACAAAAAAGCCAACAGAACCTTCCCAAGTGCAGCTCCTCAGTGCTTAATCCTCCCTGAACCACGCAGAGGTTTTGCTGCTCTGGGTTTCACACTGTGCTGCTCTCGCTGGCTCCTGTGCAGCTGTGCTTTGCTCTCCCCGTCTGCAGCTCGCAGATGAGAAAACCTGCATGCAGTTCTCCATCCGCCGGCCCAAGCTGCCCTCCTCAGAGACACACCCCGAGGAGAACTGCCAGCAGCGCCTGGACGTGGCAGCCTGGCTGCAGCACCTCAACGAGGCCGGCCAGGTGGAGGAGGAGTACAGGCTCAGGAAGGTGAGTGCAGGCTCAGGAGGGTGAGTGCAGGCTCAGGAGGGTGAGTGCAGGCTCAGGAAGGTGAGTACAGGCTCAGGAAGGTGAGTGCAGGCTCAGGAGGGTGAGTGCAGGCTCAGGAAGGCGAGTGCAGGCTCAGGAGGGTGAGTGCAGGCTCAGGAAGGTGAGTGCAGGCTCAGGAGGGTGAGTGCAGGCTCAGGAAGGTGAGGGGCTCTCTGTGCTCTCTCCTGTGCTAGATGTGAGTTCCCAGGGCAGCTGCAGGAGTTTATGTTCCTGCCAGGGACAAGAGCTGGGCTTTTGGGAGGATGGAGACCTGAGTAAAGCCTTGGCTGTGGGACTGGATTCCCACCTGGGCATGTTCCTGCATCACCTGCTCTAGGTGACCCTGCCTTTGGACTGGATATCTCCAGAGTCCCTTCCAGCCCAAACAATTCTGTGACTGTGGTGGGGGAGCATTTCTCTGACAGAGGAGCTGTCCCACCTCTGCTGCCAGTTGGAATCAATAAACCAAAGTGCCCAGTGCCTGCTGTGTTTGCAGCATGTGTGACCGAGGCACAGAGAGCACTGGAGATTGCTCAAAGAGCTGAGATGGTTGGAATAGCTGAGATTGCATGAACTGAGGTTGCATGAACTGAGATTGCTGTATGAAATAGCAGGGCTGAGGGGAGCACAGGCCCAGGCTCTGAGACAGAAGTTTGCAGTGCAGTGCAGTCTCCAGGATTTGGGATTAAGCCGTGACATGAGAACGACACGTTAATCATAGAGCCTCTCCGGGGGTGGTTATTGACATTGAAATGAGCCTGATTTGTGTCTGGTCTGGGAATAGAGGGCCAGCACTTTCCCTCTAAACATGTGCAAATTGCAGGAGCTTGAATCAAGGCGTCACTTGTCAGGAAAGAGCTGCAGAGGCACCAAAGCACAGCAGCGGGCAGTTGCCTGTTGCTGTTTCTGGGAATGCTGTAACTGTACCAGCCATAACTTCTGCTCCTTCTTCCAGGCCATTTTCTTTGGTGGGATTGATTTTTCCATCCGTGGGGAGGTGTGGCCCTTCCTGCTGCACTACTACAGCTACGAGTCCACCTCTGAGGAGAGAGA
Organism: Melospiza georgiana; assembly: GCF_028018845.1. NCBI lineage: Eukaryota > Metazoa > Chordata > Aves > Passeriformes > Passerellidae > Melospiza > Melospiza georgiana. The sequence goes on along the minus strand of NC_080450.1, from coordinate 751,236 downwards.
GGCACTGAGGCTGCAGAAGAGGAAAGAATACTTTGAGATCCAGGAGAAAAGGTAACAGACCATCACCATCCTCCCCTGCTCATCTTCCTTGGGCTGGGCTCACAGTGACACCTCAGTCTCTGCATCCTTTGCATGAGGAGAGGCTGGAGTAGAAGAGTGGGAGGGATGGGGAGGGAGGTGCTGGGCACTGCTGAGGCTCTGGAGCCAACGCCACAGAGCTCAGACATTTCCTTACCTGGGTTTTGGGAGCAGCCCTGTCAGAACCACACAGGGAAACACCTCACAGTCGAGGCTTGGGTTAGAACACTGATGGTGAAATTGGGATCTTATATTTCTTTATGAATAAAACATGCATTAAAAAAGGGGATGAGAAGGGTTATGTAGTTCCAGAAGGTTGGTAATGCAAGAATTGTGTGTTGTTAAATGAGGTGGGTACACTGAAGCTGGAGGGGCACAGTACTGTTGATAATCAGAGTGCTGAGTTCTGGTGTGCTGAGTTCCAAGGGGCAGTGGAGAACAGAGTCTGATGCTTCTGAAGTGTTTATTGCAGTGAACACATCATGTCACCCTGTTTATAACCCAGGAGGCTCCTTCCAGTAATCCCCTGGGACAGACAATGCACTGTTCTGGGCAGACCTGCTGGTCTGTTATTCAGGTGCTGAGGAAACTCGGTACAGGAATAGTTTTTCTCTGCAAACTAAGACTGAAATGAGGCTTTTTGTTCACTGTGGCAATCACATTCCTGTCGTGGCTGCCCTGTGCTGCTGCTGTGTTGTTCCCAGGCTGTCCATGAGTCCAGATGAGCAGAAGGATTTCTGGCGCCAGGTGCAGTTCACGGTGGACAAGGACGTCGTGAGGACCGACCGCAGCAACCAGTTCTTCCGAGGGGAGGGCAACCCGAACGTGGAGACCATGAGGTGGAGTGGCTGATTCCAGTCTCCTAACAACCATGTCCTGCTCCCTGTTCCCAGCCCAGGCTGCCTGGGAGTGCTGCACAGCACCCACTGTGTCTCTGCAGCCACGGGGTGGAACAGCAGGGCCTTCCCCAGTGCTCCCACTGCTGCTGCCCTGTAACCCTGCTGCCATCCCTGAGCTTCCCTGCACACACAGGCACAGCAAAGGTGCTGTGGTAGGGCTGTGGGCAGGTGCTTGGGTCTGTGGTTCTCCTGGTGGGGAGAGGACAAGCACCCCAGAGTCTGCTCCATGACAGTGTGACTTGTAAAGGTGTGACCCCAAAAGAGCTGGTTTTCATCCAACAGCAAGGCTTGGAGCTTTATGGGTGTGTTGGGCATCATCTCTCCTTTGCCATGGGCCATTCATTTCTGTCCTCCTATCTTTTAAAATTCTCATTTATTTTCTGTTCATATTTTGCTGTCTGTGAATGCCAAACCTTTTCCTGAAGTCTGTGCCACATGGGGTTTGCAGTTGGGTTTCCCTGTCTGTGTTACAGCACCTCACATGAGGCCTGTGTCCCTGAGATGATGCTGTCACCTGCCCTCACCTGTCCCCTCTGCGTTTGTGTCTCTGCTCCAGGAGGATCTTGCTGAACTATGCAGTGTTTAACCCAGCCATTGGCTACTCCCAGGGCATGTCTGACCTGGTTGCCCCACTCCTGGCAGAGGTCCTGGATGAGTCTGATACCTTCTGGTGCTTTGTTGGGTTGATGCAGAACACGATCTTCATCAGCTCGCCCCGGGACGAGGACATGGAGAAGCAGCTGGTGAGGCTGAGTGCTGGGCTCCCTTCAGCCCTGGCGTGGCTTCTCCTCTCCCCAGGTCCTGGGCTAGGGGTCCAGCATGCCAAATCACACTCCAGAGCCACTGCACCCTTGGGGTGATCCTTGGGGTTCCCATGTGCAGGGACTTTGGTGGTCCTTGTGGGTCGGGATTTTCTGTGATTCTATGGAAATACCTGGTGGGTAGAATTGATGCTGAGGCACTCCAGAGGCAGCTACATCCCTCCTTCTGGTGGAATGGCAGCTGAGAGAGAAGGGCCGTGCAGCTCTGCAGCTCCTGGGGTGCTGAGGGTGCCTCAGCCCCACTGTCCCTCGCTGTCCCTTGCAGCTGTACCTGCGCGAGCTGCTGCGGCTGATGCACCCGCGCTTCCACCAGCACCTGTGTGCCCTGGGGGAGGACGGGCTGCAGATGCTCTTCTGCCACCGCTGGATCCTGCTCTGCTTCAAGAGGGAGTTCCCCGAGGCCGAGGCGCTGCGCATGTGGGAGGCCTGCTGGGCTCACTACCAGGTGAGGCACATCCTGGCTCGGCGCTCAGCCCCGGCTCTGGGGGCGTCCACAAAGGCTCTGCACAGCAAAGCAGCCAAAACAAGTCGGGTCTGGGATTATGGCAGAGGTTTATCTGTGTGGCAGGAGGATGGAGCCCTGCTTGCCTCTCCTCCTTGGGGATGTCTGGGCTTCACAGGGAGGTGTTTCAGGAAATGCTGAACACCCACCTCTGAAGTTCAGGCTTCTCTTACACAGCTGGGAAATGTTTTCCCAAAAATCTGCTGTGGGGTGCAAACACTGGTGCAGAGCTTGCTGCTGTGCTGTGAAGGAAAGAGGCTTTGGCTCAGCTGTGGTTCAGAAGTCCCCAGTAACTCGCATTGTCAGTACTGGGCAGAACTGAAGGGAGCAAAATCTCTCACCAAGGAGCTGCCTGAGGAGGGTGGGAGGTGAAGCCAGAGCTCTGCCTTCACCTGCTGTACAGCAGCCCCCGTGTTTGTTCCCGTTGCAGACAGACTATTTCCACCTCTTCATCTGCGTGGCCATCGTGGTGATTTACGGGGACGACGTCATCGAGCAGCAGCTGCCCACTGACCAGATGCTGCTGCATTTCAGCAACCTGGCCATGCACATGAACGGGGAGCTCGTACTCAGGAAGGTAAATGACCAGCTGGCAGTGACTGGGGCCGTGGGGTGAGCTGTGGTGTGTGTGTGCCAGCCCCTGTGACCTGCCACTGTCCCCAGGGCCCCGGGTAACCCCCAGGTGTTTGGCAGGACACACCTTTGCTGAAGGCCAGGCAGCCAAACAGGAGGATGGGGTGGGATGGGATGGGATGGGATGGGATGGGATGGGATGGGATGGGATGGGATGGGATGGGATGGGATGGGATGGGGTGGGATGGGATGGGATGGGATGGGATGGGATGGGAGGCCACCCCAGCCCTGCGTGTTGGTCCCTGCTGAGGGATGAGGGTGACTTTTGGTGTTGGTCCCTGGTGAGGGGTGATTTTGGTGTTGGTCCCTGCTGAGGGGTGAGGGTGACTTTTCCCTCTCTGTCCCTCCAGGCCAGGAGTCTGCTGTACCAGTTCCACCTGCTGCCGCGCATCCCCTGCAGCCTGCACGACCTCTGCAAGCTGTGTGGGACAGGCATGTGGGACAGTGGCTTCATCCCCGCCGTGGAGTGCTCTGGGCACCACCCAGAGTCCGAGAGCTGCCCCTACGGGGGGCTGGTGGAAGAGTCTTCTCCTGCAGCAGGAAGTGAAGGCAAGAAGGGCCTGAGGACACGGGATGTCTTTGCCTTCCGAAAATAGCGGAGAGGAACAGGGTGCGACGGAAGGGAAGGGAAGGGCAGGAAGGATGTGCACAGGGAAAATGTCAAAGAAAGAAATGGAGGAATGGCTTGTCAAGGCTCCTGAGAAGACTGGAAGGTGTGCAATGGAGGAGGAGTTCAGTTGCTCTGTAGGGGAAGTTCCGTTGCGTGGGTGATGGAACCTGAGACAAAAGCATCGACCCAGGAACTGTGTTTGGATTTGATTTTCTTAGAAACAAGCTTTTCTAGGTTTTAACAAGGACTTTTTATTCTGCCTCTGGGACTGGACTGGTTAGCAACCAGAACTTTCTTACCTGCTGGTGAGAAATGAGAGCACTCCAGGGATCCAAGGCCGCCCAGAAGTGTTGGTGGGCAGGTGGCAGGAGCAGGGCCAAGGCCACTGTCCCCTCACCCAGAGCACACCTCTCTGCTTCAACCAAACACGCAGCTTCGTGGCTTCTTTTTAAAGCCATTAAAGCCATTTTAATTATAATCTGCCAAAAATAAAACTGCAGAGCATTGGGATTGCAGGGCAGGTGTCTGCTTTGTCAGCAAGCAAGGACTGGTCACTTCAAAGTCTTGTCTCTGACCTTTTCTGGTTTTACAGGATACACTGACTGGCATGATTTTATTCCAGTTTTATAGAAAATGGACTGCCCCAGGTCTCAGAGCACAGCTGCCCAAAAGACACTGCCCAAAGTTCCCTTCTCCATGAGATATTGGGAAGGAATTCTTCCCTGGGAGGGAGGTGAGGCCCTGGCACAGAGTGCCCAGAGCCTCCTGCTGCCCCTGGATCCCTGGAAGTGTCCAAGGAATGGAATAACCTGGGATAGGGGAAGGTGTCCCTGCCATGGCAGGGGGAGGAATGGGATGAGCTTTAAGGTCCCTCCCAACCCACACCATTCTGTGATTCTCTGACATTACAGCAAAGCTGTTTCTTTATGCTGACAGCTGCAGACTTTAATACTTTGGTCTGTTGTTTCCAGTATGTTTCCCATTGTGTTTCCTTTGGCTCTCCTCAATTACTGAATATTTACTGTCCTTGCCTGTCACTGCCACAGCCTGTGGCACAAACGGCCCGTGTGGGTTTTAGGCCCTTCACTCAGTGCCAGGGGTGCTGCCAGTCCCACATCCCAAAGTGAAAATGAAACTTGCCTTGTGGCAGTGGTGTTTGCTGAGCTCTGTCTGACAAAGGCTTCCCTCAGGGTGTTTTTGGAAGGACAGTGTTTCTCCCCATGCCTGCTGTAAATTTTGACAGCCAGAAGCGGAGCTGGGGCCTGGAGCCCTGTTGCCAAAGGTTCTTACCAAACCCTGCACAGGCATGTCCTGAGCCAGCATTTGTGCCAAATGGAGCCAGGGGAGCACTTTCCTTGTGGAGGGGGGGAAAGGAGCCGAGGTGGCAGCGGGCTGTGCCTCCCTTCATCCCTCTGCAGCCCTCATGCATCCTCTGCAGCCCTCATGCATCCTCTGCAGCCTTCCCTGCATCCCTCTGCAACCTTCCCTGCATCCCTCTGCAACCTTCCCTGCATCCCTCTGCAGCCCTCATGCATCCTCTGCAGCCCTCGTGCATCCCTCTGCAGCCCTCCCTGCATCCCTCTGCAGCCCTCCCTGCATCCCTCTGCAGCCCTCATGCATCCTCTGCAGCATTCCCTGCATCCCTCTGCAGCCCTCCTGGCTGTCCTGCAGCCCTCGTGCATCCTCTGCAGCCCTCATGCATCCCTCTGCAGCCCTCCCTGCATCCCTCTGCAGCCCTCATGCATCCTCTGCAACCCTCCCTGCATCCCTCTGCAGCCCTCGTGGCTGTCCTGCCCCTGGCACTGCTTTGCAGCCCTCCCTGGCTGTCCTGCCCTGGCACTCCCTGGCTGTCCTGCCCTGGCACTGCTGTCCCCACATTGCTGTCCTGGGCAGCTCAGTCCCAGCCCTGCCTCTCAGGAGTTCTGTGCCCTCAGCAGCATGTGGGGACCCATGGGCAGAGCTGGGTGGGTTCCTGCACCTGACAAGCACATTTCCCTCAGAATCCTTGAGCAAATCCTTACCCAGAGCTGTCCTGGAGCCCGTTCCTGCTGGGCAGGGAAGCAGCACCAGCCAAGAGCAGAGAATGGAAGGAGCCCTGACCCACTGAGGGCAGCATCCCAGGGGCTGCCTGGTGAGTGGCACAAGGACAACTCAGCTCCTGGTTTGTGTGCCTTCAGTCCAGAGGATGGAATCCTTGCCCTGGATGGAAACCCCTGGGAATGGCACAGCTCTGGGCTGGCCTGGCTGCAGGGCACCGAGGCTGCAGGGCACCGAGGCTGCAGGGCTGGGCTGCCCTTGGGCAAGGGACACTCCTGTGAGGGCTGGGGCTGCTCTCCCCTGGGCAGGGAGCTCGTGGAGATTTGTGTTTCAGTGACAATAAAAGTTGGTGTGAGGCTGCTGTGTGTCCATTGCTGTGCAGGCTGGGGACAGCGGACACCGTCCCCCAGCTTGAGCCGCCCCTCGGGGACGTGCTGGGTGCCAGGGCTGCATTGCTGTGCCCAGGCTCTGCCCCTGGGCACCTGTGGTAGCACTCCATGGCTCCATCCACGTGGAGGCTCCAAGTGGCAGTGCCTGAATTCGGGTCAGAGAAGGCACACGGCAGAAAATGCCAGAAACGTCTTGGTGGCACAGGGACAGGTGCCAGCTCCCCAGGGGGACAGCAGGAGGCAGACACTGCCTTGTGCCACCTGCCAGACCCCTGTGGCACAGGGGCACAGCCCCTCCTGGCCTCCCCACTCCCTGCCACGGGCTGGAGGCACCACAAACCCCTCCCAGAAGGGCCAGGGCTGCCTTTGCTGCAGCACTCGTTCCCAGCCAGTAAAAGACAATAGGAAGAGATGAAGTAGATAATTTGGAGCGTTATTTTTCCACTATTAAAATGTCATTCAGCAATGTGGAAATCACTCAGGATTCGTTTAGTTAAAGACTCTGCACTGCAGCTTTCCAGCATGGGGAATGAGCTGGGTTCTGTTCGAGGCAGGGCTTGGCTCTGGGTGGGCATCCTTGGCACCATTTGCCACCCTTGGCCACTCTGCCATGCCTGGTGTGCCCTGGGTGTCCCAGGAGACCTCAGGTGTGTGTCCCTGTGCTCCCCACTGAGCTCCCCATGCCCCTGGCACACACTGAGCCCACTGTGCCCTGGCTGGGGACACAGAGGGATGGAGCTGGTCCCCGAGGGCCAGCAGTGCTCTCATCCCAGTGACCCAGTTCCAGTCTCAGCCCGTCCATTGCCTTGCGATGCCTTTATTTAGCTCAGGCTGGAGCTCCCCAACCCTCTGAGCTTGTCTGGGGGGACACAGGGTCAGTGAATCCAACCTGGATAGCCTGGGACAGCACTGGGAGCAGCCTCGGGATTTCCCTGCAGTGCAAGGATGGCAAAGAGCCCCACACTGGACAGGGCAGTGCGTTCCAAAGGTCCCTCTGACCCATCCCCGAGACTTCCCTGTGTGACACTCTTTGCCATCTGAAAAACCCCCAAGAAACAAGAAATCAGCCAGGCTCTGTTCCCTGCAGAGGGGAAAGGGGTGCCAGGAGCAGGGACCCTCACGTGGCATCTCCCCAGCGCTGCCCCGAGCGTGGCATTAGCCCAGAGAGCCCAGAATAGCCCCTGGCAGGGTAAATAGTCCCTGTAAGCCTCTTTAGGCCAGCCCTGAGCTGCCACCTCCTCCTGCCTGCCGGGGGAAGGGAGCTGGGAGGAACCCACGGCGACTCCTCTGCCCTGTGCTCTGTGATCCCTGCGGGAACTGGAGCCCTGGCAGGGGAGAGCAGAGCACCACAGACACCTCGAGAGGGGCCGGGCTGGGCACAGCGCCCCTGGGCACCGGGCACAGGGACACGCGGGGTCACAGGGCTGGCACGGCCCGGGCTGTCCCACGGGAGGGGTCGATGGGGCAGCATCGTCCGTCCTTGGCACCGAGCCCCGAGCACACAGGAGGGGCCAAACTGCCCCTGGAGCTCACTGCGCTGGGGAAATTGTCACCTGGGGTGGAGGGGCCTGGTGGCACATCCCAGGGCTGGGTGTGTTGGGGTTTGGCTCTGTTGTCACCGGACACTGCCCGTCAAATGCGAAATTACAGCTGACAGGAACAAAGAGACTCACCTGAGTTATTGTAAGCACCAAAGCATTTCAAACCCAACGTAGCCTGTCCTCCCGGGTGGCTGATTAATCCAGGGTGGCTGATTAATCCAGGGTGGCTGATTAATCCTGGGTGGCTCTGCTTGGGCCACGAGAACAGACCTGTCCGGCTGGCTGGAGCTCAGGGGCACCTCCTGCCCCGGGCACCGGCCCTGCCCCGCCCCAGGGGCCCCTCCTGCCCCGGGCACCGGCCCTGCCCTGCCCCAGGGGCCCCTCCTGCCCCGGGCACCGGCCCTGCCCTGCCCCAGGCTGGCGCTCAGGGCTCTGCAGCCCTTTCCTGGGCTCCTTTACACACAAACGCAGCTCGCCGTGAGCTTTCGGGGCTCCTGGAGGAAAAGCAGAGGCTGGGGCAGCCCCGGCAGAGCCCAGCGGGAGCTGTGCCAGCGGTGCCAGCTCGGACTCGCCCTGGGAGCTGCTGGAGCTGCTCACCCTGAGGCAGGGAGCGGGGTGGGGAGAGCCCTGGTGCTGCTGCAGGGGTGGGGAGAGCCCTGCTGCTGCTGCTGCTGCTGCTGCATGGGTGGAGGAAGCCCTGCTGCAGCTACACAGAGCTCAGCCCCACACCCAGTCCTTCCCAAAACCACAGCAGTGAGCACAGACACAGCTCAGGCATCCCACAAGGGCACCTGGTGCCAGCCAGTCCTTGAGCGGTGCCTTTGCCAGCCCTGAGGGTTCCTTGGCAGCCCCAGCCCCCCAGTGCCCATATCCAGGTCCCTCTGAGTCCAAGCTCAGGCCCTGCCCAAGCTCCTGCCTCGTGTGGCAAAGCAGCAGCAGGAGAAGGAGCAGCCCAAGGACTCTTCCTGGGATTTTTGATTTTGTTTGGCTCGGGGTTTGTCTTTCAGAAACCACAAACAAGTTCAGCTTCTTCTGTCTGAGCCGGGGAGGTGCCCAGTGATGGGGATGTGCCAAAGTCCTCTGTGCTCTCCAGAGCTCTGCAGGGGAGGACGGGGCTGTCCCAGAGCCCAGGGACACGGCAAACACCGGCACGGTGAGCCCAACCCTGCCTGAGCCCGAGCAGGGCCTGGGCTGGGATGGAGCCTTTGGTGCTGTGATGGAGGCAGGGAGCTTTGGGGCTGGGATGGAGCCTTTGGGGCTGAGATGGAGCCTTTGGTGCTGGGATGGAGGCAGGGAGCTTTGGGGCTGGGATGGAGCCTTTGGGGCTGTGATGGAGGCAGGGAGCTTTGGGGCTGGGATGGAGCCTTTGGGGCTGTGATGGAGCCTTTGGGGCTGGGATGGAGGCAGGGAGCTTTGGGGCTGGGATGGAGGCAGAGAGCTTTGGGGCTGGGATGGAGCCTTTGGGGCTGTGATGGAGCCTTTGGGGCTGGGATGGAGCCTTTGGTGCTGGGATGGAGGCAGGGAGCTTTGGGGCTGGGATGGAGACAGAGAGCTTTGGGCCTGTGATGCAGCCTTTGGGGCTGGGATGGAGCCTTTGGTGCTGGGATGGAGGCAGAGAGCTTTGGTGCTGGGATGGAGCCTTTGGGGCTGGGATGGAGGCAGAGAGCTCTGGGGCTGGGATGGAGGCAGAGAGCTTTGGTGCTCAAGGCAGCTGCCAGGAGGGGCTGCCCGGCCCAAATCGGCTCCAACAGCCGGGTCCTGGTTTCAGGAACCCAGTTCCACATATTGCATGTGAGGCTGGGCAGTGAGAAGCTTCCAGCCGTGGCTGCAATCCCTGCGAACAGCCCAAAGAGCAGCTACCGTTCAGAGGTGACCAAACTGCCCGTTCCGATGCCCACAGCACCGGGAACACCGGGAAAGAGCTGCTGCCCCTGCCCGGGGATCGAGAGCAGCTCAGACAGCAGGGGCCGGGCACATCCCGGGGGTCGGGAATGGCACGGCCTGGGCACATCCCGGGGATGGGGAATGGCACGGGCTGGGCACATCCCGGGGGTCGGGAATGGCACGGCCTGGGCACATCCCGGGGATGGGGAATGGCACGGCCTGGGCACCCAGCCGGGGATGGGGAATGGCACGGCCTGGGCACACCCCGGGGATGGGGAATGGCACGGCCTGGGCACATCCCGGGGGTCAGGAACGGCTCAGCACGGCCTGGGCACATCCCGGGGGTCGGGAATGGCATGGCCTGGGCACATCCCGGGCTCCGGCAGCACCACCCGGCCGGGATGGGCCCGGGGTGCCAGGGGAGCCGGGATCTGGGTGCCCTCCTGCAGCTGTGGGTGCCCCGGCCGGGGTCACAGCCACCCTGGCTGCGGCTGCACGGAGCCCGCGCTCAGGCGGGCAGGAAAGGGTTAAGGCGCTGCCGGAGCGGGATGAGAGCAGGGAATTCAGCTGCTGACGCAGGTAGGATCTGCCGCGCATCCCCGCGCAGACACGGCAGCGTCACCGCAGCTCCTGAGCGGCTCCGGAGCCCTCCGAGAGCGGCGAGTGGGCGGCACAGGCAGCACGGGCAGGGGGCACAGCGGGGCCCTCCTGGGCTGCCACCTCCCCATGGCACCGCCAGGGTCACCCGGGATGCCCAGCCCTGTGCCACGGCCCGGCCCAGCCCCTCTCCAGCAAACTGCGGCTGGGAGGAGGCTCCGAGCTCCGGGATGAGCTCCAGGATGAGCTCCAGGATGAGCTCCAGGATGCTCATGGGCACCACGGAGCTCTGGGGCACAGCCCTGCCGGACAGTGGCACTGCAGGGCACCGAGGAGGCTCCACACGGGTCAATCTCTGCTCCTGAGTGATTCCTTGGCAGCTTTGGGATGATAAAAAGCCTCGGAACAAGCAGGGCTGGAATAGGCGACGCACAGAAAGAGACAGTCAGGGAGGGGACAGAGCCCTGTGGAAAGTGAGGGACAGAGAGGAGGACACAGCCCCCAGATCTGGAGCAAGGCCTGACCTCGGCAGAGCTGGGAGGGTTCCCGAGAGCCCTTGGGATGGGGAGGCTCCCCTGCCAAAGGACCATTCCCTGTGCAGTGCATCAGTGCTGGCACCCGGGGCTGGGCAGTGGCTGGAGCAGGGCCGTGGGTCTGGGGACACCGGGGACAGGAGCAGGGCCTGGCAGGGACACCGGGGACAGGAGCAGGGCCTGGCAGGGGCTCCTTGCACCGAGCCACGTGTGCCACCCTCCAGCAGCCGCTGGGAAGCCAGGCCCGATGGAAATGTAATGGGATAATCGATGGCCCATTGTTGCTCGGCTTAATTTAGCTGCTCGGGCAGGGAATGAGCAGGGTGGATGTACAGGGAATGAGCAGAGTGGATGTACAGGGATTGAGTACAGTGAATGTACAGGGAATAAACAGAGTGGATGTACAGGGAATGAGCCCAGTGAATGTACAGGGAATGAGCAGGGTGAACATACAGGGAATGAGCAGAGTGAATGTACAGGGAATGAGCAGAGTGAACGTTCAGGGAATGAGCACAGTGAACGTTCAGGGAATGAGCAGAGTGGATGTACAGGGATTGAGCAGAGTGGATGTACAGGGATTGAGCACAGTGAACGTTCAGGGATTGAGCACAGTGAACGTTCAGGGAATGAGCTGAGTGAACATACAGGGAATGAGCAGAGTGGATGTACAGGGAATGAGCAGAGTGAACGTTCAGGGAATGAGCAGAGTGAACGTTCAGGGAATGAGCAGAGTGGATGTACAGGGATTGAGCAGAGTGGATGTACAGGGAATGAGCACAGTGAACGTTCAGGGAACGAGCAGGGGGAATGCACAGGGAATGAGCAGGGTGGATGTACAGGGATTGAGCAGAGTGAACATACAGGGAATGAGCACAGTGAACGTTCAGGGAATGAGCAGAGTGGATGTACAGGGAATGAGCAGGGTGGATGTACAGGGATTGAGCAGAGTGAACATACAGGGAATGAGCAGAGTGGATGTACAGGGAATGAGCACAGTGAACGTTCAGGGAATGAGCACAGTGAACGTTCAGGGAATGAGCAGAGTAAGCAGGAGTGTACGTATGTGAATGTACGTAAGCAGGAGCCGGGGCAGGAGATGAATCAGCCCTGCAGCATCCCCTGTGGCACAGGGGACAGGATGGGCACAGGCTGAGCCCCCAGACCCCATGGCTGTGTCCCAGGGCATGGGGAGGTGCCATTAAAGGAGATTTACTTTGCTTTGTCTGAAATGGCTGCACTGGTCTCAGTGTCACACACCTGCATTGCCAAAACTGCCTTGGAAGCTGCAGCAGGAGCAGGGAAGGTGCTGGGTGTGCTGGGACAGGAGCTGAGTGCTGGGAAGGGCACAGCTTGGGAAGGGCACAGGCACTGCCAGGGAAGGGCACAGGCACTGCCAGGGCTCAGGGAGTGCACAGGTACTGCAGGACCAGCCGTGCCCCCCGGGCTGAGGGAGCCCTGGCAGTGCCCAGCGGGACCAGCTGTGCCCCCGGGCTCTGCTCACGGGGCAGGGGCTGCCTGGCCCTTCCCGAGGGCCGGTGGCACACGCACTGGGCAGCGATGGCTGGTCAGAGCCAGTGCCCGCTGCCCGGCCAGGCATGGGTGCCAGCTGGGATGGGTGCCCAGCCCCGGTGCCCGGTGTCGGTTGCCGGCAGCCGCTCCCGCTTTGCTCCCGCACACGGCGATGCCCGGGGCCGGCGCCAGCGCCCTCCCCACGCTGCCTTTTATGGCCCTGCTGCAGGCACAGCCCAAACATGGCTGTGGGAACGGGGCTGGAGCCTCCCCGGGGCCGGGCCTGCACCGGGAAGGTGCCACAGCCACCCCCGGCCCGGGCAGCCGTGCAGAGCCCCAGGAAGCAGTGAGAGCGGCAATCCCGGCTGCCTGGGCACGGCACCAGCACCACCCTGGCACAGGAGACACCCCTGCTCCCTCAGTGCCGTCACCCCTAGGATGGGCACCTCTGATTGGGATGGGCACCCCTGGGATGGCACCCGTGGGATGGCACCCCTAGGATGGGCAACCCTGGATGGGCACGCCTGAGATGGGCACCCCTGGATGGGCACCCCTGGGATGGGCACCCCAGCCTCGTGCCCGGCACCAGGGCAGCTGCAGGGGGGTGGCAGAGCCAGGGCACGCGCTGGGCACTGAAGGAGCCAGCTCAGGAAGCACAGCAGCATCTCTGTGCTGCCCAAGAGACAGCTGGAGTTCCCAGAACCTGCTCAGCATCCCCGGGGGAAAGCAGGCAGCGAGCAGCAGCCTAAAAATAGCTGCCCTGGGCACACGCAGCCGCCTGAGAGAAGGGGAAGTGAGAAGGAAGATGGGCTGCAGCTTTCCAAGGAGCAGAGCAGCCCCCAGCCCTGCTCTGCAGCCATCCCCGCGGTGAGCTGCAGTGCCTGCACCTGAGCATGCAGCACCAGGGTCGGGCAGGGCACCAGGGAGCCCAGGACAGGCCCCTGTGGGATGGCACCGCCGTGCCAGGCAGGAGCAGGGCAGTGCCTTGGAGTCCCTCACTAAAGGGTTGGCACCATTGAACCAAATGCAGCAGCGCAGGGAAGGGCAGAGGCTGGAGGAGCCAGTCCAACCAGTCAGAGCCCAGTTGTGCCTCCCAGCTGTGCTCACTCAGCACCTGGGGCCGTTCCCAGGCACCCACACCCGGCGTGAGCAGAGCTCAGCGCTGCCCAGGGCCTGCACACTGCCAGGGCTCACACACCATCGGCCTCGGGTCACAGGGATGCACAGGCCGTGGAGATGCCCTGCAGGCCCCAGGCTGAGCTGCCCGCAGCAGCACAGAGCGCCGGGCTGGGCCGTGTGCGGTGCTGGATCACCCCAGGCACAGAATCGGGGCCCAAACCCCGCAGATCAGCAGGAGCAGGGACACGGAGCAGCCCCCGCAGGGCCCCGGATCGCGGCTGTGCCCTGCAGGGACCAGCAGCGTCCTTCCTCTGGGCAGAGCATCCATTTATCCTCCCGGGCAGGGCACCCACGTCCCCGCGGGTTTAGTGCGGCTCCGGGGGTCGCGCTAAGCAGCTTTGGGGCACCGAGATCCAGGGACAGCACAGCACGTGGGCAGCGCGGCCAGGAAACCCTTGTGGCAGCCTTGGGAACGTAAATACCCGGTCTAATCCTCGCAGGGGATGAGGAGCCGGGGCTGCTGGAGCCGCCAGGGCTCAGCAGAAGCTGCCGGGGCGGGCGGAAGGAAGGAGGGGAGGGAGCTGAGCTGAGCCTCGGCTCAGGTGCAGGGGCGGAGAGCGCCTGACCGCAGAGCAGAGCGCTTCCTCCCCTCGCACCCAGCCCTGAGCGCGGCGGGGCTCGGCCGGGAGCGCCCCTGGCACACGGGGCTGGCTGGGCACCGGGCACCGGGCACCGGGCACCGGCAGCGGCCGGGCCGGAGCCGCCCGATCCCGGCCAGCAGCCCCGGAGGGAGCAGGGCTCGTTCCCGGCCAGCAGCACCGGAGGGAGCGGGGTTCGTTCCCGGTTAGCAGCGCTCACAGCTCTGGGAATGCCCGGCCTGTCCACAGCAAAGCTGCCCGACCCAAGCCGGAGGAGCTGGGCTGCTCCCGGCTGGGCCGGGCTGGGCTCTGGGGGCTGCAATCCCCTTTGCTGGGCCGGGCTGGGCTCTGGGGGCTGCAATCCCCTTTGCTGGGCTCAGCACAGCCCCTGCCCTGGGGGCTGCAATCCCTGCAATCCCCTTTGCTGGGCACAGCTCCTGCCCTGGGCGCTGCAATCCCTGCAATCCCCTTTGCTGGGCCCAGCACAGCCCCTGCCCTGGGCGCTGCAATCCCTGCAATCCCCTTTGCTGGGCACAGCTCCTGCCACAGGTACAAGTGGCCCCGGGTCCCTGCAGGCTCAGCAGGAGGAGCAGCCAAGGAGCACCTGAGGAGTTTCTGCTGCAGCCGTGCTGGGGACACACATACACACAGACCCGGTTCTGATGCAGAAAATGCCATAATCACCCTCAGCTGCCAAGGAACAGCATCAGCTCCGGCGGTGAGAGGGGGAAGAGCTCCGAGGGCCTCTCCAGGGCCGATCTGAGGAGGATGCTGAGGAAGGGGCAGGGCAGGACGGGGCTGAGGGGGTATCAGGCTCCTGCAGTGCCAGGAGGTGGGAATGCTTCCCAGCACTCTCTGCCTGCTGTCTCAGCCCTGCTCTGAGGGTGCGGGGCAGGCAGGCCCTGCTCCCCCAGCTGCGTGCTCAGAGCCCCGTGCTGTCACAGCCAGGGACAGAGGGACCCCAGCGCCTCTTCCCCCTGAATTTCTCCCGACTTGCCTGGCTCTAAGAAGATTAAAGACAGATGGTCTCTGAGGCTCCCTCAGCGGCACCCATGGCTGAGGCTGTGGGGGGAAGGCAGGGCAGAGGAGAGCCCTGGGGAAGGGGGGTCCGTGCCCAGGGATGGAGCATCCTGGCACCTGCTCTGGGTGCTGCCCTCCCTGTCTGTGCTTGCTGCAGATGTGCAGAGCAGGGCTGCCTCCTTCCTCTGGGGCTGCCTCATTCCTGGTGAGCTCCAGTGGTGAGGGAGCCCAGCCATGCTCCCACAGCAGCTGCCCTGGGTACCACTGCCCCGTGCCCACAGCAGCTGCCCTGGGTACCACTGCCCCGTGCCCGCTGTGCCAGCAGCTACACAGAAACTGCCCCGCTGGGCTGTGTTAAACTGCTGTGCAAGCACCCTGTGTGCTCCTGCAGGTGCCTCCTTCCTGAGGATTCTGCTCACAACCTCTGTGGCTCGTGCTGGAGGCAGCACCACAAAAAGGAGTTCACCTAACACGGCCCTGCGTGCAGCAGCAGCAGCAGGCACTGTGGAGCCATTGAAATTTCCACGTGATGACCCAGTTCAGGGTGGTTTTGCCGCTGGATTTTCCCACTGCTGCTGCCTCTGGGTGGGTGGTGGCAGCTGCAGACCTTGCTGCTGTGCTGGGTTTTGAGGCCACCACACCGACAGCCCTAGTCCACGGTGCTTCCCTATGCATCACAAATCCTGGGCACTCGGTGTCTGAGGATGCCGTGTGTGCTCCGTGGCACTGGGTGCTTCACTGAGAGCTTTAGAGGGTGAGCAGTTTCCCAAAGGGGTTTTTGTGCTGCCTGTTACACTGGGGGCAGGGCACGTGTCACTTCAGCTGCTGCAGTGAAGGTGGTGGGGATGCTCGGGGGGTTTTTGTGCATTTGTTGGAGCAAATTCCAGCCCAGCTGCCAGGCTGGACTCTTCCCTCACCATTCTGAGGCAGCAGTCCCTGAGCTTCCCCACAGCAACACAGGGCTGAGCTGCAAGGCAGAGGGGCAGCCTGTATTTAGAAGGACACAATAATTGCAAGTCAGATTTGCTTGTTCAATACTCTATTGACAGATTTGCCTTGGCAACCTGGAACAGGGTTTCATTGTTCACATGTACTTCATGGCATCCTATTGATTGGGTGGGTGGGTTCAGGTTTTTGTGGATTTGCTGGTTTTGTTGTCTCCTTTTCCAAGCCTACCTACTCATCCTTTCTCCAGCGCAGCGTTGACCTCAGCAAGGGCTGTGTCATAATCCGTTTTTCAGACTGGCCACAACTTCCAGTGCGAGGCAGAGCTGACAAAGGCAGAAGGGCAAATCCTGGAGCCCAGCTGGCCGAGGCTGAGGGCGGCCAGGTAGGGATGAATGGGGCCAGCGCCCTCCCCCTGCTCCAAGGACGTGGCAAAGTCGGTGCCTGGCCCTGGCCGAGAGTGGCCTTGAAGGGAACGCTGCAACTATTCATGAATTAACTTTCTGTTATTATTTGGTGCTCGGGGAGCTCCTGGCTCTGCAGACCCAGCAGGAACCCCTGGCCCTGCCGGGGCAGAGGGGAGGAGGAGGTGAGCACCCAAACTGCAGCCGTGGAGCTGGGGGGTTACAGCTGGGAAAGAATTGCTGGTTTGAATTGCTAATAATGATACAGACTAATGAGCAACATCAGAAATGATGGCATGTGCAATCAGTGCTGCTTGATGGCAAACACAGAGCGGGGCTGCAGGAGCTGCTGGGGTGAGGGAACAGGAGCATCCTTCAGAGGGGCAGCACCCACCCCAGGCAGGGCACTGCCACGGAGCTGGCTCTGCCTCCGGGGGAAAAATTTCATAAATAATGATGGAAAGAGTAACCACAGACAGACATCAGCTCTGGGTACACGGAGGGAACATGGCCAGCGAGTGCTGGAGGGGAAATCACCTTGGTGGGTTCCCAGCAGCCGTGGGAAGCCCATCTGCCCCTGGCTGATGGAGGTTTTGTCTCAGAGCTGCACCCCAGCAGCCCCACGGGGATCAGGCACACGGGGGACGGAGCGCCCAGCCAGATCCTCCTGTCAGAGCCCAGCACCGGCTGCTGATGCTCGGCAGAGAAAGAACCACCCGCGTTCTTGGCCAGGGGTGTGGTGAAGGGCAGGGATGTGTCTGTGCCCCGTCCCTGCCTGATCCACCAGCAGGGAACTGCCCGGGGCCGCCCCACTGCTCTGCCGGCTCCAAAGGCAGCGCTGGCTCCTGCTCCTTTTGCTGGAATCCCTTTCCTTGCCTCATCCCGGCGATATGCCCCAGCCAGTCAGCACGAGGCAACAGTTGGAAATGCTTCCCACTTTCCTTATTTAGGCTGTTTTATGTGGTTCAAATAAGGTGTCCTCTTTGGGCCTGACAGAGAGAAAGATGTATCAGTTCATGAACTGCTGCTGCCTGAGCAAGGTAAGAGACAGAAAATCACCACCATTACCATCATTATTGTGAATCATGTGCAATCAGCCCCGTAACAGAAAGCAGATGAAGATCCTACAGGAACCCGAAGGACGGGAGCTGCTGCTGAGCCACGGGAGCCAGGGGCCAGGCAGTGATTAAAATGCTTTTAATATTGGTTTTCAGTGTTGTTTCACTTTATACACACACACACACACACACATATTATATTTCATCAACAGTCTCTTGTATTGCTCCTGAGACAGCTTCTAAAAGATGCCAAGGATGTCTGGTCACACATTTAATTTTTTTTTCTTAATTTATATTTTTATCTATGCAGCCAGCCAAACTCTGCCCTCCTCATCGCCTGTTCCCGACTGAGTTCCGGGCAGAGCAGAGCTCTCTCATCCAGCCGGGATCCGGAGCTGGATGTGCTCTGCACCTTACCCAGGCTGGGGAGGAATCGCACCAAACCGTGCTCGTCCCTGGGCATTCAGTTTTATTGCGAGCATTAGCGGTTTGTCTCCTCTGGCAACAGGAGAAGCTGGAAATGTCAAAGGGGAGGGTTAACAAACTCCGCTGGCATAAATTTCAATGAATGTATGTTTCTTAGGAAAACCGCTAAGTTAAAAAAAAAAAAATTAAATCTTCCTGTGTGTGTTTTCCTTGGGCTGCTGTTCACAATGGATAATAATTCTTACATTAAGCCCCTTCGGCCCTCCAGGGAAATCAAAATTGTAATATCAGTTTGCTTTTTATTGGCTCGGCTCTGCGATCGCGGCGGCTGCGTCTTTGTTAGGGGCTGCGGCGCGGTGACATTCAGCGGTGCCTCCCGGTGCGTCCCCTCCGGTACCGCCGGGCCCGGGTACGGCCCCCGGGGCGCGGCTGATGCCGGCCGGGGCCGCGATCACCGGGCTGGCACCGAGCCGGGGCAACGAGAACGTCCCGGGTGCCGGGGGCGCTGCCCGACCCCGGCCAAGGAGCCGCTCGGGGCCCCGGTGCCGTTCGAGCTCGGCCCCGCCGCTCCCGGCGAAAGTTGAGGGAACCCCGCGGGGATCGATCGGCCCGTCCGAGGCCCGGCAGAGCCCGGGGGGACGAGGGGGACGGCGGCACCGAGACCCCACGGCAGCCCCAGGGACCGCCCCGTTGTCAGCGGGCGCGGAGGCTCCGGTTCCACCGGGGTGCCGGCCCCGGGACACGGCCGGGCACCTGCGAGGAGCGAGCCCCGGCAGGGGTCGAGGGCTCCTCGCCCCCCGGGCGTCACCCACGCGTGTCCGCGGCCCCACGGTCCGGCGCGGAGCTGCGGGGCTGCACGGGGCTCACGCCGGGACGGGCCCGGCCCCGCTCCACCTGTCCGGGACGAGGTCCCTCCCGCTCCGGCACCGCCGCGCTCCCCGAGCAGCCCGGGCGGCCCCGCGGCAGCCGCGGACACGCGTGCGCTCCCCGGGAGCCGCTCCACGAGCACCGAGCGCGCGGAGCCGCCCGCACCGCGCTCCCCGTGCGCGGCTTCCGGCACCGGGCGGGGAAAGCGCCGCCACCTGCCCCGGGCCGGGCCCGCCGCCGCCACCGCCACCGCCGGTCGTCCCCGGGCGGGCGCCCCACGACCCGCGGCCAGCGCGGCCGGAGCTTCCCCGCGGGCTCGGGCCCCACGGGCCGTGCCGGGGGTGGGCGCCGCCGCTCCCCGGGCCCGGGGCACCGCGCGACGTGGCGCGGCGCGGAGCCCTCCCGAGCGCCCGTCCCGCCGCGCATCCCCGGTGGGACCCTCCGGCCGAGCCCGCTCCCCCGGGCCGCGGGTCGCGCACCTGCCCCGCGGGCTGCGCCGCCCCCGGCAGCCCCGTGGGGCCGTGCTGAGTCACGCGTGGGGCGGGAGCCGGGCCGCCCGCGCCCCCCTCCCCGCGCCGCCGTGCCCGGCCCCCGCCCGCCCCCTCCCCGCCTCGCTCCCCGGCAGGGCTGCGCCAATCCCCCGGCCCCGCCGCTGACGGGCAGCCGGGCCCGGGAGGCGCCGCCTCCCTGACGTCTCGCTCCGGGATTTGCACGGTTGCGGTGCCGCCGCTCAGTGTCTGTCGGGCCGGCGGCGGGAGCTGCCGGAGCCCGAGCCCAGCTCGGCTGCAGCGCGGCCCGGCCCGGCCCCTCCCGGCTGCGGGATGGAGCTGCCGGCGGTGGGCGAGCACGTCTTCGCGGTGGAGAGCATCGAGAAGAAGCGGATCCGAAAGGTGCGGGGGGCGGCGGCGGCGGGGGGCGGCGGGGCCCGGGGGCGCCGGGGGTGGCGGTTCCCGCTGACGCCGTGTCTTTGCCTCCCGCGCCGCTCAGGGCAGAGTCGAGTACCTGGTGAAATGGAGGGGATGGTCGCCCAAGTGAGTACCGGCGCCGGGCGGGGATGGGGCCGGGGCCGGGGCTCCGGGAAGGGCCCCGGCCGGGGCGGCGAGCGGGCGGCGAGAGGCGGCGGCGGGGCCCGGCGGTGACGGCGGCGGGAGCCGAGCAGGCGGCGGCTGATGTGCACCAGAAAATGGCTCCTTCCCCCTTTCCCTCCTCGGGAGCCGGGCTCCATATTGCAGAACCGAGCGGGGAGGGGGGGGCAGGAAGGGGGGAGAAAGGGGGAATAACCGCAAAAATGGTCCGCGTCGCCCCGCAGCCCCGAGAGCCGCTGCCGAGGCGGGGGCAGCACCGGCACCGGAGCGAGCGCGGCCGCTGCGGAGCGTTCGGGGTTCGCATGACAGTGCGGGCGGGGGGGCGCGGGGGGGTCCGGGACGCCGCGGCCGGGTCCCTCCTCCGCCCCGCGGCCGCTTTCCTGGGTCCGGGAAAGGGGATTTGGAAAATTTCATCATGACATGCCTGGAATTCCTCCGGAATAATAACTGCGCTAAATAAACAGTACCGTCCCCGCGGCCCCCCCCGCCCATCCCCCTCCCCGGGACCCCGGCCCCACACCCCGCTGCCGCCGGGCCCGGTGCTGCGGGGCGGCTCTGCCCGGGACCCCGGCCCCGCCGGTAGGGCCCCGCGGTGACGGCCGCTCTCCTCCCCTCTCCAAGATATAACACGTGGGAGCCGGAGGAGAACATCCTGGACCCCCGGCTGCTCATCGCCTTCCAGAACAGGTGAGCGGCCCAGGTGGGGCGGCGCGGGAGGGGCGGCGGGACCCCCGCTCGGGCCGCTCCCGCAATTGCAGATGCGTCACGGAGCCGGGGGCCGCGGCGGGGGCGGGCCGGGCCGGGCGGGGGGCGCGGCCCCGGCGGGGCGGGCGGTGCGGGGCCACCGGGCGACGCCTCCGGGTCAAGGTCCCCACGCCGCGGTGCCCCCCTTGCCGTGCCCCCCCACGCCGCGCCTCGCTCCTTCTCCCCGGGATTCGATGCCGCGACTCGAGGAGGCGGCGCTGCTGCTGCTGCTGCGCTTGGACGGGCTTCGGCTTTTTTTTTTTTTTTTTCTTTTTGCCTTTTTTTTTTTTTTTTTAAGCCTTTTTAATTTTTTTTTCTCTTTCCGCGCATTTATTTCCTGGAGTGTTTTGGCGCAAACTGCAAACTTCAGCCCCTCCCCACAGCGGGGAGGCGGCAGCGGGGAAGGCGCCTGCTGCTTGCACAGGATGCCCCGGCCCGCTGCCACCTGCGGGCCCCGGTCCCCTCCCGCTGTCCCCGCCCTGCTCCCCATAGGGTCACCGCCACCGCGGGAGCTGCCGTGCGGGACGGGGGGGTGGCTCCGGGGGTCCGCGTGCCGCCCTGGGGCTCACCGTGACGCTGTGTTCCCGCAGGGAGCGGCAGGAGCAGCTGATGGGATACCGCAAGCGGGGGCCCAAGCCGAAGCCGCTGGTCGTGCAGGTAACGCGCGGGCCCAGCCCCAGCCCCAGCCCCGCGGGGTCCCCGGGGAGCCGCTTGCAGCGGGTTTCATCATTTCATCATGCTCGGGATGAGCCTGCGCGCAGCGCCCCGGGGACCCCCAGCGCTGAGCCCGGCGGGTGCCCCGGCCCCCCTGCCCTCCCCTCCCCTCGGCGCTGCGGAGCCGCCGTGCCCGTGCCCGGCTGGCATTAGCACGCTGCTCGCGGGCTCGGCAGCCGCGGTCCCGCTCGGCCCCCGTTCCCAGACAGCTGATTGAAGGGGGCTTTTCTTCTTTTCATTGCTTCATTAATCTGGAGCAATGCACGGCCTCTAAGTTGGAGTGGGCTGGGGCCGCCCGCTCGAGGACGCGGTGCCCCGGGATGCAGCATCCTGTGAGGAGAGCGGCCCGAGGGGCGGGGGCCGTGCCGGAGCCTGCAGCACCTGCCGCAGCTCCAGCCCCCGGCGGCCAGCAGCCCCTGGCCGGGCTCTCCGGCCCCCTCTGAGCGCGGCTCTCGCTTTTGCCTTGCAGCTCCCGTCCTTCGCCCGCCGCTCCAACATCCTCACGGGGCTGCAGGAGCCGGCCGTGGACACCAGGCCCAAGCTGGAGCTCGGCTCCTCTGGCAAGAGCCAGCAGCACCAGTATGAGCTCAACAGCAAGAAGCACCACCAGTACCAGCCCAACGGCAAGGAGAGCGCCATGAAGCACCAGTCCCACAGCAAAGGGAAGTATTACTACCAGCTCAACAGCAAGAAGCACCACCACTACCAGCCCGACCCCAAGATGTACGAGCCACATTACCAGCCCAGTAGCAAGGAGCCGCAGGGCCAGGCCTGCTTGGACAATAACAAGGCCCCCCTGGTCGCCCACCCGGACAAGTGGGCTCACGGCCCGGCCAAAAACTTGCTGGGCCCGGTCAAGAACCTCACGGCAGAGAGCAAAAACGGAGCTGAGAAGAACCTGTCCAGCGGCACCGGGCCGCCCCCCCGGGACAGGGTGACCAGCAATGGCCTTGGGGGAAAGATGAAGATCGTCAAGAACAAAAACAAGAACGGGCGCATTGTGATTGTGATGAGCAAGTACATGGAGAACGGCATGCAGGCGGTGAAGATCAAGTCTGGGGAGGCTCCCCGGAAGCGGGCTGCGGAGGAGAGGACTCCTAAGAAGGGTGGGGAGGAGAAGGTGGAGGCTTGGAGAAAGCCAGGGGAGGACAGGGTGGCGGGCAGCAACGCCCAGAGCAAAGCGGAGGGCGAGAGCCGGCAGCCCCCGGCGGAGCTGGAGGAAGGTGCCCAAAAGACTCCCTCGGCCAAGGAGCTGCCCCTTCCCCCGGCGGAGCAGCCCCTGCAGCTCACCACCAAGCCGGACCTGGTGCCCTGGTCGCTGAGCCCCGTGTGCGAGCACAGCCCTTCCTCCGTGGGACTGAACCTGTCGAGCGGCAGCTCGCGGAAGCGCTGCCTGTCGGAGCCGCACGCCGAGCGGGAGCCGGGCAAGAAGCGCCTGACGTCCCGCAGCATCAGCGCGCCCACCTGCCTCAGCCCCCCGCGGCCCGAGCCGCCCGCCCCGCCCGAGGTCATCCTGCTCGACTCGGACCTGGACGAGCCCATAGACTTGCGCTGCGTGAAGCCGCGGCCCGAGGGCGAGCTGGCCCTGGCCGAGGTGAAGCCGGAGCCGCCGCCGCCGCCGCCGCCGGCCGAGGAGGCGGCCCCGGAGCCTCCGCAGCCCCAGGAGGCCGCAGAGGAGGAGGAGGAGGAGGAGGCCGAGTCCCTGCAGGAGTTCAAGCCCTTCTTTGGGAATATAATTATCACAGATGTGACCGCGAACTGCCTGACCGTGACCTTCAAGGAGTACGTGACGGTGTGAGCTGGGCTCCCCGTGGGAGCTGCCCGCCCGCCGGGGCCGCCGGCCCCACCGCCTCCCTGCCGGTGCTGGTGCCCCTGCCCCGGAGCCCCGTGCCCCCGGACGGCCGAGCCCGCCGTGCCCTGCCAGGGGACGCCGGGACAGGGCCGGGCACGGTGGCCGTCCCTGCCACGGGGGGGACCTCGCTGCTCCCGGCCCGCAGCTGGGGCTGCTCCAGGACCTGCAGGCAGTGGGACACAAAGGATGGGACCCGCCAGTTACTCAGAGTTATAGTATTATATTTTAACAGTGCTAACTTGTCAAGTGATTCTTGCTCCCGTTTGTACGTGGTGTTCTTGAAATGTATTGTTTGAGCTGAAAGCTGGTCGCTCCCTGGCCACGCTAATATATTTATTTGTAGGTATTTATATAATGAAATATAAAGCCTAGATTTATGGAGTCCCTAGATCACCTTATAAACTATATCAAACGACTATTTTCTGTTCTCCTTTTTAACCATTGAGCATTTGTTAGTCTTGGTCCCCTGTCCTCCCCACGACCCGCAGGACCATCCCGTATATATTTTTTGATACTGTACACATGTGGTGTTTCTATGTGCAAAAAAAAAAATCGTTATCTAAAGCTAAACGAGCTATTATAGAAATTGCTGCTATTAGAAATGTCTAAACTATAAGCTTCCAATTATTAATTGCTTGAATGTAAATATTAAATGGAGATGTTGAAAGTGCATTTGATGTTCTGCAGCTAGTGTAGATCGGAGTGCAAAGCCCAGCTGCTGCGAGCTGCCAGCGGCGCATCCTGGTCTGAGGGCTGTGTCACAGGGGAAGAAATGTATCATGCAATCATGGCAAAGGACTATAAACCTTTACAAAAACTACTGGGATTTGGAGTGCATTTGTTACAGCATTACGGGTGGCGGGTCCCTGTGTGGGCCTGCTGCAGCTGGGCTGCCCCAGAGCAGGTTGAAATGTTTACTCAGAGGTACAGTGTTTTGAATATAACTCAGTTTTCACCCCCAGAGTGTTGTGCCCGCAGTGCTGAGGGCACCCTGAGTGCAAGGGTGGGCAGCAGGAGCCCGAGGTGTGGTGCTTCCCTCTGGCAGGGCTGGGGAGGTCTGTGATTCTGTGATGGGAACCTGAGAAAGCTGAGGAGGCTGGGCAGGTGGCACGGCGATGGGCCATGGCTGCCATCCCAGCAGTGCCATCCCAGGGCTGGGGAGGGTCACAGTTGGGTAAGGAGCTGAGTGTCTCCAGAAAGGCAGATGGTCCAAATTCCACCAAGAAAGCTGCAGCTGTGTCTGAACAGATTAATCATTGCTGGAGCCTGCTGGAAATACAGTGCAGGGCTCATTCTCTGTGAGAGGGGTTACAGCGTGGTGGCTGAGACACAGTGCTCAGTCTCTGTTCCCCCAGTGACCCCTGTCCCCTCCCCAGACAGAGCTGAGTGCCTGGGCAGTGCCACCCTCCCGACCCAGTGCTGGCAAAACTGGCTCTGCTGCCAGCCTGGCTCCTCTTGGGCTTTTGGTCAGAGTCGAGGTCTCCTCCAGCAGAGGTCTTGGTTGAAATATTGTTGAAGGCACGTTGATGTGTGTGGATCAGAGCCACGAGCTTGTGAGAAGCAAATTGAGTTGGTTTGGGTAAGGTGGAGCCTGCAGTGATAGCTGAGCCATGGTGAGGGTGAGGGACAGCCCTGTGTCCTGCTGTCAGTGTCTCTCTGTCTCTCTGTCCAGCCATGGCACAGTGCTGCTCCCACAGCACAAATCACCTTCCATCTTGTGTTGCCCACTCTGGGCCTCCCAGGTGCCATTTCAGTTATTAAAAACTCCAAACCCATCTTGGTAATTGTGCCTTTGCAAAGCCGAGGCTGGTGTGGTGTCTGTGGGGAGGTGGGACAGCGCCCGGCCAGGTGTGGGTCACGGCAGGAACCCATGTGTGCCATTCAACCCAGGCCTTGCCAGCAGTCATGCCAGAGCTGGAGCACTTTTCCAGTGCAGTTTGGGTTGAATTGGTGGAAAAGTGACCACTGGGTGTGTGGATGCTATTTCCCAGCTGCAGCAGAGGGGGCTCGTGCCCGAGTGGGACAAGGCCTGCGGGCATTGCTGCAGCTGCAGGGTTTGCTCAGGCTGAGGTGGGAATGGCACTGGGGAGGTGCTCCATGGGCAGGGACAGTGCTGACAGCTCAGTTCTGCCCTGGTTTGGTTGTGGTTGGTGCTCCAAAGCCAAAGGACCCTTGGGCACTGCTCACCTGCCTGCACAGAGGCCCCAGAGCTGGTGGTTGGTGCACCCAGGGCAAGTGGAAATGGTGAGCTCTGATTGAAATCAACCTTTGCCTGATAGCTGTGCTGAATGTTAAGAGGGTTTTAATCAACGCTGCGTGTCACCAGAGCTCAGTGGGTGACGTGCTGAGGGTGCTGGAGAGGCAGTGTCGGGGCAGGTGCTGGTGAACCCCATCCTGCACCAGGGATGGGCTGGTGGGGAGAGTTTCCCTGCCGTCCCAGGCTCCAGGATCAGAGCATCCCGTCAGAAATGATAGGTTTCCCTTGATTAATTAAGCTAATGGTTATCTGAAAACAAAAATGGCATGGAAGAGGAGACGCATGCTCAGAATGCAAAATGTGATTTATGAAAGGGGAAGTGCGGCTCAACAGCCAGCCAGGGGAGCCGGAGCAGGAGCGGGGCCGTGGGGCAGGGCGGCTGCCGGGCACAGCTCGCTCCTCACCACACAAAGGTGCATGAAACCAGCGGGGCTTCTCACAAACAAACAGCACGTTGTGTCTTTGAACCCTGGGCCTGCAGGCTCTGGGCCAGAGCCCGGGCATCGCTGCTGCCACGGCGAGCTGGCTCGGCAGCTTCCCTTCCCTTCCCTTCCCTTCCCTTCCCTTCCCTTCCCTTCCCTTCCCTTCCCTTCCCTTCCCTTCCCTTCCCTTCCCTTCCCTTCCCTTCCCTTCCCTTCCCTTCCCTTCCCTTCCCTTCCCTTCCCTTCCCTTCCCCATGGGTGTGCGAGGCTCAGGACACTCAATAACTGCGGCAGGTTTGCAGTTCGCTCCACTCATCGGCATTTCTGCAGATGGAGGGTGTTGTGCAGCTGGTTTTTGGGGGAGCACGGTCCCTCTGAGCTGCCTCCCTGCACCCCGGGCTGCAGAAGCCCCTGGGGCTCCCTCTGTGCCGTGCTTGGTTTGAGGCACCATTTCCCGGAAGCCTCACGGCCAGATACGTGTTACTCTAATAGTTTGATCGTGTTTATCACGGCTCCAGCAGCTTCCTGTGCTGCGAGAGGTGTGATAAGTAGTTACTGGTTTAAAAGCTGCGCCCTTCCCTCGCTGGGCCGGGTGGCCGGGAGAGATGAAATGTTGGGATATGAATTACTTATTCTGCCACCCTCTTTCTCCCCAGTAAATGCATCAAGCCTAAATGCCTGTTACTGAGCAAATTAATGTGGAGTCCACGGTGACTTCCAATGGTTATCAGAGTGATCCAGGGCGAGCTGCAGCGTCACCACGCTCCATTAGGAAGGCTGGTGCGTGCTACATTTAATGTATTTCCCAGGAATGTGTTAACCTCTGCTTGGTTTGGATTTATTCCAGACAAACATTTGCTGATGTAAAAGGAGAATTTGTGCTCGTCTTTGAGCCCTTCTGAAAGGGCCTGATGGATGCAGGGCCGTGCAAGGGAGGGGCTGCAGCTCCGTGCTGACCCTTTCTCCCCTCCCCATGGTGGCACCAGCACCAGGCTGGGATCCAGCCCATCTCCAGCAGCTGCCGTGGCCCTGTGTGGTTTCAGGAGGTGTCAGCGGGATCCCTGCTCCATGGAAAGTGATGGAAACGCCATCCCCAGGCAACGACCTGGCACAGGGGCAGTGTGGGCCCCAGGGCTGGGTGGAAGGGCTCCCTCCGTGGTGTGAGGATGCTGTGATGAAGAAGGTCTCATTAAACACAAAGCAGAGCTGATGTGTTTTAATCAGAGTGAGAAACAGCCTTGTGGGAGCTGGGAAGTCCAGTCTGAGAATGGATCCAGACTGAGAATGGGAGAGGGGCTTCTCAAGGAGGGCAGAGGGTGGAGGTGGGTGTATGCAGTGGGAACTGGAAGATTTCCCTGGCACTTGGGGCACTCAGTGCTCTTACATGGGGGTGGGGGCAGCTTCTCCATGCATCCACTGTGTGCAGTTTGTGACATTTCTCCTTTATTTTCCCATTCCTCTCTGGCTTTGCTGTGCAGTGTCAGGAGGTGATGGTGTGGTGATCTCAGCAGCCATCCTCCACGGTAAAGCCACCAGGTAAAGCATTCATGGTCACTTTTTGGGAGGGAAGGCCACTGCTTGGTTTATGTTTTTCTATGCCTGCCCCTTTGAGCACAGCCATACCCAGCTGCTACAAACAATTTCACCTAAAACTGGACCTGTGGGGCTGATCCAGCAGCCACTGAGGGCGTTACTGGGTTCTGCTGGGCTTGGTGTCCCTGTGTGTGGCAGAGCAGCTGTGGGAGGTGCAGCCCTCGCCAAACTGGGACAACTGGGAGGGGATGGAGAGGGGGCTCCCCACTTCAGCCCAGCCCTGAGCTCCCCCATCTCCCCCATCCCACAGGGCTGCCTCTGGTTTGAGCAGTCAGAAAAGCCTGGTAATGGGAAATTCTCAGTCTCTGCACAGATAAAATCATTTGGACTCAGCCCAGATTCGTGTGAGATCTGTCAGACACGGCCACAAGGACACAGCTCTGTTTACGTTTGCACCAGAAGAGGAAGGCAGCTGCACAGGGGCAGCACAGCCCAGAGCCTCTCCAGGCGCTTCCAGAGCCTTCTGGAGCGGCTCCTGACGATCCCCTGTGCTGGGAACGCTCCTGCTGCCCCTGAGCTGGGGAGCATCCCACGGCAGGCAAACTGCAGCATCTCACCCCTCTCACACACAGGATGTGGCTGGGGCAGCGCTGCCTGACCCACCAAGGCCTGAGGCACGGCCCAGGCTCGGGCAGCAGCAGGGCAGAGCTGTTCTGTGAGCAGGAGGCTGGATGGAAACGGGGGCTGAGCTCCCAGGGACCCTCACTGCACTCCCCAGGAGGGACCCCCGTGGCTGCTGCAGGGAGGGACAGGAGAGGGGGACAAGAGACAGGGGCAGGGGTGGCTGTGGCCAGGTGTGTGCAGCCTGCCAGGGGAGGGAAAGAGGTTGGTGATGGGCTGGAAGAGGGACTGGGGAGGGAGGAGGGACCCATGGTGCAGCTGCAGCGTGAGGAGACTGCAGGGGTGTCACTGCAGGGGTGTCACTGCAGGGGTGCCACTGCAGGGGTGCCACTGCAGGGGTGTCACTGCAGGGGTGTCACTGCAGGGGTGTGACTGCAGGGTGTGACTGAAGGGATCTCACTGCAAGGGTGTCACTGCAGGGTGTGACTGAAGGGATCTCACTGCAGGGGTGCCACTGCAGGGGTGTGACTGAAGGGATCTCACTGCAGGGGTGCCCCTGCAGGACAGACCTCTGGGTGCAAACGGGAGAGGAATGGGGCTCTCTGCAGTGATGGAGGCTTGGGCCAGGCCCCGGCAGGGCTGAGGGTGGCCGGGGTCTCCTCCCCGCGGGCTGGGAGCCGCCGGTGCCCCCCGAGTCAGGGCGAGCTCCCAGGCTCACCCCGAGCCATTTGCCAGCACTCCTGAGGTCGTTTCTCAGAGCAGCCGTCAGCTCAGCTGACACCTTGATGTAGCTTAAAGCAAACTGCAAACGCGGAGATTTATTTTTGTCCAAGGAGCAGGCACATAAAGCACGCTGTGTGACACAGCGGGAGCACCCCGGCTGCTGTCCCTGTGCCGCCCTGCTGGCCCCGAGCCTCCGGGGTGGGACACGGAAATTCCATCACCGACCGCCAAATCTCCGGGGTGCCCAACCCTCCGGGAGCCCTGTCAAACAGCAGCGCCCTTGCCCAAGACACGGGACAGGAGCTGCCCCGGCCAGGACAGCGGGGCTGAGCTCTGCCAGGTTCTGTCCCAGGGGGCTGCTGAGAGGGGCATGGCCACACTCCCGTTTCCAGGGAATTTGGGCATTGCCGTGGCCTGAATGTGGACACAGCTCCACGGCAGAGAAGGGAGAGCTGCTTCACTCAGGTCTCAGTTGGAGGTGAGAAAGGGATAAACCAAACCTTTCAGAGGTGTTGTGCTGCAGCAGCCAGGGCGAGGGCTTGGATATTATTAGAAAATGCATTAACAGAAGCCTGGATGGAGGTCTGAGCTGATGGGAGCTTTAACAAACGTGTATTTAATTTCGATATGAAGACTACGCTGAGCAAGGAATTCTGGCTGGGAATTTTTCGTGTTCGAGAATTGGGAAGCCCCTGGGCTTTGTCCTCAGCAGGGATGAGCGTGGGACGTCCAGGACAAGGGATGGCGGTGTTTGGTAATGGCTGTGAAATGAGCCCCAGGAAAGGGATCGGGCATCCCGGGCCAGGGGGATGCCCAGCGGGGCAAGGTGTCACTTCGTGTGTGGAACACGAGGACAGGAAAATCAGGATGACTCAAATGTCACACGCTGTCCCTCGGCTCCCGCAGCCCCGGGGCAGCTCCCAGAGCTGCGAGCAGCAATTCGGGGCTCAGCGTTCCCCTCCCGCCCGCCCGGTGCCGCCGCTGGCGGGGGGAGAGCCGGGGGGACCGGAGCACGTCCCGCGGAACCGCGTGGGCATCGCCACGCCAGCCCCGGGGCGGGACCGTCCGCGGCCGCCGAGAGAGCGAGGGAGCGGCGGGAGCGGCGAGCGGGGCTGCGGCAGCGGCGGGGGCGAGCGCGGGCTAAAATGGCCACGGCGGGAGCGGGCGGGGGCTGTGCCAGGCGGGCAGGGCTCATCCCGTGCTGTGCCGTGCCAAACGGGCTGGTCCCGGGCTGTGCCAGGCGGAACGGGCTCATCCCGGGCTGTGCCATACCAAACGGGCTGGTCCCGGGCTGTGCCATGCCAAACGGGCTGATCCCGGGCTGTGCCATGCCAAACGGGCTGGTCCCGGGCTGTGCCATGCCAAACGGGCTCATCCGGGCTGTGCCATGCCAAACGGGCTGGTCCCGGGCTGTGCCAGGCGGAACGGGCTGATCCCGGGCTGTGCCATGCCAAACGGGCTGGTCCCGGCTGTGCCATGCCAAACGGGCTGGTCCC
This sequence comes from Melospiza georgiana, assembly GCF_028018845.1. Taxonomy (NCBI): domain Eukaryota; kingdom Metazoa; phylum Chordata; class Aves; order Passeriformes; family Passerellidae; genus Melospiza; species Melospiza georgiana. Next base: position 721,279 of record NC_080450.1, on the reverse strand, counting down.
GGGCTGTGCCATGCCAAACGGGCTGGTCCCGGGCTGTGCCATGCCAAACGGGCTCGTCCCAGGAAAGAGAAGCCAAACCGCCCCGGGGAACGCGGGGAACGCGGGGAGCGAGCAGCCCCCGGCCCCGGCACTGGGAGAGCGGCCCCGAGCCGCTGGAAATGCCCTTTGTGACGGGCTGGGCATGGTGTTTCAGAAGATGAGGGTTAGGGGGTCCCCCTCTGAATTTCTGGGTCTCTGACCTGGTGCCGCCCCATCCCTTTTACCCCTTCCCACTGCCGGTGCCTCTGAGGGGAACGGGCTCCTCAAGTTCGGGGACCCTCGGAAAGAAACATTTTATATTTTGTCTGGAAGAAAAAAACAATGGAGCGCCAGGTTCTTATAAATACCAAATACAAGGTTAGGGGAGGGGAAGTTTGCTCGGTATCAAGGAGCCACCGAAGCATCTCAAAACACAAATAAATGGTAATATTCACATATGCTTGGAAACGTTAATTTTCACACGTTAGTATTTCCACACGGCTGAAAATGAAGGCTGAAGCGTTGTCCCCGCTGCTCCCACCCATTTCGGCGTGCGGTGCAAGCCAGGCTGTCATTTTAGCATCAGGAATGTGCGCTGGATCCAGCCCACTGTGACACTGCCCTCCTTCCGCCCGCGTCCTTTCGGCACACGAAGGCAGCAGCAGCACACAAACCCGGGCATCCTTGTGCAGAGAGGAGGCTGCGGCGCTCGGACGGCAGCGGGGCCGCCCCTCTCCCGGCGGCTGCTGGAACGATGCCTTATCTCGAGTTTAAGGGCTCAACCTGACCCTGAGCCATTTTTAACCCGAGGTGGGAAGAGCCCTCCCTGGGTGTCTCTTTCTCTGCTCCGAAAAATCTTTCAGTGGCTCCACGGTCGCCGATTTCCTGGCGTTCTTCCTTTTGTAGCTCCGCCACCTGAAGCAGACCCACTTTCTCAGGGTTTGATGCTCTGCTGCTTGAAGATGCTTTAACTCTCAGGACTTAGAAATAACTCCTGGAGCAGAGCCCCAGCAAGAAGGCGTCTAATCTGATATATTCCATTTCCATATTTTGTGCTGCAAGCAGCAATTTGTGGTTCAGCAGCAGCGGCTGAGCAGGGACGAGCATTATCACAGGAATGAATTCCTTCCATCTCATGCCTGAGTATGTGACAAATAAGTCTCGGCCGTGGCATTGTCTCTGTGCTCCCGGGCTGTCAAATTGAACTCCGCTTTCTTTCCTGCTGCCTTTGCCCCGTGCCTCCCCCCTCGCCACCCGCGGTCCCCGTGGCTGGGAATGGCCGCTGGTGCCACGTCCCAAGCGCAGGCAGAGCAGGACGCAGAGCTGGGGGGCTCTCAGGGGCCGGGACCAGCAGCCCCCCGTGCCCGCGGGCTCCAGCGGCCAGCCGGGGGCCCAGCACAGCCCGCTGAGAGCTGGGGGTCCCCGCGGGGCGGGGATCCTGCGTGGGGGTGCTGGGACCGCGTCCCGCGAGGGGCTCGGCCGCAGGAGGGGCTGCGATGAGCGGGGGCTTTGCAGGGAACCGGCCCGGCAGCCGCTCGGGGCGGGGCTGGGGGGCTCAGCCACCCCTGGGGGTCCCGGGACCTTCCCCCGCCGGGGCAGGGAGAGCTCTCAGAGGGCTCCCGAGGCTCCCGGAGAGGAGCCAGGGCAGGAGGAGCCGAGGAGTCAGGGCTGAGGCTGCCCGGGGGACGGGGACCCCCCCAGCACCCGGCTTGCGTTCAGGGGTGCACGTTCAGCACTGCCCGGGGAGCTCCAGCAAAGCTCCGCGGCGGGCACCGCGTGTAGCGCCGCTCTCTCGGTGCCAGCGGGAGCTGTGGCACCCGGACAGGGACAGGGACAGGGACCGGGACCGGGACAGGGACAGGGAGAGGGACACGGACAGGGACAGGGACAGGGACAGGGACCGGGACCGGGACAGGGACAGGGAGAGGGACACGGACAGGGACAGGGACAGGGACAGGCACAGGGACCGGGACAGGGACAGGGACCGGGACAGGGACAGGGACCGGGACAGGGACAGGGAGAGGGACACGGACAGGGACAGGGACAGGGACAGGGACCGGGACAGGGACAGGCACAGGGACAGGGACAGGGACAGGGAGAGGGACAGGGACAGGGACCGGGACAGGGACAGGGACACGGACAGCGACAGGGACAGGGACACGGACAGGGACAGGGACAGGGACAGGGACCGGGACACGGACAGGGACACGGACAGCGACAGGGACAGGGACACGGACAGGGACAGGGACAGGGACCGGGACAGGCACAGGGGCGGCACCGGCGCCGGTGAGGGCTCCCCGCGGGCGCGGGCGAGAGGAGGCGGAGCGGTGCTGTCGGTGTGTGGCACTGGTGAGCCCGCTTTCGCGTGGAACAGCCTCCGGTAGCTGAGAGAGACAGTGAAATATTGGAGAGGAGTCGGGCAGAGACGCGGGGATGGCGGGGGGCGCGGGGAGCCCCAGGGGGAGCCGCGGGGGTGCCCGGGCTCCCGAGGGGAAGGGGAAGGACATCTGGATCAGCCCGAAAAGTTCTCCCAGGGAAGAAATTCAGGGGCTCGGCTGAGCTTTAATCCAGTAAATGCAGACACGGCAGGATCCAGCGGCTGAGTCCGCACCAGCAGGAGCTGGAGCTGGAATGCGGTGCCATTTTCACCGCGTCAGAAAAAACCCATCCAGGTGGGAGGGCAGAACCCGGTTTGCCTGGCATGGCCGGGAGAGCGTTCCTGGATCCAGCCCCAGGTTGCTGCGGCAAAAGCCGAACAGAGAGGGGGTGATCCAGAGCCTGTGGGACAGGGCCGGGCAGTGGGGGGCTGTGGTGGCCCCCCAGTCGTAAGCCCCGATGTTTTATGCACCTCATGGTCCGCCGTGCCCTGCTGGGTTGTGCCTTTATCAGCGGCTGTTACAAGGCGAATAATGCCTTCTCTCCCGGGCGCTGCCCGCACATCACCGCGCACGGGAGGGGAGAGGCGGCGGTGGAGCGGGGCTCCCCTCACCGGGGCTCCCACGAGCGGCCGCGGTGCTGCAGTTCCGGGGGTCTGACGGGGAAGGGGAGCCGAGGTGGGACCCCCACCCCGCCCGGGGCCCCGCAGCGCTGTTTGCTGCTGGACCGTGCACAGGGGACAGCGGGGACAGGGAGGAGAGACCCTGGGGGCCCGGAGGACAGGCAGGGAGGAACGAGAATCTCCCGGGAGAGGCTGGAACGGAGCCGGGCAGGGACCAGGGATCCGCCCCGGTGGGTGCAGCACCGGGGGCTTCGCAACTGCCGGCGTCGAGGGGAGACGCAGAGAGAAGCCGGGGTGCTGGAGGGGCTCCCAGGGCGGCTGCTGGGGGCGTCCGCCGGCATTCAGGATGAGGGTCCCTGCGAGCCCCCAGACACAAGGCGATGCCGGGGACACGAGCCGGCTGCGTCCCGCCGCGGGAGGAAACGTCCCGCGGTCCCGGCAGGGGCGGGAGGAAAACGAAACGGGGCCGAGGAAGCGGGGGAGAGCGGCAGCCCGGCGCGCCTGGGGCAGGGCGCGGCCCGAGCAGGCGGGGGATGGCCGGACCGGTTCGGCCCAGCCCGGGCGGGGCTTCCATCCGCATTGCCGCAGTGACGGGCGGCGGAGCGCGGCCGGGCCGGCGGGCTCGGCGCGGCGCTGCATTGCAGCACTGCAGGAGCCCCCTCCTTCCCAGCTCCTTCTCCGCCCTCCGCCGCCGCTCGGCTCCGGAGGCCCAGCCCGGGGCACGCACCGGCCCCGCCGCGCTCCGCTCCCACTCGCGCGGGGCATCCGCGGCCGCCGCGCCGGGGTCCCGCGGTAGTGCCACATCCCGAGCCGGGAATGCCTCCCCGAGCCGGGAGTGCAGCCGTGGGACAGGGCCTGCACCCACCCGCGGGGTTCCGTGCTTGGTGTCAAGCAGGGGCTCATCAGCCCCGCGCGGGTGGAGGGACCGGCCGCCCCCGTCGGGGCATTCCTGTCCCGCCCGCCCGTCCCGCGCCGCCAGCGCTGTCCCGCGGTTCGTCCCGTCACCTCCCTTTGTCCCCCTGCCACCCTCCCCGGTGGTCTGGCCGTGCCGTGAGCCCCGACGGGATGCTCGACCTCGCGTTGGCCAGCCACTGTCCCCACGGGTTTCCCGCGAGGGAGCCTGGGCTGGTCCCGCGGGGAGCCGGGACCGCCACCGGGATCGGCTCCGAGCCGGGCAGGGCTGCAGGGCGCTGTGCCGGGTGGCACGGCCCCAGGACGGGCCCTCCGCGATGGGACTGTCCCCTCGGGTGTCAGGGCACCGCCGCTGCCCATGAGGGGGGGCGGAAGGCGGTGAGCAGCCCCGCGTCCCCGCTCCATCGGGAAGGGAAGCCGGGAAGGGCATCCATCCTCCTCCTGGGGCCGGGGCCCGGGACTCGGTGCCAGCCCCGTGTGCCAGGGTCCGGCATGGACTCGGGCAGTCGCGACCCTCGGTGCCGCGGGCGCCAAGGGCAGCGGGGCGATCCCGGTAGGAAGGTGCCGGCGATGGCCGCGCGTCCCGGGACCGGCCCCGCTGCCAGGTGCGGCGCGGCCGGGGTGGGACGGAACGGGGACACGGGTGGCGGGGGGCGTCCGCCCGGGCACAACGGGGGCCCGTTCCCAAGGCTCCCGCTCTGCGTCTGCTTTGGGAAAACGCCAGCACGGTAACAAAATGGCGGGGAAAGGGTGGGATTGTCACGGCGAGCCCTGCGGCGGAGCCCGGCCACCCCCGGCCCCGCCCGCCCGGCCTCGGGGCGCCCGTCCCGGCGGAGGGCAGCGGGGCGGGGGTCCCCGGGGCTGCGTCGCCGCCCGGTGCCGCCGCCCGGCTGAGCTCTGCTGGAGAAGCAGCTGCAGAAAATGGCTGCTCGGCGGAGCCCGCTGAATCCTGCCATGGTGGGGGGGACGGCGAGGAAGCGGCGCAGCCGTCGCCCCCCCCCGGGGAGCCCCGGGCAGGCGGCGCGGGGCACGGGCGGGGGTTCCGCAGGGCGGCGGGAGCGGAGCAGAGCCCGCGGTGCCCGGTGCGCGGCCTCACCTGCGGCGCGCTGGGCACCGGGGCAGCCCCCCCGAGCGCGCCCGGCCCGCACCGCCGTGCACGTGCCCGCAGCCCCCGCCCGGTGCCCGCCGAAGCGGCGGCGACTCCGAGCCCCGGGGGGCGCGGCGGAAGGGCGGCCGGGCATCGCCCGCAGCCCGACACGCCGGAGCGGCACCAGCCCCGAAGCCGCTCTCGCAGCGGCCGGTTTTGCTTTCGGTTTAAAATAAAATAAAAATAAAAATAAAATAAAATAAAATAAAATAAAACAGAGATATATAATCGGGGCGCGGGCACGCGGTACCGTGCGGCCACGACTTGGCCACGCATCGGCTCCACGGCGAAGCCGCAACGAAAACTCGAGCCGGTGTCGCCGCACCGTGTCGCCGCCCCCCGCCCGCCACGGCGGCGGCTCCCCGCAGCCTGCCCGCGGGGCGAGAGCGGACACGCGTGGGTGCGCGGCTGTCGCCCGCGCTGCCGGAGTTCCCTCCCCGCCGGACCTTTCGCGGGTGTCTGTGGGGAGAGGGGATGTCCCGAAAACGGGATTGTGGGGGCCGAGATGGGGGAGCCCTTTCCCCACCGGAGAGGGGGAGAAGCTTCCCCCGCGGCCGGTCCGCACCGTGGCGGGGGAACACCGAGGGCGCTTTGCCGCCGTGGGGGCGCATCACGGGTGGCGCCCGCGAGCGCGGAACCGCGTCCGCGCCGCTGCCTTCTGTGAATGCTTCGCCCAGCGTTGTCCCCCGGCCGCCCTCGTCCGCAAAGTCCCCGATTTCTGTGCCTCAGATCGGGGTCACCGCAGCCCGTGCAGCGCCGGGACTCGTTCCCCCCTTCCCACGCACGGTCCCGCTCCGCGGAGCAACGGGACCGCCCCGTCGCGCCGGCTGTCTTTGCCCGCGGTCCCTCCGGGTGCTCTGCCGCCAGTGGGGCAGGCACGGACGGCTTCCTCCGTGCCCCGCGTTGCGGAGACAGAGGAGCGGTGGTCCCGCCGCACTTCGGGAGCGCCGTGGGCTCCCAAGTGCCGTCGGTGTCCACGGGAGAGCCGTGGCGAGATGGCGGGTGGGGAGTCCCGGCTCGGGAAGGGGCGGCGAGGCGGCAGCGGCACCGGGCGGGTGGGGGTCTCACGGTCGGGGGATCCCGCCGGGAGTGTCCCGTGGGACCGGGGTGTTCCCGTGGGTTCGGGGTGTTCCCGTGGGGTCGGGGTGTTCCCGTGGAATCGGGATGTTCCCGTGGGTTCGGGGTGCTCCCGTGGAACCAGAGTGTTCCCGTGGGACCGGGGTGTTCCCGTGGGTTCGGTGTGTTCCCGTGGAATCGGGGTGTTCCCGTGGGACCAGGGTGTTCCCGTGGGTTCGGGGTGCTCCCGTGGAACCGGGATGTTCCCCTGGAACCGGGATGTTCCCGTGGGTTCGGGGCGTTCCCCTGGAACCGGGATGTTCCCCTGGAACCGGGATGTTCCCGTGGGTTCGGTGTGTTCCCGTGGGACCGGAGCGTTCCCGTGGGTTCGGTGTGTTCCCCGTGGGTTCGGGATGTTCCCGTGGGACCAGGGTGCTCCCGTGGAACCGCGATGTTCCCGTGGGTTCGGTGTGTTCCCGTGGGACCGGGGCGTTCCCGCTCGGTGCCCGCGGGGGTCCCGGCCGGGGCGGGGGGGGCGCGGGGCCGCTGCCCCCCCCGAGCCGTTGCTGCGATACGGGCGGGCCAATCAGCGCTCACCAGCTCACCCGGGCCCCGGCACCGCTGCCTTATATGGTGCGCGCTGTCCGCGGGGCGCCGCGCGCATCACCATATAAGGGCATGATCCTAAATACAGCACCTGCCTTGGCCCGGGGGGCGGGGCCGGGGGCGGGGCTTCGGCGCGGGCGGGGCCGGGCCGCGCCCCCCGCCCCACCGGGCCCGGGCCCGCCGCTGCCGCCGGACCCCGCCCGCCCCGCGGAAACCACCGCCGGTCATTAAGCGGAATGCAAATGAGCGGCGCTTCACCTCTAATTGCTTTTGTTAAAAGCGGAGTCGCGGGGCTGCGCGCGAGCGGGCGACGGCGGTCGGAACGGGCGGGGACGGAGCCGGGACAGAGCTGGACTGGGTGAAGGACGGGGGTAGCGGCAGCCCCGGGCGGCTCGATTCGCACTTCGTCTCATTTGTCACATCCCAGCGCGGTTCCCCCCGCGGCGGGGCCGTGGCCGCCGGAGCCGCTGGGCCGCGCTCAGCGATCTGTCCCGCCCTGGCGGGGCCTTCGCGTGGCCGCTGCCCACGCGTGACACTCCCTTGGCCGCTGCAGGGCCGGATCCGCTCCGTCCTTGTGCCGTCCTTGCGCGGTCAGCAGCCGGCGGCACGGAGACGCGCCGGCTAGACGGGGTGCGGGAATACCCCAGAACATTCCCGTTTCCTCGCCCCACACCGTATTCGAGCCGGTTCCTCCCTCTCCCCATCCGCAAACAGCTCGTGTTTATGTTCCTACCAATAATGAGCAAATTCAGAACCCCCGGGAACAAAAGATCTTTTGTGCGGAGCGCTCGGAGCCTGAAGCGGGCGATAAACGACGCCCCCCGGCCCGCCGCCCCCGGGAGCGGCGCTTTCCCCGCCCGGGCGGTTCGAGAGGACCCGCCGGAACCGCCGCGCCGGGGGTGCCGAGGGGTTCCGGTATGTGCCGGCACGCCCGGAGAACCGGGAGCGGGCGCTTTGCCGTCGGGGCGCTCCGAGGGCTCTCCCCGCAGGGAACGGCGCGGGGGTTCCGCCGTTCGGTCTGGCCGGAGCGGGGCTCAGGGCACGCCGCCCCAAGAACCGGTGGCTGCGGGACTCGCGTGGGCTTTCCCACGAGCTCGGCCGATGCGGGAGACTCCGCAGCGTTCGTGGGTCTGTGCGGCTGAAAGAACGGCGCCTTCTCTCCGCCGCGGGCACCGCAGAGGGAAAAAGCCCCGCGTTTCGCCCCGGGGCCCGGCACAGCTCCCGGGGCTCCTGCGGGCGCTCCGCCCCGCTGAACCGGCGGTGCGGGGGGCGGCCCGGGCGGAGGCGGCGGCAGTGCCCCCCTGGGGTGGCAGGAACGCCGCCGGTTGCGCGGAGGCCGCAGCCGCCATTTCCAGGAGGACGGTGCCACCTATGGAAAGCACCTGGAATTCACCGGGCCGGCGGGGACGCGCCGGGAAATGAATGCAGCGCTTCCGAGCGGCACCGTCGGGACGAGGCCGGGCTGCGCCCGCCGCCTCCCGGGCGGGACCGCGGAGCATCAGAGGGGTTTGGCCGCCACGGTCCTCGGTACCGACTGCCCCGAGGAGGATGTGCGGCTCGGTCCCGGGGCGGCGGCGGGACCCGAGCGGGACGGGCGCCGAGCTGCATCTCCTCGGGGCGGTCGTTTCGCTGACCGGCCGAAGCCTCCGTAACCGGGCAATAACGATCGAACGGGCGGAGAGAAGTTCCTCTGCCCAGGTGATCGGTGGAGTCCCCGAAGCCGGGATCCTCTCGCTCCCTATGTGTCCGTCCACGGCGAGATCCCTCCGTGGCTCCGCCAGCTCCCTTCGGTGCCCGGAGAAAGGGCAGCAACCGTACTCGGTGCCCTCCCAGGCGTCGGCCAGACCCGAGCCGTGTCCGGGGGGGGCACGGTACCTCCCGCCGCCACGTCCCCTCCGGGACCGCCGGGGAAGCCCTGCCCCGTCATGAATTCGATGTCAAACACTCGACACGAAAACTTGCACGGGAATTTCCGGGGTCTTGCGGACCGCCGGCGTCGCCGCTGCATGGGCACACCCGAGATGTCCCCTCCTCGGACCGGACACCCCGCGCTGCCCGGCAGCAGCCCCGCGGCGCTGTGCGGTAGCGGTGCCGCAGCTCGGAGCCGGTTGCTGTCTCCTCAGTTGTTCCCGAGATGCTCGGAAACGAAAAGGCGGCGTCTCGGGGGCCGGGCTGAGCCCCCGGTCTCGGACAGCACCGTGAGCTGGCGGTGCCGGCGGTGCCAGGGGGTCCCGGGTCCTCGCCCCCCATTGGCACAGCTCGGTACCGGTCCGTGGGGCGGCGAGGTGCCGATGCTGCTCCCGGCTCCATTCAGCTACCGGGGGAGAGAAGAGTTTTCCTGCGTGCCTCGGGCGCGGAACCGAACCGGGAGAAACCCGCAGCCGAACCGGGCGGCTGGGCTGACCGGGAATCCGGGCCTGCCCTCTCCGAGTGTGCAGGGGAGTGCCCACGCTAGCAGGGAGCTCGCGTGGAAAGTGGCTGCGGGGCGTGCTCTGCCCTGCGCGGCGGTACCCGGGCTGCGGGATGCCTCTCCCGGGACAGTCCGGTCCGGATCGCTTCGGGGGCGGGCAAGTTTTGGGGTTCTGCGGGGGCCACCTGCTCTTCCCCCTCTCCACTCTGCGGTCCCAGCGTGGGGGCCGTGCTCGGATCGCCCAGGAGATGGGGACACGCTGGGACGCGACCGTGGCATGAAGGGGTCTCTGAGGGACACCGGCATCCCCGGCCGCGCGGGGAACCGGGCCGGGTCGGGCTGGGGGCTGTGATGGATCCTGTCGTCCTCGTCACGAGCGGCCGCGGGACGGAGCGGCTTCTGAAGCGCGGCCAGCAGAGCGCACGGGAGTGGCGGGGAGCTGCCCCGCTGCGATGCGGGGGATCCGTGGTGCCGGCGGTCGGCTTGGAGCCAGCTCCGTTCTCCCGCCCGGTTCTCCCGGCTCAGCCGCGCTCGGACACGCGCGCTCCCCCCGCCGCCGCCACGCGCGACCCCGAGAGGGGCTCCAGCCCCCCGGTTTCGTTGCAAAACTCGCTGCTGTGGTGTCCTCCGCACAGGGAGAACCGAGGGGGGAGCCGGGCACTCTGCTGCCCAGCAGCTCTCTGAGCCCCGAGGAGTTCATCGCACGAGTGTGGCTGGAGGAGTGTAGAACCCACAGCCGAGAGGGTGGTTTGGGGTCAAATGGGCGGAATCGGGGTTTGCCGCGGCAGCACACGCTCTCGCCGGTCCGGAGCTGTCCCCTTGTCGGCAGCGAGTCCCGGGATCCCAGAACCGGGCCCCGGGTGGGTGTGGGTGACGGGAGCCGCAGGGATGAGCGGTCCCACCCGGCCCAGGGCCCGTGGGGCGCCCAGGCAGCTCCTGCCGTTGACCCTGGCAGTGTGGAAGGCTGTCCGAGCCCCGGCTCAGCCCCTGCTCCCGGGGGCCCGGTTGTGCGGGAGGGGCCCCGCAGTGCCGCCGGCTCCGGGCGCGGAGGTCTCCGGTCACCGTTCGGTGGCGGTGGGAACTGCCCGGGTACCGTCCCGCCCGCCGCTGCCGCGTCCCGCACGGCCGGAGCAGCTCCGTCCCGCTCCTCCTTCCGTGCCGAGACCCCCGCGAGTGGCCGCAGCCCCGGCCGCGCTCACCCACGCGCGGGGGCTTCGGGCGGTTCTCCCGCGGCGGCGGCGGCTCCGCGCTGCTTTCCCCGCTCCGTTCTCGTTTGCATCTCCCCTTCTGCCTGCCCCCCCCGCACCTCTACCGGGGCGCGGCTCCGGCCCCGCGCGGGTTCCGCGTGGGTTCCGGCGGGAGGATGGAGCTGTTTGTCCGCCGGTGCCGCCGTGGGAGGCGGCCGGAACCTCAGCCTCGGCTTCTCCCCTCCGCGCCCCCACGCGTGGCCGCGGGGCTCCGCCGCGGGCGGCGGGGCAAAGGCAGCTGCTCGGTCGGGAGCTGCGCGGCCCCTCCGGGCTCGCGTGTGGCGCCGGTACCGGGCGGCACGGCCTCGGATCCGCGGTTCCAGCGCGCACCGAGGGCACCGACAGACGAGGTGCCGGGCAGACACCGACATGCTCGGGGCTGCGGCGGCCCCACGGCCACGGAAACGGGCGCTGTCGTGCCGGGGGGACACGATCGGCTTCCGACCCTCAGCCTCGCTTCCCCCGCCGGGCCGTGCTCCCGGTGCCGCCGGCTCGGTCCTCTACTAAGCACCTTCCCAGGAACGGGCTCCAGCGAGCCGCGCCCACGCCGATTCACGAGTCGCCCCGCGACCAGCCTTAATTAACAACGATTAATTCGACATAAACGAAAAACTTCCCGGGACGCAGCTCGCCGGGGGCCGGGAGACCGCGGAGGTTGCGCTTCCCCCCGGCCCGGCCACGCCGCGCAGAACTCGCGTGTCGCGACGGCTCCCGTGGCCGCGGGGTTTCGGGCGTGCTGTGGAAGTACACGGGAGCCGCCGAGTGGGAATCTTCCGCCTCCTCCCGATATCACTTCGGCCGGGGGCGGCGGGAGGAGGGATCTGCCCCCGGAGAGCCGACACACGAGCCCCGCGTCCCGCGTGGGGCCGTGCGGGTCCCGCTGTCGGCGCTTCCCGCGGAGTCCCGAAGCCCCACTCGTGTCCGCCGTTGGAGGTCCGTGCCCGCCCGGGTGGCACGGCGGCAGGCAGGATCCCCGGGACACAACACTGCGAGCTCGGGGACAACGCCGCTGCCCTCCGGTCCCCGCGCCCACGGGCGGCTTTCCCAGCCGGGGAAGGGTCTCGCAGCCCCAGCCCCAGGCCGGCGCGGCTCTGGGGGTGCCCTCTCGTTCACCGGAGGGCAGGCGCAGCCGGATCCCAGCGGCCGTTCCCGCAGTGGGTTTTCCACTCGTGAGCGTGGCGGTCGCCGAGACCCACTGCTCTTCGGCTTCGAGCTCCTCAGCGGAGGGGAGACAGGAGGGAAAGACCCACGGGAGGCTTGGTCTGGTCTCATCCGTCGTGAACGGCGCCGCAGGAGCCCACGCACGACCCACCCGCGGGGCAGCTCCCAGCGGCGGCGCTGCCCACGGACACGGAAACGGCTTCGCTCCGCGGCACCGGGCTGAAGGGCTGCCCGGTCCTCCCGGAGCCTCACCGACAGCGCGGGGGGCGGGTTCGGCCCCTGCCCACTTGCGAGAACCGGGCGCGTGGGACCTCCTGTCTGCCAGAGTCTGCTCCGGTTTCCCGCGACTCGCGCGTGTCTCGTTCTTCCGTGGCCGCCTCGGGGAGAAGGTGCTGTCTCGCGATGCCGTGCCGGGGGCGAGAGGCAGAGCCGGAGCGGGGAGCCGGTGGGGGGACCGGCTGACAACCTCCCCGATACCGGCTGGCAGCCTCCCGGTACCGGCTGGCACCCTCGTGGCGCAGCCCCTTTCCTCCGCCAGTTTGCTGACAGATAGCGGGGGAGATGGATCAAATCCCGCGTGGGTCGCCCCGCTGGCCCCGGGTCACCTCTCCTCCCCTCCCCGGGACCGCAGCCGGGGGCCGCCGGCACAACGAAACCGGCGGCCGCGGTGCCCTATTCTGCCGGTCGCGTCCGCGTCGCCGGGAAGGATTCGCGTTCCGGCAACGGCGGCGGCGCCGAGCGGCACGCGGGACCGCGCCTGTCCGTGGACGGACCCGCTACCGTGACGGGCGGTTCGCGCGGGATCGCTCCCACCCCTGACACCGCTCTCTTTGTCCGACCACCGGTAGGCGGGCCAGGCCCATTCCGCGGCGGAACCTCCGTTGGGCACCGTCCTGCCGCCGCCGAACCCCCGTGCCGTTCCCGGTGCCGCGGAGCCCCGCGGCGCCCGTTGCCCGTTCCGCGCGCCCCCTTTGTGCCCCGCGCCCCTCCCGCGCTCCCGGGACCGTCCCCCCGAGCGGGGCGTGGCCCGGTGTTAGTGGGCGTGGCCAGGTGGGCGTGGCGGTGGGCGTGCCCTCAGGCCCCGCCCCGGCCCATCGGGACGCGGCGCACGTCGCGGGGCGGGGCGCGGCCGGGCCAATGCGGCGCGGGCGGAATATTCCACCGCGCGGGGGGGGGGCGCGGTGACGTCAGCGGGCGGAGTATTATGGTCTGGGCTGCGCCGGGGCCGCCCCTGCGCTGCGAGCGGCCGCGTAAACATGGAGCTCTCGGCCGTCGGGGAGCGCGTCTTCGCGGCCGAGGCCCTGCTCAAGCGCCGCATCCGCAAAGTAGGTGCCCCCCCGGCGGGCCCCCGCCGCGCCCCCGCCGCCCCGCGCCCCGCGCCCCGGCCCGCTGGGGGCGGCTCTGCCTCCCCCCGCCGCGGGGCGGGCTCCGCTCCGCCGCTCCCGCCCTCCCTCCCTCCGCGCCTTTGGGGGGGGGCGGCGTTAAACCCGCGCCCGGGGGGGTGCGTGTGCGTGTGTGTGTGCATATGTGTCTGTGTGTGTGTGTGTGCGTGCATATGTGTGTGTGTGTGTGTGTGTGAAATCCGCGTTATTTTTCATTGTTGCATCTCCCCCCCACACCCCGCGCCGCGCTCCGCTCCCTGCCCGGGGCGGTGCGGGGGGACCTTTGTTGCGGGGCGGTTTGTCGCGGATTTGTCGCGGGTTTCGCTCCACGCATATTTATTTCCCTCGCTTCCCATCCGCAGGGCCGCATGGAATATCTGGTCAAATGGAAGGGCTGGTCGCAGAAGTAAGTGGCCCGTGGGGCCGCGGGGGGCTGCAGCAGGGGCTGGGGGGATGCTGGCTGCACCCCCTGCTCTCCCTTTGTGCCACAGCCAGAACCTTTATGCCTCTGGTTTTTTATTTTATTTGTCTTGCTCCCTCCTGGCTCCTTATTCTGTTCCCTCTCTCCGTCCCGCCTTGCCCCCAGGTACAGCACTTGGGAACCCGAGGAGAACATCCTGGATGCCCGGCTGCTCGCAGCCTTCGAGGAGAGGTACAAGGCCTTTACTAGCTGTAGCAGTTGCGCTTGTAAATATGTTGCTGTCTTGTAGCTATGCTGAATTGAAGCTTTGGTTCTTTTAACACCTCTAGGGAGCGAGAAATGGAGCTTTACGGGCCCAAAAAGCGAGGCCCCAAGCCCAAAACCTTCCTGCTAAAGGTAAGGAGGCCGGAGCCTGCGTGCCAGGGCTCCAGGCCAGGGCAGGGGTCCCTTTCCTGCCCCCTCGGAGGATGCTCCCCTCAAAGGTGGCCTCTTGTAAGTTGCAATTACCCAGCCGGATGGCAGGATAATAAAGTCACCGGGTGATTTATCTTCTTTGCAGGCCCAGGCAAAAGCCAAAGCCAAAACCTATGAGTTCCGCAGCGACTCTTCCAGGGGCATCCGGGTGCCGTATCCCGGCAGGTCCCCCCAGGAGCTGGGCTCCACGTCCCGGGCTAGGGAAGGACTGAGAAACATAGCCCTGGCCCCCCAGGGCAGCTCCAGCAGCAGCACCCCCAAGGCAGACGGCATCCGGGAGCGGGTGATCCGCGTGGAGGACAAGCCCGGGGAGACCCCCAAAAAGAGAGGCCCGAAGCCCAGGAAGGAGCTGTACAAGGACCTTGCGGAGACTCTGGACGCCTCCAAGAGGAAACTGGGGGAGCCGGGGGACAAGGTGGGGGACTACCTGAAGGCCAGGAAGATGGAGGAGGCGGCGGCGGCGGGGGCGGCCAAGTTCGGCTCGGGACACAGCGTGATCCAGCTGGCCCGGCGGCAGGAGCCCGAGCTGCCCGGCGCCCTGGCCGGGCCCCCCCGCGCCGAGCCGGGCCCCGAGGCCTTCCCCCCGCGCCTGGCCAAGCACCGCGCGGACTTTCTGGACGCCAAGGGGCAGGGGGGGCTGGACCCCGGCGGGCCCAAGCTGCTGCACGGCGCCGTGGGCCCGGGGAGCGTGGGCGGCCTGTACCGCGACGGCGTGGGGGGCCCGGCCGGGCGGCCCTCGCTCATCGCCAGGATCCCCGTCGCCAGGATCCTGGGGGACCCCGAGGAGGAGTCCTGGAGCCCCTCTCTCAACAACCTGGAGAAGGTGGTGGTAACTGACGTGACCTCTAACTTTTTGACCGTCACCATCAAGGAGAGCAGCACGGACCAAGGATTCTTTAAGGAGAAGCGATGAGTTTGGTGGAGGTGGTGCTGGGGTTTTCTTCAGTCAGATCCAGACAAAAGCTTGGTAGAGCTTGGTGGGCCTCTCTTTTTTTCTTTTTTTTTTTTTTTATGCTCCTTTTTTTTTTCTTTTAAATTTTTTTTCTTTTGTTTTTGGTCCTGGAGAGAATTTAGAAACTGTCCTAAATTCATTAACTCGTTCTTTTGTTTTGTTTTTTTTTTCATGTCTTACATTTCGTTGGAAAGATTATCTCTAGAGTTATATTTTCTATTAGATGTAAATATGTTATTTAAGAAAAAATGCTTATATATATATATCTATATATATATATTTCAACTCTGAGTTGTTTTATTTAAATGGAGACAACAGTGACTGCTCAGTTGCTCCTAGAAAGGACAATAAAACTGAGAACTAACGAGTTCACGCATCTGCCGCAGGAGCCGGTGTACATAACAGTGTTCATAGCTAAGTATGTGCTGGGTTTTTTTAACTATTATTTTTCATATGATGCTATGGATGGTGGAGGGGGACGTGTTGCTCCCTTGCAGGGCCGAGTGCCCGGATTTCTTGATTGTGATTTAAGGTGTTGCTTGTACAATCAAGTGTGCTGTGTCCAGGACTGTTGCCCTTGACAGTTGACGTGAGCACTTGAATTCACAGTGTTGTTGGGGATGGGGTGTTTCCAGTCTAACAAAAAAAGTCATGTTGCTACAAAGTCGGGGCGGGGAAAAGCAGAAATCCATAAAAAGGCTAAAAGTGTTGGAGTATTAACTTGAATTCCCTTTTCTTGTGGAGGAGAGGAGTTTGTGTATGTAAGGTTCCTGAGGGGTGATACTGAAATGCACTTTAATAGAGTTGTCGTAGCAGTTATGGGAGATGGGACTGAGCTGAGTATATCTGTTTTCATTTTGTCTGGTTGCTTGATTCTGTTCCCCCACCCACTAAAAACAAAAAACCCCAACAAAACCCCCCTCTGTTTACATTCCTGAAATGCCAGAGAGGTTGGGGAGGGAACATCTCACTGCCCATATTTAGTTACTTTATTCTGCTACAGAAAGTGGATTATTATTATTATTATTTTTATTCCCAATCACAGTTTACTTCAGACTGTTGGAGGACTCCTGATAAAGTGTTTTGTAATATCCACATCCCTGACGAATCCCAGGGTCACCTTTATGCATTCAGAGACAATAAATATGTCCCTTTCCTCGCGGTGGTTAAACAATAGCCAAGAGGCGAAGTATTCCTGTGCGGGGCAGCCCTGCTGCCTCGGGTGGATTTGGTGCTGGATTTGCCTGTGGGATTCCCCCAGGGCAGGGATCCGGAGCTGGGATCCAGAGCTGGGATCCATCCCAGGGCTGGGATTTGGAGCTGGGATCCGTCCCAGGGCTGGGATCCGGAGCTGGGATCCGTCCCAGGGCTGGGATTTGGAGCTGGGATCCCTCCCTGGCTGGGGTAGGGAGGCTCTGGGGGCTCTGGACGAGCTGCAGCAGTTTGGCCACTGTTTAGGGGGCTGGAGGTGTCCCTGCTCTGCTGCTCCCCCAGCTCGGCCACCCTGGCACGGGGAGGGAGCCGGGCCTGGCTGAGGCTGGCTGAGGTGGGGCAGGTGGCCCTGTTCTCCTCACACCTTGCTCTGGCTGTCAGTGGGATGGGGAGCACGGGCCCAGCAGTGCCTGAGGGCTGGGACTGAGCCAGGGCCCCTCATCCCTGAGCTCCTGAAGGCCCAGGGAGCATCCACGGGCTGAAGGAAGGGCTGGGCAAGGGCCGTCTCTGCTGTAGGGCCCTTCGGCAACTTCACCTTGCCCGGTTCCATCCCCATCCTTTTGGGAGCTGTGAGGTGCCTGGCAGGATGCTGGATTGGCTGTGCAAAGGGAGCCATTGTGTCTGACAGTTCCCAGTTTGGTTTTCCTTTCTTCTTTTTCATTTTTATTTTTTTTTTTTTAAAGACATATTTTGTAAAATTGAGGTTTTTAACTTGGTTCGTACGAAGAGCCGATGCGTTGGTTCTGGTGCCGGCGCGGTGTCGCTGGAGGATGAGGGAGGAGGGGGCTGAGCTGTTTGTGCTGCCGCTGCCGCCGGGGCCGGAGCATCGCTCCCTTTGCAGAGAGCCCGGAGCCGCTGCCGCCCCGCTGGGAGCTCCAGCGCCGTGTCCGTGTGTCCGGCACACCTGGAGCGAGCCGTACCTGTGCGTGTATCCGTGTGTCTGTACATAGCCGTGTACCCTGCGTGTGTGTGTGTGCGGGCGCGTGCGTGTGAATTATTTAAATCTAAGACTTGTACAAAAAACCGATTTGGCTAAATCTCAGTCTCAGAAGTGAAGCTTAACTACGTGTCTTCTGCCAGCCGTGAATGTCCATATGAGACCTGCTTTTTATGTCAGTTTAAATATATACTTTGTAAATAGAAACGTGTCTGGCTTCCCTTTGTGGCCCTGGGGGTACCGTGGGGGTCCCGGCGGGGTGGGGGCCCTGCAGCCCGGGTCCGGACGGGCTGGGGGCGGCGGAGGCTCCGAGGCTGTCGCCGGTCTGGGCGCCCCCCCGGGGGTCCCGCGGTGCCCGGAGGGGGCGGCGGCGGCCGCCGCGAGCGGCTCCGGTCCGAGGAACGGCGCGGGAACCGCCGCTCGGTGCCGCCCGGTCCCGGCGCTGGCCCGGCCCGCGGCGCTCCGCCCTTCCGACGGCTCGGGCGGCGGCGGCCCCTGCCCGTCGGGCCCGGCCTTTGTGCGAGCGCGGCCCCGGCGGGGGCGGGGGGCTTCGTGGCTTTTTGAAGCCGTGTCCTCATTAACCTCCTTTTTCTGCTCGGGCGGGTGGGGCGCGGACCCCGCGCCGCGGGAGCTGCCAGCGCCGGCAGGAGCGGGAGGAAGGGCCGCACAATGGCGCCTTTCTCCGCCGGCCCGCCGGGGGGGCCCGTTCACACGGGCCGCGGGGCCGCGCCTGGGGCCGGCCCGGGGGCTCCCGCCCGACGGCGGCACCGACGGCAGCGCCCGGGGCCGCCCGCGCCCTTCCGCGGCCGCGCAGCGCCCTCCGCAGGCCGGCCCGGCCCGGGTCCCTGTCCTGGTCCTACCCCGGTCCCTGTCCCGGTCCTGCCCCGGTCCCTGTTCTGGTCCTGCCCCGGTCCCTGTCCCGGTCCTGCCCCGGTCCCTGCCCCTGTCCCGGTCCCGCAGGTGCGGGCGCTCACCTGAGCTCCGCTCACGGTGCTCTCGGGGCAGCTCCAGGCGCAGCGGAGCCCGGGCCGGGAGGGGCCTCGGCCGGCACGGAGCCCGCAGGGAACGCGGTGCGGTTCCCCCGGCGCCGTTCCCCGGTGCCGTTCCCCCGCTCCGGTCCCAGCCTCGCACATCCCCAGCCCGGGCCGGGCACACGGAGCCGCGGAGAGGAGCCGGCCCTGGGCGGTGCCGGGGGTACGGAGGGGAACGGGAGCGCTCCTGGAGCAGTGACCACACGAGGCTGAAAAGTTTAAAAAAATATTTATTGATATGCTAGAAAAGAAGTGTGGAAAAGTCATAGAAAACCCCCCACCCGACGTAACCATCTCCTAGTGTTTTCCTGCAAATAAATTAAAAGCAGCCTAGAGCTGGGGGCTACGCTAGCGTTAGTGTCCAGGAACACTGGAAAACTGCTCAGAGAACCTGGGTGAGGGGCTGGGAGGGACCGGGGTGCTGCGTGGGGAGCTGGTCCTGCTCCCACAGCACTCATGCTTTCCCAGGGCAACAACATCTCCGACTTTTGTTCTCAGAAAATAAAAGCAAACAAACAGCTGCAGTTTAAAGCAATTATAAGTGTCATACAGGACTGATTTGGCTCTCTCTTTAATTAAAACGTACAAATCAGAGCACTGACTGGCACAAGTTACAAGAACAGTTGTTTGTTTTCACCTATCTCAAATTTCTGTCAGTAAAACCTTTCTCCTGGCTCTGGAGCCCATCACACACAGCTCAGAAACTCAACACAAACCAAACTCCCAAACTATCTCCATCCCTCCGTGTACTCCTGGGATTTTTTTTTTTTGGTACAAAATATATATATAAAAATAGACTCAGTTTCTCGGGATGATGGCTGAATCAGCCACCTCTTCCAGTCCAATGGAAAACAACAAGGATGCTTAACCAGATTACGCCTGGGGAAAATATCCTTTCACTATACAAATACCGCAGGATTTCCACATCGGAA
Organism: Melospiza georgiana; assembly: GCF_028018845.1. Classification (NCBI taxonomy): domain Eukaryota; kingdom Metazoa; phylum Chordata; class Aves; order Passeriformes; family Passerellidae; genus Melospiza; species Melospiza georgiana. The sequence continues at coordinate 702,383 of NC_080450.1, read as the reverse complement.
ACCCCTTAGAAAATGACAAGTGACAAACCTTTAATTGCCTGTCTGACACCCGGCTGAACATGCCAACCCATAGCAGCAAACTCAAAAAAAAAAAGGAATAAGAAAAGGTAGAAGTTGAATCCTAACGGCACATAACCAGGGTCTGCACCAACCAGGGGTCTTCCAACCCCTGTCCACAAAGATTCCAGTAAATTCATCACAGGATGTGTCTTTGGGAAGCAAACCCCAGTGGGAACCGTGCACTCAGCCCCCCCAGCTGCTGGGAGAGCCAAGATCCCAGAACAGCAAGTGAGAAAGGGGCTGGGGAAGAAATGTAAAATCCTGGATTATCATTTTCACCATCGTCAGACCTTTGGAATTGAACCAGCTGGTGAGCAAAAGGCACAATAGCAAGTGGTGACAGCAGAGCCCTGTGCTGCTAGAGGGGACACGGCGGGTGATGGAGGGGCTGCCTGCTGGGGGGACACGTGTCCCTCTGCCAGGCCCTGCAGGGACCAACCCTGGCAGCTGGGACAGGGCTCTGGAGGGAGCAGCCAGCCCAGAGCTGCTGTGCAGGGCAGCCAGCACTTCACCTGCTGTCACAGCCCAGCTCCTGCCCTGCCCTTGGGGCCCGGCCCCTCCTTGGAGCATCTTCAGGTGATTTTCTCCCCTTGGAGAAATCAACCCACACATCCTCTTGCTGCTGCAGGGAGGAGCATCCCTGCCCGGCCAGCTTCCCCTCAGGGGCATTGCTCACGGGGCTCTGCACAGCTGGTGTCCCACTGGGGACCAGGACACCTGTCCCCACGGTGTCACCGTGTCCCCAAGACCCTGTGACCACCCTGCTCTGCATAGGCACAAACCTGTGGTGGGACCGGTGCCACAGCCAAGGCTGAGATAAGGACGGTCCAAAGGCACATTGTTATCAGTTTGGATTCACAAACACCAGGCAGCAAACATTTGGTGTGTGGCTGAGAGCATCACCCCATGCTCCCAGAGCCCTTGGTTCTTCTCCCAAAGCACTGGCACCCCTGGCACAGCACAAACCCTGCCTGGGGCACTGCCTGCTGCTGGCACAGGCCAGTGCTGTCCTGGGGCTCGTTTGGCAAGGTTACAGCACAAGGTGAACTGCACAGATTGTGACATTTTGGCATCACCTGAGAATGACCCCATGACCATGGGGGGCTGCTGCCTCAGGGGGTCACAAACACACCTGCACCCCCAGTTTGGTGCATGCACCCACACCCCTGTGAGTGTCCCTGCCCGGGGCAAAGGGAAATCCTGCCCTGGTGCCACCTCAGCCACCTGGGGACTCCCAAAACAGTGACCTGCTGCTCAGGTGGAGGAACATCAGAACCGTGCAGGGAGGGGGCAGCTCCCGCTGTTCATTGCCTCTGAGAAAAGGACTCGGCATCAACAGAACGAAAATGACCCCGAATGCTACTAAACTCTGCCTGAACTGCTGCTAATTTTGGCTTCTAGGAGAAATCTGCAGCAGAGAAAACACTGCAGTGGGAAAGCCATCGCTGGGTGCCATCACAAGCCCAAAGGAGCACCCCAGCTGTGGGATGGCCAGGGGAAGGTGAATGGTGCTCAGGTGAACAGCAGCCTGAGGTACCCACTGGCCTCAGCCCTTCTCCCTCTCCTGTCCCTTCCCACCACTCCACACCGCCTATGCAGGTGGCCTTGAGCAGCTTCTGAGCATTCTGGGGAAAACCGTGGACGATCAGGGTGAGTCTAACCCAGGGAGCAGCAGTCCTGGGTGTCCTGGCAGCCCCAGCACCAACCCACCTGCTGCTGGAAGGGTTCACACATTCTGCAAGGCTTACAAACATTCCCCAGCTCAGTCCCTGTGAGTGCCTGGAACCTGCTGAGCAGGAGCTGGAGATGCTGGCAATGCCAGGATGAGGCACAGGAGGGGTGTGGGGGCTCCCTGGGCTGCCCAGAAATTCATGTTCTTCTGGAAGCCAAGTCACTGCAGAGAAGCTGGTGGATCCTGCTGGCTCTCAAGGCAGAACTTTCCTCCAGCAGAAAGGAAACACCCTCCAAAAAAAGCACCTCTGCCACCTGTTCTGTTAGTGGCATCCAGGACTTCACCTGTCTTAGACTGGGGTTATTTCCCTCCCTCATGAAAAAAAAAAAAAAAATCCTTAAGAAAAAATGTAAACAATATTTCCCTATCAGCTGGAAACCCCAACAGAAGCTCTGTGGGTTTCCCATCATTGGAAATGACCTCGCCCAGGGGGGTGGCTGGGCTGAGTGTACCCTGAAAAACCCCCGAATGCAGCTGCCCCCCACAGCCCCGAGGGCTGGGAGCAGCAGCTGCCTCATTTGGATTGACTTGCAGTTCCCATGGCTCACAGACACATCTACAGCAGGCCCAGCAGAGACTCTCCCAGGTGCAGGAGTGTCCCGTGGCAGCTCCACACCCTGTGATCAGTGAGCTGCAGCCCTTGCATCTGCTGCCTCAAAGCAGAGACCTGCAGGCAGTGAAGCCTGGCTCGAAACCGGCCAGCCTGGCACCCCGGCAGCACCCATGCCCTGCTCCCAGGGCATGGCACCGACCACCCCACGTGGGGCACGGCTCCAGAAGAGGATGGAGAGAAGCCAGGGAGGAAATCCAGGAGCTGCTGGCAGTTTGGAGCGGGTTTCACCGCGTTACTGGTCCAGCCTTTCCAGACACGACGTCCAGCAGGTCTCACGAGGGCTCCGTGTTCACTTCGAATAAAAACACCTGATGGAAGAGCTGGGCAAAGGCGAGGGCGAGGCTGAAGGGCGCTCTCCCTCCTCTCAGGCTCCGGGGCTCAGTACTGCCGCAGGTTGAAGAACCCGACGCTGGTGGGGGACTCCTTGACCGTCACTGTGATCAGGTTGGCGGTGACGTCGGTGACAAAGACGTGCTCGATCAGGCTGCGCGTGGGTTTCCAGTCCTGGCTGGTCTGGATGGACACAGACATGTTCTGAGCCACGCCCGGGAGGGAGGCTGAATCCCGGTCCGAGTCGGAGCTGGTGTCCTCGCCGCTGCTGGCTTCGGACAGCGCGGGGCCTTTGCGGCTCTCGGGGGCCGCGCGTCCCTCTGGGGCGCCCGCCGAGCCCCCCTTGGCCGAGTCCCTGTCACCTGCCCGCTGCGTCTGCTTCTTGCTCTTGCCTCCGTCCGCCCCCGGCAGCGCAGCGGCACTGGCAGCGCTCAGCCCGGCCCCTGCCGCGCCACCCTTGGCGGCGCCCGCGCCCTTGGCACCCGCAGGGGCTGTGCCAGGAGTGCCCTTGGCCAGGGAGCCGCAGAGGTGCCGGGGCACGCCGCTCCCGCTGGCCGTGCTGGGCCCGTTCCTGACACTCTGCAGGTTCAGGGCCTGCAGGTTCAGCTCCTGGCTGGAGGCTGCCTGGCTGCTGGCCCCGGACGAGCTCGATGGTGCCTTGCTGCCGTTGGGCAGCATCTGCCCTCCGGCAGCAAACCCCGATTTCTGGTCCCCTCCGGCGCTGCTGCCGGAAGCCTTTGCGGTTTTGGGTCCCTGTGCGTTCGGCCCCAGCTCCCCAGAGCCCTTCTGGCTCCTCATTTTCAAGTCCAGCCCTAAGCTGCCCTTGCTGGCCGCCTGCGCCTTGAGCGCCAGCCTGCCCAGGGCCGAGCTCTCGGCCGCACCCTGGCTCTGGGACATCCTGTTCATGTAGTGCACGATGGAGCTCTGCCAGCTGATGGCCTGGCTGGGGCTCGCCGAGCCGCTTTTCATCATGCTGAGCAGGTTCTCCCCGGAGGAGCCCCCCGAGCTGAGCCCAGCCAGGGCGCCCGGCGGGTCCTTCAGCATGGCCAGGCCTGAGCCCTGCGTGCTGTGCTGGGGCTGCAGCTTCCCCACCAGCTTGGCACTGCCCCCCGCCTCCTTCCGGGACGTTTTCAGCACCTTTGTCAGGTTCACAGTCCTCCGGGCCGCTTTCTGCTCTGGGGGAAGAGGTTTCCTGCCACGCTTCTTCCTGGAAGCGTCTTTCATGTCGGGCTTGGCCACCAGGATCTGAGCTTTCTTCTGCGGCACCGGGTGCGTCTCTCTGCTGCGGGGACCCCTCTTTGCTTCCAGATCACTCTCATCCTCTTCCTCGGAGGAGGAGGAAGAGGAGGATGTGGAGGAAGAGGAGCTGCTTGACTTGGTTTTTGTAGGCATCTCTGGTTCCTGCAAAGCAGCAGAGACAGGGAGAGATAATAGCAATGACCAAGGAATGGTTGTGGGCACTACAAACCCTCCGGGGTGGCCAGGTTCTCTATCCGTGTATCTCCCTGATCTTCAGGGATCCATCAGCTGATGGGAAGAGCTGTGTGCTCAAGGCCACCCCCCAACCCCGGTGCCCTCCAAGGGCAGAGCCCCCCAGAACTGCCCCACCATGGCTGGAACTCACCACGTTCTTCCTGGGCCTGCCCCGGGGCCGCTTGCCCCTCTTCCGATTCTGCACCTCCTTCTCGTGCTCCCTGAGGAAACAAGGATTAGGACAATGTTTATGGGGGAGAAAAATCATCTGGGGGAGCTGAGGCAGCCAGGTAGTGACCGGAGAGCATCCCTGTGTGCACCGGCAACATCCCAGCACTCAGTGATGGACCACGTGGTGTCACCCATCCTAAACCTGTGCCTTTCCCAGCTCTGGGTGAGGTTTGCTGTTCTTCTGGCACAGGGGGATCGGGCAGAGGGAAGGATCTGCCCCCAGCCCTGCTAAGCCTTGCTTTGTTTAAATGGGATGGTGCTCAGATGTAACACATCCAGCTGATTGAACACCACCTTGTCTGCACTCAACACCAGATCCCATTCTTGAATAAAATTGATCCAGAAACCAGTTATAATTGAATCCTATCATAAACTTTAATGATTTTTATTATTATTGTGTCAAAGTACTTGGCAGCACTGTGTCTGCCATGGCCAGCTGGCTCTCCCTCTGTCCTGTGAGTGATGCTGGGGTGCAGGGCTCTGGAACCATTGCTGTTCTCAGCCTGCTCCAGGCAGGAGCAGGGACCTGACAGCACAGACACCATCCTGTCCTGCCATCCAGGTGGCGCAGCCTGGAGAAGGCTCTAGGGAGACTTCAGAGCATCTCCCAGTACTTAAAGAGGCTCCAAGAGAGCTGGAGAGGGACTTTGGACAAGGGCCTGGAGTGACAGGAACAGGGAATGGCTTCCAGCTGACTGAGGGCAGGGTTACATGGGGGATTAAGAAGAAATTCTTCCCTGTGAGAGTGCTGAGGCCCTGGCACAGGCTGCCCAAAGACGCTGTGGCTGCCCCATCCATGGTAATGTCTAAGGCCAGGTTGGACAGGACTTGGAGCAGCCTGGGGCAGTGGAAATGGAGTGGATCAGGAAGAGATTTAAGATCCTTCCTAATCCAAACATTCTCTACAATTTTCTCCCAGATATTGTGGGAGTTTCCCTCACTCTCCCAGAGCTTCATCCTCCACAAGTTCCCTTTAATGCCTCACAAGCACCATCTCCCCCAGGGGTCTGCAGCCACCCCCAGGCACAGCCAAGGTCCCTGAGCCCTGGATGGGGACAGGGAGCCCCAGGTCCGTGCCAGGCACTGCCCCATTCCCCGGGTGCACCCCGAACCCTCGGGGTCTGCCCGGCCAGGGCACAGCCGCTCTGGGTAGACCTGGACCGACCGTGACTCCGGGGACAAACAAAAGGGCCTGGCCACAAAGGGCCCCGCCAGCTCCGGGCTGTTGTTTCCAACGGCTCCCACCACACGTGCAGCCAATTAGAAGTTAATTGACTTTACAGTTTGCTTAGAAACATTTAGAGTTTGCTCACTTCTTTTGGAAAGCCAGCAGCAGCCGGGGGTCCAGGATGTTCTCCTCGGGCTCCCAGCTGTTGTGCCTGCAACGGAGGACACGGAGCGGTGAGAGCAGGGGCCGGACCCCCCCGGCCGCTCCGGGCTAACCCGGGCCTGGCACGGGCCGGGGCACGGCGGAACCGGGGCCGGCACGGCCGGGGGGCGGGCAGGGAGAGGGGCCGGGGGAGGGAGATCGGGAAGGGGCGGCCACGCCGCGGCGGGGCGAGGCGAGCCCCGCGCATCCCGGGGGAGCTCCGGTTGCACGGAGCGGCCGGGGGGGTGCGGCGGTTCCGGGGGGCTGCACCGGCCCGGGGGGGGGAGCGGAGCCCCACGCGGTGGCGGGGAGGGCCCGGCCGCGGCCGCGCTTATTTGTAAACAAAAGGAGCGGCACGACCCAAACAAAAGCGGCCGGGCGGGCGGTCCCCGCGCCCCGCTCCGCACCGCGTGGTTCCGCGATCCGCGCGGCCCCGCACCGCGCCCCGCGCCCCGCACCGCCCCGCTCACTTGGAGGACCAGCCTCGCCACTTGACCAGGTACTCCAGCTTGCCCTGCGGAGAGAGACGGGAGAGGGGCGTTAGCGGCTCCCGGCGGGGGCGCGGGGACCGCGGGGCTGCGGGCGGCGGGTCCCACCTTGCGCAGCCGCTTGCTGAGGATGCACTCGGCGGCGAAGACCTGCTCTCCCACGCTGCTCAGCTCCTCCATGGCCCCGGCCCCGCGCACGCCCCCGCGCACTCACACACAAGGGGAGCCCCCGGGCGCGCCCCCGACGGCGGCCGCGCGCGCTCCGACCCCCCCAGATCCACGCGCGCCCCCCGGCACAATACGGCGGAGGGGCGGGCGGGGGGTCCCCAAATTCCCCGCCGGCCAATGGGGAGCGGGGGGCGGGGCGATCCGGCGCGGGGGGTGGGGGGAGGCATTGTCTGCGTGCGACCCCTCCTCTTCCTCCCGCGCGGGGGCGGCCGCTGCCCGGCCGGAGCGGGGACAATGGGGTGGCCCGGCCCGGGGCTTTGTTTGCCCGGGCGGCGCAGGGGCTTCCCCGGCCGGCCCCGCGGGGGGATCCCCCCGTCCCCGGCCCGCGAGGGGCTCCTGCTCCGAGTCCCCCGCCCGGGGTCCCTCCTGGGCACGAAGCACCCGGGGCTGGGGCAGCCAGCGCCGGTCCCCGCCGGGCCCCGCCGGGCCGAGCGGGCGGCAGCAGCACCGGCGCGTTTTAGTCCTAAAATAGTTGATTATAATAGAATAAAAGCTTTCCCGGGGGGCGGGCGGCTGTGACCCGCGCGCGGTGCCGCTCGCAGCTCGGTCCCTCCCGAGCCGCGTTACCGGGGGTGCGGCGGCACCGAGCGCGCCGGCACCGCACGCACCGAGGCGTGGGGGAGCCGCTGCACGGCGGTTGTGCGCTGTGGGCGTGGAAGGATGAAATATGGTGCTTTACAGGCATGGAAGAAGATGAGTCAGCACCTCAGGGAGTTGTGCTCCGCGGGCCCGGAGCCTGCCGTTAACCGTGCCGGGATATGAATTGCCGTCGCCCCGGAGCCTGGGTGCCCGCGGCGCGCAGGGACTGAGCAGGAGCCGGACGGGCCATGGGGTGTCCTGCGAGGGGCCTCGCCCGCACCCCGGGCGCTGCCGTCTCCGGTAAGCGATGCCGGGTTGGCGGTGCCGGGTTTAGGGATGCCGGGTCTAGCCGTGCCGGGTTTAGCGATGCTGGGTTAGCGGTGCCGGGTTTAGGGATACCGGTCTAGCCGTGCCGGGTTTAGCCGTGCCGGGTCATTCGGAGCGGCAGCGGGTGCCTTGGGCTGGCCCCGCCGCGGGGGATGTCACACAGGGACCCTCTGTAGAGGGTGAGAGACGGAACCGACCCGGGCACCGCGGGGTGTGGCCGTGCCTGGGTGCCGGGTCCATGCCAGGGGCTCTCCTGGCTCGGGCGCTGTCACCTTTCATTGTTTCCTTTGACAATTACCGCGGCCGGTCGCTGACGAGAAGAGCTGTAGGAGCGTTTTTTTAGCCGAAGGTGACACGGAATTGTAACAGCGCCGCACTTTTTGTTCGAGTTCGTTTACCTTGTGCCAGCTCGGCTCTTTGTGTGCGGCACCTCTGTGGTTTAGAAGCTCCGTGTGACCTCCCCTCGCCGTGTGCCTGAGCCGTGCCCATCCCGGCGGTGTGGAGCAGCCCGAGGGATGAGGATGAGGAGCCCTGGGGCTCTCCTGGCTGCGGGGATTCGGCTCTGAGAGACGAGCCCTGATTCGGGCGATGCTGGCTGAGCTCCTCTCCCAGCCGCCCCTCGGGGCTGCTGTTCCTGCGCTCCCCAGGAGGATGCAGGGCTATAGGGTCGCTGTTCTCTGCCTTCCCGGGGCCAGGAAGAGGAGGCTGGGTGAGTGGAGATGCTCCATCCCCTGCCTGATGGGCTGGGGCTCAGGACTGGGAACAGCCCGTGACATTTGTGTCCCTTTAGGAACCACAGCGTTTGTGGGGCTGTGCCATCAGCATTGTCCCTGGTCCCTCGTGGGGCCTCTGGCTGATCCCTGATGCTGCTCAGCCCCCATGGCACGCTGCTGAGGCTGGGAAGGACCGTGCTGCTCCCTGGGCTGGAAATCTCCTTTCTCCTCCCAGGGCTTTACTGCAAACTGCTCCTGGGCAGTCCCTGGGCTCTGTGGGCTCTGTGCCTCTTACCCCTGGCAGAGTGGGGTACCCCAGGGCTCCTGGCATGTCCTGTTCCCTCTTGGCCAGCCAGAGGAGGCCATCCCAGCCCTGGAGCTTACCTGGGCACTGCTGGTCTGAGCTGCTGCTGGGGGTGCACCACTGGGGCTGCTGGCTGGGGTGGGATGAGATGAGCTGTCCCCCTCCTGCTGCCAAAGCTGTGGCTCCGCCCGTGAGCGCCTTTTCCATGAATTCAGTGTTTCCCATCCCCGACAGGGACTTCACCTTTCTGGGGAAACTCAGGAACACCCACTGAATAACTTGGCCCATGCTCCCACCAGGCAAAGTGACATTGGGCCAATAAATTCACCAATCACCGTGAAAACCGTCATCATCTTAAAATGAGAGTCAGACCCCCGAGCTAACCTGATGGACCCTGATTTTGTAACTGTTCCCAAGTAGGCCAGGCATCCCAGGAATGCCGTGGGTCCTGTGTTGTGTCTGTACAGGGGCTGGCAGGCTCAAGTGGGGGTTTGGTGTTGAAGGAAGGGATGGGGATGAGGGGAAAAGGGCTGTGCTGCTCCCGGACTGGAAATCTGTTTAAACTGGGGTTTACTGGGAACGAGTTCAGGTCACCCTGAGCTGCTGTGGGCTCCGTGCTCTGCCCATCCTGCCAGGCTGGGTGAGGAACACAGCTGCTTTCTGAGGCCCTGTGGAGCGGAGAGCCCTGGCCTGGTGGGTGCAGGTCAAGGTCTGGGGGGTTCCCAAGGCTCCCTGACCTCTGTATTTGGGCTGGACCCCCCAAGCAGGGGCATTGCAGGGGTGCCCCGTTCCTCCAGCCCCGGGACCCCCGTGGCAGTGGTTTTGGGGTGCCTGAGGGGGTCTGGGATGTCCCTGAGCCCAGAGGGTGAGGCCAGGGCCAGCCCAGGGAGCAGCCGGGCCATGGTGGCCATGTTTGTTGTGGGCAAATGGTGGCTGTTTTTCCCAGGGCCTCAGCCAATCAAAGCACAGAGATCTGCATCTCATTTGGGTACTGCAGCCGGGTTTGGAGCTGTGCAGCCGCCAGGATGGGGTGGCCGGGCACCGCGTGGTCTGTGGGTCCTGTGGGCCTGTGCCGCCCCCAGAGCAGCATTTTGGGAGGAGCAGCGTCCCCACATACCGTGTGCCATAAATAAATACGTGTCCTCGTATGTTTGTTGTTATGTTCCCATCCCGGAGCGGCCGGGACCCCTGGGCAGCGAGCGGCTTCCCAGTGCAGGAAAAAGAAAAGGAAGCAAATGGTGTGGAAATGCATGGCAAATTGGGATGCAATACACAGCGGGACTCTCCCTGCTGCGTGACCCCCGGCCCGGGCAGGGGGGCGCTGGGGAATGAATTACTGGGGACGGCAGGGCGGGAGGGGATGCGGGGATGCGGCAGCGGCCGAGTCCGGGCATGGCCACGCGGGGCTTTGGCCTTTGCCACCGCAGAACGTTTGCTGAAAATGTCCCACGTTGCCCATGCCCGAGGTGTGAGGAGCAGCGGGAAGGGCTGGGAGAGGCTCCAGGACAGGCAAAATGCGACAGTTTGGGGTTTCCTTGGAGAGCTGAGCTGGAGATGGCTCCCGGGCCGGGGAGCAGGGGCTGCTTTAGGTTCCGTGTGTCTGTGGGGTTAAAACTGCACCCAGAGCGGGGAGGATCCTCTCACCTGTCTGGCCTGGGACATGGAAGCGTCTGTAAGATATAGTAGATCATTTGTAACACATCCCTCAGCCCGGGGCACGTGTCAGGGCCAGGAGGGGATGGTGAGGTTCCGGTGAGCGCCGTGGGTCTCTGGGGCATCCTTGGGGCGTCCCTTGGGGCATCCCCTGGAGCATCCCCTGGAGCATCCTTGGGGCATCCCCTGGAGCATCCTCTGGGGCATCCCCTGGAGCATCCTCTGGAACATCCCCTAGGGCATCCCCTGGAGCATCCCTTGGGGCATCCTTGGGGCATCCCCTGGAGCATCCTTGGGGCATCCTCTGGAGCATCCCCTGGGGCATCCCCTGGGGCATCCCTTGGGGCATCCCTTGGGGCATCCCCTGGAGCATCCTCTGGAGCATCCTTTGGGGCATCCTGTGGGGCATCCTCTGGAGCATCCCCTGGGGCATCCCCTGGGGCATCCCTTGGGGCATCCCTTGGAGCATCCCCTGGAGCATCCCCTGGGGCATCCCTTGGGGCATCCCTGCTCGGGGTGGGGCAGCCGGAGCTGCGGCGGTGCTGGGATCCCCCCGGGCCCGGCGGCATCCGCGGGTGTTCCCGGGCTTTGTCCCTCGGGCCGAGAGCGGATCCCGCTCCGGGGGAGGCACCGGGGCTCCGGATGGCCCCGGGGCAGCGGCTGGAGGCGCCGCGGGTTCGGGGGATGCTCCGGGCCGGGCTGTTACCGTGAGCCGCTTCCCCCGCCCGGGCCGGGAGCTCGGGGGCCTGAGCGCGGCTCGGGAGCCCTCGGCCGCCGGCTGCCGGTACTGCACCGGGACACCGGGACACTGGGGCACCGGGACACCGGGGCACCGGCACACCGCCATACGGGGACATTGGGACACCGGGGCACCGGGACACTGCCATACCGGGACACCGGGACACTGCCATACCGGCACATTGAGACATTGGCACACCGGGACACTGCCATACCGGGACACCGGGACATTGGCACACCGGGACACTGCCATACCGGCACATTGAGACATTGGCACACCGGGACACTGCCATACCGGCACATTGAGACATTGGCACACCGGGACACTGCCATACCGGGACACCGGGACATTGGCACACCGGCACACCGGCAGGGCAGGAGGCTGTGGGAGATGGGTACTGGGGCAGGATGAAGGAACAGGATGGGGCCAGGGAGGGGGATCCCCCGGTGTGCTCAGAATGCCAGGGCTGGTTGAGTCAGGAGCTCAGTCCCTGCTCCCAGCTGAGGGAAGATCAGCTCTCAGATGGGGGTTTGTGTCGGGAGGTTGGGTCACCACAAACTCCATGTTCCCTGTGTGGGTCTGGGGAGCAGACTGGCACCAGCCCTATGAGCACTGCAGCTTCTCAGTACTCAAAGGTTTATAAAAAAGAGGGAGAGTGGCATTTTAAATGGGCAGAGATTGATAGGACAGGAAAGTGGTTTTAAACTTCAGTGAAGAGCTATTTAGGTTAAATGTAGGAGGAAATTCTTCCCTGGCAGGGTGGGCAGGCCCTGGCACAGGTGCCCAGAGCAGCTGTGGCTGCCCCTGGATCCCTGGCAGTGCCCAAGGCCAGGCTCGATGGGGATGGGAGCACCTGGGACAGTGGAGGTGTCCCTGCCATGGCAGGGGTGGCACTGGGTGGGCTTTAAGGTCCCTTCCAACCATTCCATGTGTTTGTGATCCTGCTGTGTACGTGCTGGGCACGAGGACGGTCAGAGCCTGGCACCAGCGGGTTTGAGCCCTGCAGGCTCTGCCAGGATCCCCAGGGTAGCAGCAGAGCTGGCTGCCCCTGCCCTGGCAGTGCTGAGCTGCAGGGGCAGCCCAAGGTCACCAGCAGCAGAGCTGGGAAGGTTTCTGTGCACACCCTTTTGGTTAATCCCGCTCTGCACGGCGCGCACAGCGCTGGCCACGCTCCCCTTTCGGAGCCTCCCTGCCGCTGCCGCTGCCCTGACCCCCACCCCAGCACCGTTTCAAGCCAAACATTTTCTTCCTGTTTTTCTGAGGGTGCGGCTCTTGTTTCATCTCGTTGGGTGAAGCGATGCAGCGAGCGAGTCTCTATGGCAACAGATGTTTATCGAGCCCCTGAGCTGAGGCACAGGGCTGGGGAAAGGCACCGCAGCATCTGGGAGGGCTCTGGGGGTGCTGGAATGCCACGCTGGCAGGGCTGCACTGGGGGCTGCTGGACGGGGAGGGTATTGCTCCCTGTCCCCAAAGCCCCAGCCTGGCTGGAGGGCCCTGGGTTGCTTCCTGCACGGGGAGCTTTGGGGTTGTACAGGGCCTTTGCCTCAGCCCTGCTGGGGATTGCTCCTGGGAGCCTGGCACCACCAGGAGCCTGGCACAACCAGGAGCCTGGCACCACCAGGAGCCTGGCACAACTCCTGGCAGCCCCTGGCTCAGGAGTCACAGGGCTGTGTGCTGCGAGCAGGGGGTCCTGGCACTGCCACGTTCCCTCTCTCCAAAATACATCAATGCCCCTCTGGAGCTGCACTTGGGGCGGGTCTCAGCAGCTGTGCCACGGAGCAGCGCAGCCAGGCCCATCCTGCCTGCAGCTTTGCTGCTCAGGGACGCACAGGGGGCATTTCCAGTTTTGGCCACAGCCACAAGGCACAGAAGGACAGGCAGGATGGTGCTGAGCACAGCCGGGGCTCCTGGAGCTGGAAGTGCTGAGTGGCTTTGGGACCCTCCCGAGGCTTTGGGTGCCAGGGCCAGCCCTGCATGTGGCCAGCAGGGACCACCGGGGCCGCTCCGTGTCCTGGGCAGGTCCAGGCTCAGAGGCTCCACCCTGGGTGGGACCTGGCGCCTTTCAGGGGCGGCTCCAGCTCTCTCAGAACTGATTTAATTAGAGTGGACACTCATTATGTACCGGCTGTCCCTGCTCCAAACCCACCCTGGAGCCGCTGTGCCTCCTGCATTTGGGGGGATGCACACACGGGGTGACCGTGCCAGGCTGGATCGGTGCCACCTCCCCAGCAGAGCATCCTGCTGTCCCCAAGGCCCGGGAGAGGCAGCTCCTCCGGGGGCTCAGGCATGGAGGAGCGTGGGTCAGGAATTTGGAGACGTTTTGGGAATTCTGTCCCGTTCCCGAGCCTGGGACTGGTTGTCTTTGTGAGCCTTGTCCTTCCCATGACTCCTGGCAGGGTTGCCTGGAGCTCGGGGGCTGCCAGGACAGCAGGGCACGGCGCTGCTGGTGCTCGTTCCAGGTCTCTGCAGCCTGCAGGAGTCGGCTGGAGGCGCCTGGTGCCAGGGAATTGATCCGGAGTCACTCGTTCCGTGGTTCTCTGGCCGAATTTGCGCTGTGAGGGAAAGGGACCAACTGTGGTCTGGCAGCCACGAGCAGAGCCACGAGCAGCCGAGGATTCCACAGACAGTGGAGGATTCACCCTCCGTTGCTCATGGTCCACACCTGGCTGCACGCAGAGGACAGAGGGACGGGACAGGGGACAATGGCAGGGTCCAGGAGGGTGCCCACCCTTCTCAGCCCAGCCCATGCCCTGGGCAGTGCCAATGCTGATCCGGGGCAGGAAAACTCAGAGTCCCGTGTGAGGTGCAAAGCCCCTGCTGTGCCCTGCAGGGAGCGGTTTCGGGGGGCTCCACAGACCGGGGAAACCCGGGGGTTCCACGCCCAACCGGGGCACGGTTTGCCGGGTGTTTGCCCCCATCCTGGGGGTCCTTGCGTCGGTTACCTGGTGGCGGTCAGAAAACTCCTCCCCAGCATCCCAGAACCGCAGCGAGTCCCAGCAGCAGCGGCAGCTTCTCGGCGGGATGGAGAGCACCCGAACCTGCCGTGCCGAGAGGGCGGTGAGTGCCAGCCCTGCCCCGGGGCCGGTGCCCGCCGGTGACGGGTGACTGTCCCCTCCTGCCGCCCCTTCCGCGCCTCCCTCCGCCCGGCCGGGAGCAGCTCCGCCCCGGTGCCACGGTGAGCCCTGCCCGGTTACCGAGCGGCGGGGATGGGGGGCACGGCCCGGTGCCCCGAGCCGCCGGGGGTGGCGGCGGCCGCCAGGCGTCGCTGTTCCCGCGGGAATCCCGGCGGAGCGGAGCGCGCCCGGTGCCCGGTGCCGCTCTCGGTGCCCATTGCCACCCGCGGTGCCCATTGCCACCCGCGGTGCCCATTGCCACCCCCAGTGCCGCTCCCGGTGCCACTCCCGCTGTGCTCCCGGTGCCCTCCCGGTGCCCATTGCCGCCCCCCGGTGCCCATTCCCACTTCTGGCGCCTGTTGCTGTTCCTGGTGCCCACTGTCAGTGCCGGTGCCCGCTGCCCTCCCACTGTCCCCCATGACACCCGCTGCTCACCATTGCTGCCGTTGCCGTCACCGTTTCCATTGCCGTCACCATTGCTGCCGTTGCCACCGTCACCGTCGGTGGGTTCCCTCAGCATGGGCTTGGTGGCCTCCAGGGAGCCGTCGTGGGGCTCGGGGGTGATGCCCAGCAGCTCGCAGAGGAGGGCGTAGACATTGACGCTTTCGAAGGGCTCCACCTCCAGCCCCTTCTTGAAGGCCGGCCCCACGGCACGGAAGATGGTTTTCATGTTCATGGCCTGGTTGTCAAAGCCGTGCTCTCCTTTGTTGAACTGGACCTTGTACCTCTGCAGGGGAGAGCAGGAACGTGAGCACCCCAGCCCTGCTGCCCCTCGCACCCCACCTCTCCCACCTCCTGTGCTGTGTTCTGCAGCTCCAGGGTTTGATTGTCTGCTTGGTTCCTTTCAGTTTTGGGAGCTGATCTGTTGGTGTTAAGCTGGAGGTGCCTCCAGCCACTCTCAACCAATTACATCCTGCAAGTTCCCTCCCTAAATGTTGGCACAGCCAAATTTTGTTGTACTGAGGAGCTTCCAATGGGAAGCTGCCTGCTGGCCTTGATACTGGGCCTTCCCTTAAGCCAGGCTAAGAGAGGATCCTGCAGTGGATATTCTGCATTCATGCAACTCCTACTCCAAGGTTTCTGGATACTTTTTCTTCTCAACAGCAGAGAAGATCTTTACACAAAGAGCTGGAATTGATATCTCTATATATGGAGACCAGTTAGCACAAGGGCCTAAAGCTGGGTGGGTGCTGTGGGAGGGGAGGAGCGAGAGGCACATCCCAAAAGACAGTAGGATCTGCCTGAGCATGCACCTTACCCCATGGATCACGTAGCCTGGATCGCTGTACAGCACAAGTGGGGTGATCCGGGAATGGTTGGCGTAGTGGAACCTCTTTGGAAACTCTTCCTTCTTGTAAACGTGCAGCTTCGGGTGGGCGTTTTTCAGGACAGAGTACACGTGCTCCAGTTTCCCTTCCTTGGGCACCAGGAGCCCACTTGGTCCATAATCGAGGAGCTCGAAGTCGAGGTCCTTGAAGGTGAAGTTGGTGACGGTGCGGAGGTGGATCTCGTTGGTTTTCACCACGGTCTCCATGCCGTGGTCGGACGTGATGATGAGGTTCAGGTTGGACTCCAGGCCGCTCTCCCGGATGCGCTGCCTCAGGTAACCCACGGTTCTGTCCACCTGCTTGATCATGTTTTTCCTCTGTATGGATTCAGGGCCATACTTGTGTCCTGAGGAGTCTGGCTCCCCGAAGTAGAGCGTGATGAAGTCCAGGTTGTCCACCGTGAACCACTCCATGACGGTGTCGATGCTCTGCCTCCAGTTGTTTTCGTTGCTGTAGTTGAACAACGCAGGTTCCACCAACTTCTTGTACACTTCTTCCTTTTGGTATTTTGCCTTGGTTCCAGGGAAGTGGATGGAGCCTGTCTTCAAACCCTGTGAGTGGAGGCATTCCATAAACTCACCTGAACTCTCTCGGCAGCATCCTTCCATCTGTCAGTGCAGCCACCTCCTAACACGATTAGTTCATTCAGTCCCCAATGCCTACCTCTGCCTCTAATGAGGTTTTCTTGCTCATTGCCAATTAAAAGTGATTAATTGAAAGCGCTGCCCTGGCACCTGGTTCCTTCACTGTGTTCTAACACCAGATAAAACTTCAGAACCAGTGACCCATTTGCACCTTGCATGGGCCCTCTGCCTCTGGACCATCACGACATTAAGGTGTGTTTTATTGAAGCCAGAGGAGCCAAAGGTCTTGGGCTGGGTTTCATGTCCTGCCTCAAAGCTAGAGGGAAGCCTGCAGGGCTTGCTGCAGCTCCCAGGGGAGCGGTCCCTATTGCTGCCACCGCCCTGGATGTGCCTCGGGCTGTGTGGGGCTCCCAGGCTCAGGGTGCTCCCTGAGGAACGGGCTAGGCTTCTTTAAACAGGAGCAGGATAACCTGCTTTATTAATGTCTTAATAAAGCTGAAATGCGTCTATTATTTTTTGCTATTTTTAGCAGAATGATCATAATTATTCCTGCCGGAGTCCGGGGATTTCAGTTTTTTGCTGGTCTAATTAGCCTGACGTTCGCAGGGAGGCTGGGATCTCACGGCCACCTGGGATCGTGGCTTGCCTGTAGCTTTTCCTGGGGGATGGCGGGTTGGGTGGGTCTGTGCAGGGTCTGTGTGTGTGAGGAGGTGCCACACTTGCCTGTCTCTGGGCAGTGATCCAGATGGGCAGGCTGCCGTTGTCCCACCAGCTGCTTATGCCTTGTGTGGTGTAGTAGGGCAGTCTCACGCCAGTTTTGGTGTCGAACCACATGTTGTGGATCACCCCGTGGTTCTCCAGGTACCGCCCTGTGGGAGAGATGGGAGCAGGGGTGAGCCAGGCTGTGCTGGGTGTAGGGCAGAGGGGACCTTTGGCCTCCCCTTCCTACCCTTGCCCTGTACCAGGTGGGTCCTGGGGCAGGCAGGGAGATGCTGGGGCCGTGCTGCTTCCCTTGTGGGTTGGTTGATGCCTGGTGGCTCTCGCCTGGACCCAGCCAGGTATTGGCACCCTCTGCAGCTGTTGCTGCCCTCTGGGCACGGGCAGGTTCCTGTTATCTGTGTGTATCTAATCCCGAGGTGTGCCACTGTTATCTGTGTGTATCTAATCCCATGTTTCACTGTTATCCCGGTGTATCTAATCCCATGGTGTTTCACTGTTATCTGTGTGTATCTAATCCCAAGGTGTGTCACTGTTATCTGGGTGTATCTAATCCCAAGGTGTGTCACTGTTATCTGGGTGTATCTAATCCCATGGTGTGTCACTGTTATCTGTGTGTATCTAATCCCATGGTGTGTCACTGTTATCCTGGTGTATCTAATCCCAAGGTGTGTCACTGTTATCTGTGTGTATCTAATCCCATGTTGTTTCACTGTTATCTGGGTGTATCTAATCCCATGGTGTGTCACTGTCATCTGGGTGTATCTAATCCCAAGGTGTGTCACTGTTATCTGGGTGTATCTAATCCCATGTTTCACTGTTATCTGTGTGTATCTAATCCCATGTTTCACTGTTATCTGTGTGTATCTAATCCCGAGGTGTGTCACTGTTATCTGTGTGTATCTAATCCCGAGGTGTGTCACTGTTATCTGGGTGTATCTAATCCCATGGTGTGTCACTGTCATCTGGGTGTATCTAATCCCAAGGTGTGTCACTGTTATCTGGGTGTATCTAATCCCATGGTGTGTCACTGTCATCTGGGTGTATCTAATCCCATGGTTTTTCACTGTTATCTGGGTGTATCTAATCCCAAGGTGTGTCACTGTCATCTGGGTGTATCTAATCCCATGGTTTTTCACTGTTATCTCAGTGTCTCTAATCCCATGTTTCACTGTTATCTGGGTGTACCTAATCTCAAGGTGTTTCACTTTCACTGTTGCTCACAGCCTGTGAGGTCGGTGAGCAGAAGTTTCCATTGGAAGGGAGAGATGCACTTTGACTCTCACATTTTGTGCTATTTTTATTATTCTGGTCCCGAAGAGTCCCTTCTGCAAGCTATCCCCATCCTCCCTCATATTGACGCTGCCTCCCTGCTTTTGCCCATCAGCAGATTTCATTAGCATGCTCCACTCTTTTATGCCAAGGTTATTAATTAAAATCTTAAATAAGATTGGCTCCAAAATCGATTCTTCAGGAATTCCCCTGGTGCCCTCCTTCCAGCTTGACAATCTCCTCTCAGCATCCACTCTGTCCTCCTCCCGTAGCCTCTCACTTCCCCACATTACAGATTTTGTACTAATCTTCATCTTCTCCATCTTAACTAATGATTTCCCATGTGGCACTGTATCAAATGCACTACTGAAGTCCAGAAAGATTAAATTTAGAGCATCTCCCTTGTTTAAAAAATGATTTATCTTATCAAAGGAGGCTATCGAGTTGGCCTGGTGCTATTTACCTTTGATAAGTACAGGTTCAGTTCATGGAATCCCAGAGGGGTTTGAGTTGGGAGGGACCTTAAAAACCATCCCATTCCACCTCTGTGCCACGGGCAGGGACACCTTCCACCGGACCAGGCTGACTCCAAGCCCTGTCCAACCTGGCCTTGGACATTTCCAGGGATGGGGAAATCTGTGCCTCACCACCCTCACAGGGAATAATTTCTTTGTGTCTAGTTTAAATCTACCACTTCTGCATCTCTTGCCTGGTCTGCTCTGAAGCTCTGTGTGCTGCTGGATGTTCTGGGTCCCTCCTGACCTCAATTCTTCCCTGGCCCTGGGCCCTGCCCCTGCCCTTGCCCAGCCCCAGTGTCTCTGGATGTTCTGGGTCCCTCCTGGCCTCTGTCCTTCCCTGCCCCTGCCCTTGCCCAGCCCCAGTGTCTCTGGATGTTCTGGATGTTCTGGATGTTCTGGGTCCCTCCTGGCCTCTGTCCTTCCCTGCCCCTGCCCTTGCCCAGCCCCAGTGTCTCTGGATGTTCTGGATGTTCTGGATGTTCTGGGTCCCTCCTGGCCTCTGTCCTTCCCTGCCCCTGCCCCTGCCCAGCCCCTGCGGCTCCCATGCCGGGCACTCACCGGTCAGCAGCGTGAAGTGGCAGGGGCTGGTGAGGGTGACGAAGGCAGGGGTCATGTACTTGGCCTTCACCCCCTCTGCAGCCATGGCGTCCAGGTTGGGGGTGTCCACGTCCTGGTCGTAGTTCCAGCGGAAGCCATCGAAGGACACCAGGAGCAGCTTGCTGCGGTTGGACGCAGTTTGCTGCAGGGGCATGCAGCTCCCCAGGGACAGGGCAGCAAAGAGCAGCCCCAGGGACAGCAGCATCTTCATTGCCTTGAGCTGGAGCTGCCCAGGTGTCCGGAGAGCTCGCATTAATACCTGCACGGAGGACTAAGTTCGGTCCTTATCTAATCTTGCCTTTGCTGATCGGGTGTGTGGCTTTTGCCAGCAGTTGCTATCAGGACGAGTGTCTCTTATTTTTCTGCAGCAGATTATCTTAAAGTTCTTTCTGGGTCAAACAGCAAATCTGCACCTTCCCTCAGTGCTGTTGTGGTGTGTGAGAGCAGGGAGGTTCCTGGTGTGGTGGGAGTTTGGGATGCTGCCTCCACAGCCCCTCTCAGCCCACCATGGTGTCCTGTCCCCACTCCTGGCCCTCAGTGCCCTGCTCTGTGCTCAGCAGCTCAGCCTCAGAGGGCAACCCACACCCCAGGACACCTTGTCCACCCTGACATGAGGCTCAGAGGCTCGGGGAGGGGCCTGGATTTACCCAGGGTTTTCCAGTGTGGCTTTGTTGAGCTGCCCACTGGACAGGGAGGCTCTTCCTTGGATCCTGACCATGCACCAATCCCCAGAGATGCTCCTGAGGGTGAGCCCAGCTCTGAAGCCCCCGTGTCCCTCTGTGCTCCGCTGCTCCCCACGGGTGACCCTCATCCTCTCGTGCACTGCTGAGCTTCGCTGTATCAGCATCCCATCGTATCAATCTCTGCTGGTTTATGGCTTCTCTGCGGTTTAATCATTGCTGACGACTTGTTTCTCAGAAAAACTGAGTTTAAGGCTTTTGGAGAGTTATGTAACAGAGGTTGCCTTGGTTCCCTGGGCTCTGAACTCACAACCTTTATGTCTTTGCTGATCTTCCTCTGCTCAGGTTGCAGATTTATTCCTTGGTGCTTTGCTTCCTAAGTGCCTGCCACCCTCTCCTCACCAAGCAGAGCTGTCTCCACCTGGTTTTCCCCACCCTGCCTGGGATCATTCTTTGATGTTTCTCCGTAAAACTGAGCTGGGTAGATGAGTTTGTTCTTCCTGGATGGAATTTGTTTGTTCTTCTTAGGCACATGGGTTTGTTCTTCCTGGATGGAATGACAGCCTCTTTGTAGTCCTGAGCATCTCAAGTATTCCCACCTGGACTGATTTGTCAGGGGGCTTTGGGGTCTCTTCCAGAGTGGGTGTTTCCCCAGTGTGACATGGGACAATCCTGCAAGGACACTGAGAGAGGTCCAGGGGATCCCAGCAGGGACGTCAGGGCTGACACCAGCTGGGGGTACAGCTTTGGGCATTTGCAGTGGAAATGCTGGGGTGGGTCCTGCCGTGAGCCCCCAGCCCTGAGCCCCCAGCCCTGAGCCAGCCCTCCTGCTAGCACTGGGCTAAGGACACCCCAGCACTGGTGTCTGCCACCCCACGCTCCACTCCCTCAGCCCAGCACCTTCTCTGCCAGCCCAGCACTCAAGGAACTCAAGGAACAGTTTTTTATCAGCATTTGCTGCCCTGGGTTCGATGCTGTCCTTCAGAGAGCACAGAGCCTCCTGGCAGCACCGAGGGTTTAAAGGGCTCATGATAAAGATGCTATCGCTTGCCAAGCTCAGGGAAAGCCCTAAATATCCTCTGTGCTGTTCTGAGGGGGGTCAGCAGTCCCTGTGGTGCTGCTAACAGCACGGGAAGGTGCTGATAAGGTATCGTGTCCATCGGCTCCTCCAGGAGGGAAGGGATGAGTGAAGGGAAGCACTGCTCCAATCTCTGAGGAATACTGGATGTCAGGAGTGTTTCACGGCACATTTTGATTCAGTATCTGAGGTGCACGAGGCACAGATAAAGAACATCACCTTTGGCCACCCTGCCTGGGGACACTGCGAGCTAAAGGGCTGATTTTGCACTAACAACGCCCCAGGCTCTGGTTCCGTGTGTGGATGTGCCCAGGGGGCCCTGGCTGCTCTGGGCCCACCACGTCCTGCTCAGCATCCTCTGGAGCACCAATCCTGCATCCTTGGAAACGTGCTGAGAGCAGGCAGGGAGCTCCAGGGGCACCACGAGCTGCCAGCCCTGTCCCTGCTGGGGCTGGCACTGTCCACCTCTGTGAAGGTTGATGAAGGGACTAAAAGAGCCCAGTGGAACCGTCCTGCTTGGTGTCCCAGCCTGTTCCCAGCCTTTGGAAGGTGTGATGTGCTGAGCACCCCAGGGCAAACCTGCAGCTCCCTATGGCACATGGATGCACGGGCAGTGCTGGGGCAAGAGGCTGCTGAGCACCAAGGAGGGATAAGCTAAGGATCAGCGTCACTAAAACCTCTGCTCCAGCCTAAAGCTGCCCCAGGAGCAGGGCTGTGGGGCTCTGGGGTGACTCTGGGGGGTGTGTGGAGCTGTTGGGGATGGGGTGCACCTGGGCAGGTGCGTGGTGTGACGGGCGTGCACCAGGGAGCAGGGCAGCACTGCCAGCCCAGGACTTGGCCCGAGCCCTGAAGCAGATGGAGGGAGGAAAGTGCTCCAGCCAAGCTGCTTGGAAGGGCTGGAGAAGAGGAAGGAGGAGGGAAAGGAAGCTTTGAGTGCTGTGGGGGGCTCTTCGGGCAGGCGTTGGCTGCCGGTACCCCCAGGCAGGAGTTTGACTGCTACCCCTGAGTGCTGCCTTGGTGCCCATGTGGGAGCTGTGGGGTGCCCGCGGGGCTGGGCTCGCTCTCCAGCGTGGGGGTGACTGAAGAGAGCCCCGAAATGAGCCCCGAAATGAGCCCCGAAATGAGCCCTGCCCTCAGCCCCTGCAGTGGAGGGTCGGGCAGCGCCGGCGGCACTCGGCGAGGAACCTGCTGCGGGCCGGGGGGGCTCGGAGAGACCCGGGAGAGACCCGGGAGAGACCGGGGGGACCCGGGGGGGACCGGGGGGTGATCCCCGAACCCCCAGCGTGGCCGAGCCGGGCCAGCAGGGGGCGCTGCGAGGCCGCGGCGGGGGCGGCAGAGGCCCGAGAGTCCCGGGAGCGGCGGAACCGGGATGGAACCGGGATGGAACCGGGATGGAGAGGGGATGGAGAGGGGATGGAACCGGGATGGAACCGGGATGGAACCGGGATGGAGAGGGGATAAAGGGGGGATCCTTTCTCCCATTGGGCTGTAATATCACCCCTGATCCCTGGAGGTGTTCCTGGCCCTCCTGCTGCTCCGGACACAGGGTCCACCCTCTCTCTATCCCCGCTCCATCCCCTCTCTATCCCCGCTCCATCCCCTCTCCATCCCCTCTTCCATCCCCTCTTCCATCCCCTCTTCCAGCCCCTCTCCATCCCCGTTCTATCCCCTCTCCATGCCCTCTCCATGCTGGGCTCCTTGGGAAGTGAGCTGGCCAGCGCTCAGGGTGAGGAGAGACACAAAAGCAAGAGAACAGGGAGGAAGGCTCTGTCTCCTCCCTGCAGCCAGGGACCGTCCCTGGGTGATGATGAGGGGGTCGGGTCCCATTCCCTGCTCACTGCTGCTGGATGCTCGTGGTGATTGCCAGGGCTGCTTCTCCTGCTCCTCGCTGGGGTCTGAGCCCTGTGCAGCAGAGCAGGGTCAGCCCTGTGGCTGCAGCCTGGCTCTGCTCTGTCCTGGGGCCCTTCCTCTGTCCCTGGGGCCCTCCCTCTGTCCTGAGACCCTCCCTCTGTCTCTGGGACCCTCCCTCTGTCCCTGGGAACCTCCCTGTGCCCCTGGGACCCTCCCTCTGTCTCTGGGACCCTTCCTGTGCCCCTGGTACCCTCCCTGTGCCCTGTGCAGCAGAGCAGGCTCAGCCCTGTGGCTGCAGCCCGGCTCTGCTCTCCCCTGGACCCTCCCTCTGCACTTGGTTATCCTGGCATCGACCGCTGCCCCCGGCTCTGCTCAGCTTCCCCAGCTAATGGCTGTGTCTGCCTCCCATTGATCCCAGCTGCAGAGCCCATTGATTAACTCCATTTCTTATTACACTTCGTGGTGTTTTACTCCTCTCAGTGCTTCCCTTGTGCCAGCCGCTCGCCCTGCTCCTGCCGGGAGGAGAATCCCTCTGCCCGGAGTGCCCCTGGCCCCGCTCCCCTCTCCCTGGCTGCCCTTCCTCCTGCTCTCCCTGCCTGCCTCTTCCTCCTGGGCCAGGGCAGTGCCTCTGCCCGTTCTGTGCCCGTTCTGTGCCCTGCTCCCATGCAGCTCCTGCCAGTGGCACAGCCCTGCAGGGTGAGAGGCCCTGCCCAAGGCAGGCACTGTGTTCTTCCCTCCCTGACACCTCCACGCTCACCACGTGCTCCGTGCCTCACCTCCTTTCAACTCTCCTGCATGCATCATTCAAAAGCCATAACATTATTTGGCATAAAATATTTACTTAACTGAGCTTTTTGCAAATATTCCCCTCCATTATTTTCCCTCCTTTTGGGAGCAGACACTGCTTCTCCTGTGCTCTCAAATGGCTTCTCTTAAATAATACAACAAGAACGTATGAACACGCAGTAGCCTTTTCCTTCCTCCTGAAATACCCATGAATGTAACGGTGTCACCAATCCACAAGGGCCACACCAGCACTCGGGAACCCCCAGCAGCTCTGCCTGCAGAATCTCCTCACTGTGGGCCTGGGGCAGGCAGGGAAGGTGCTTCAGGAGGGAGCAGAAATACAGGAGAAGGTCTGACTCGATGCAGAGAATTAATATTAATTAAAGAATGTTCCTTTCAGGAGGGACAGCTGAGGCTTGGCACAGAGAGTGCAGCAATGAGCATTCCCAGCCTGGTCCCCACAGGAGGCTGGAAGCAGAATTCCCTCCAGCAGGGACTTGGCTGGTTCGGGGAGGCCAGCCTGGGACACAGGGGGCTAGGGACAGGTCCTCTCGTGGGCAGCAGGATGGGCAGGTCCTAAAGAAGGGGATATGGAATTGTAGGAGCCCCTGGAGCCATCCATCTGGAGAGGCTCAGCAGGTCTCTGCTGTCCTGGCAAAGGTTTGTGGTGTGCTTGGGCTTTTGCTTCTGCTTTCTTCTGACAAGGGGAGTGGTTTGTGTAGGGGGATACAGGATGGGTAAATGAAGATGGTATAGCATGTAATCTTATCCCCTAAAGAGTTGCAGCTGAAGCAATTGCTGAAGATTAGGTGTTAACAGGCCACACCTGTAGCCAATAAGAACGGTGTTATAAAAGAGTGGATTGGTGGGAGCTGGAGTCAGATGGCTGCTGCAAGGACCAGGAACAGTCAGTGCTTAGAGGAGCTGCCTGTGAGAAACATCGAGGAGGTATGGAACTCTGGTGATATGGAATCCTTGCACTATAATGATAATAGAACTCTTGATATATAAGATAACAAGTTTGGAGCTGGAAGGGAGCAGGTTTGGGTTAGGAGTTGGACAAAACTTCCCTGTGAGGATGCTGAGGAGCAGGGATGGAGCCTGGGAGCTCTGACCTGCAGCAGGGCCAGGCTGAGGCAGCTGAGCACTCACAGCGCTGCTGCTCTCTCGTTCCCCATCCCGTGGGACTCAGCTCCGAGCATCCCGGCTGTGCCTGGGGTTGGGCTGGCCCTGGGATCCGCTCACCCCGGCCCTGTGTCCCCGAGTGGGGTTCCAGCGCCCCCCATTCCCAGCCAGCAGGCAGCCCTGTCCCTGTAGCGCGGGCAGGTAATTGATTTCCCGGCCGCGCTGCCGCCGTGCCTGTGCTGACACTCGCTGTCCCTGCCCGCGCTCCCGTCAGCGCCGCGACAGCCGCATCCTGAGATTATTGATAAACACTCATCGGGGCTGGAGCCTGGCAAATTGCCAGCAACCCCAGCGGGTTTCTCTCTTGCCAGCATCATTTTTCTTGATGACAGCATGTTCCGAACTTGGGCGGGGACGGGGCTCCCTGGTAACTTTTTGTGTTGTTGTTTTATGCATTGGTGGTTTTAAAAGATCCCTGCAAAGAGCAGAGTGGCAAGGCTGGGGAGCAAATGCCTGTGATTATCTCTGTCCTCCAGCCAGCCCCACGGAGAGCTGTGCTGAGCTGGATTCTGCTGGGAGCTCTGCTCTCACAGGTCAGCCCTGCTCCTCCATCCCGCTCGGTGCCTCTCCAGGATGAGGAATTCTGGATTCCAGCCTCAAGGATCCCTGGTTTTTCCTCAAGTCCTCTGCTCCTGCAGGCTGTTACCCGGTGCCATGGCATCTGCTTGGGCAGGGACATCAGGATGGTGTGGGCAGGAGCATCCCTGTCTGGAGCCAGGCCATTCCTCATCACCATGAGCCTGATGCTCTGCCAGGACAATCCTCATCACCACGAGCCTGATGCTCTGCCGGAGGGCACACCCCGCCTGTCCCAGCTGCCCGGGCTGGTCCATCCCGATCCCCCATCCCCTGGAGCCGTGCTGGGTGGTGTCAGTGCTGTCCCAGCTCACACTGGGATGTGTGTGGGCACCTTGGGTCTCTCCCTGCGGCTCCTACTGGAGCTCGGAGCATTTTTCCCTCTGCCGGCTCTGCTAATTACTGCGAGGTTGTGATCAGGAGCAGAGGGAAGTGTCCTTCGGTGCTTCTGGCACCACAAATAATTGAGCCATTTTTCACCTATGGCCACTCTAGTTCTTTCCACGTCTCGATTTTTCTCTTAATCGCTTGGAGATGCTGTTGCAGCTCTGGATTCACAGCCACGTCCAGGCTTTTCAGTAATCACCAGGATTTTGTGCTCCCTTGCTAACTGCTTGCTGCTTTCTCAGTTTGTGCTTCAGCTCCGGGATGGAGCTCAGTTTATCTGGGCTGGGTTTGCTCTGTGCCGATGTTGATGGAGCTCAGTTTATCCGGGCTGGGTTTGCTCTGTGCTGATGTTGATGGAGCTCAGTTTATCTGGGCTGGATTTGCTCTGTGTTGATGGAGCTCAGTTTATCTGGGCTGGATTTGCTCTGTGTTGATGGAGCTCAGTTTATCTGGGCTGGATTTGCTCTGTGCCGATGTTGATGGAGCTCAGTTTATCCGGGCTGGGTTTGCTCTGTGCCGATGTTGATGGAGCTCAGTTTATCCAGGCTGGGTTTGCTCTGTGTTGATGGAGCTCAGTTTATCTGGGCTGGGTTTGCTCTGTGCTGATGTTGATGGAGCTCAGTTTATCCAGGCTGGGTTTGCTCTGTGCCGGTGTTGCTGAGCCCGGGCGGTGCCTGCTGATCCCGGGATTCCTCAGGAGCACATTCCAGCACAGCACGGAGCTCCCGAGCCGGCACAGCTTGTCTGGGAATTGGGGAGCCCAGGGCTCCGTGCAGCAGAGTCGGGATGGGAGCGGCTCTCGGGAGGCAGCCCTGCTGCCCCCACCCAGGGCCATGCCAGAGCTGTGCTTTGCAGTGCCAGGGCCGTGCTCTGCCGTGCCAGTGGCCGGCCAGGCTGGGGCAGTGAAGATGTTCACGGCAAACTGAAAGCTGTGATTTATCAGTGCTGGTCCCCAGAGGCTCAGGGGCTGTCAGGCACCAAAAAATCCCATCCATCACAGTGGGGGTGAGCTGCCTCTTTTTTCTTTTTTTTTTTTTTTTTTTTTTTTTTTTTTTTTTTTTGTGTGTGTGTTTTGGCCGTTTTATTCCGGAGCTGCGAGGGGGAGCAGAGTGAAAGGCAGCCCTGGGCATGGGGGGCCGGGGAGCCCCAGAGGTGGATTGTGCCTCTCTCCTTCCCCTGCATTATGAAATCTCTCCCCTCTGCTGTGCTTTTGGGGGCTGCAGCCCCTGTGAGGTCTCCAGATTGTGCACAGGGGCTCAGCTGTGCCCCCCAGCTTTTCCCCGTGTCCCCCATTTGTCCCCATCTGTCTGCACACGTGTGTGTGTGTGAGAGTACATCTGTGTGCAGATCTGATTGTTTGCCTCTGTGTAACATTTTCTTTTCCCGATGTTTATGGGCCATGGGATTGGAAGTGAAGCAGCTCCTTAATTGCTGTCAGGCAAGGAGACGGGTTATAAAGTTGCCAAGGGAGAAAATAGCTCGCTCTGGGGTAGATGCTGGGGTGATGAAGAGAGGAGGGGGCGGGAGTGGAGGAGATGAGGAGAGAGAACGGAAGGGACCAGCAGGCAGTGCCGGAGCTGGCTTGGGAAAGGAGCTGCTGGGGAGGAGGAGAAAGGGCAGGCAGAGACAGAGGTGTGCTGGGCGAGAGTCAGCTCCCCTTGGGGAGCCTCCTGTGCGCCCCAGGATGGCGGCATTTGCCTTCTCCTGTCCCGAGTGTGGCTCCTGGAGCAGTTCACAGAGGGAATTCAGGAGGAAGGGCTCCCTCCTGTCTGTCCTCGCCATCCTCCCCGCTGCCGGAGCCTCCTGCCTGCTGCCGCTCCAGTTCCAGGTCCTTTGCTCGCAGCCCTCCTCATCTGCATCTCTTTCTTGTTTGCTTCGTTACGTGCCGGTGTGGCCCTGCACCGTGTCATCCTCACTGCGCGGCTGCTCCCTCTCCCTGCTCTCCCGTTCCCCCAGCCGGGACTCCCTCTCTCCCTTTCCCTTCCCTCCCTCCCAGCGCCGCACATGAAAGCGCCCTGATGGCCACGGCGCGATAGCAGAGACGGAACTTAATTTCACAGCGTTTTCATATAATACTCCATAAAACTGAGCAAATTTGCTGGAGTCCAAAGGCATCTCATTATGCAGAGTCATTGGAAGGGAGCGTTTCTGTTCGGGGCCTCGGTGAGGGGATGGTGCAGAAGAAGGGAAAAATAATTAATTAGGTGCTGCTCTGGATCAAAGATCCTGCATTGCAAGGCACGTTAAATAAACGCCTGGCTCATGAATAAAAGCTGCACCAAACCCCGTTTGCCTGGCCCCACACAGAAATCTTCTGTGGAGCTGAAGGGGTGTACAGGGAGATCTTTGGCTGGGCCTGTGCCCCAGGAGGAGGAGATGGAGCAGGGCAGGAGAGGGAGATGGATCTGGGCACGGGGGGGATGGATCACAGCGTGCTCAGCCAGGCGGGAGCAGGAGGCCTTGAGGAGGAAACACCAAGTGTGGCTCTGTTCCTTGGCGTTCCCCCGTGCCCTGGTGTGGGAAGCAGTGCTGGCCAGAGCTCCTGCCCCGGTGGATGGCAGTGCTGCTCCCACGGCAGGACAGGACGGGGCAGGTGGATTGAAACTGCAGCCACAGGAGAGCAGAGCAGAGAGCTCGCTTCACTTCACACTGTTAATTAATCTCCGAGCCAATGAGGATGCTCTCATCTGGTCTTTACTTAATCCATAACCCAGAAATCCTCAAATTATGTCATTTGTTCAATACAGATGAAATTAATTACTCTGGGAAAGAGGCAACAAGTTGCATTTGCGATGCTCCCCATCGCGCAATCAGCGCGGTGCGGTGGCCGTGGCAGCACCTGCAGGGCTGAGCAGCAGTGGGATCCTGTGGGGAGCACCCAGGGTGATCCCCAGAGGTGTCAGGGCCTCACTCACACCCAGGGCTGCTCCTCTCTCCCCTCCATGCCTGCTGTGCCCATGCCAGGCACTCTGAGCATCCCCTGGCACGTCCCCAAAGGGCTGCAATGCAGGACGAGCCCCTGGGCTGGGCTGCCTGCATGGGGGAACCCCTCACCCTGTGTCCCTGCTCCCCGGGGGTTGTGGGGTTCCCTGACCCCTTCCTGGGGGGAAAGCTTTGCTGTGAGTGGTGAAGGCAGCTACCAGCTCGCACACAACTAACAGAAGGAGCTGTTGTAACAAAAAATCCATAGTGGTTGTTTGCTAAAATGGCTGTAATGAATTGAAAAATATGACAAGCTGCTGCAGGCAGCTACTGGGAGGTGTCAGGACCCTCAGCCCAGCTCTGCAGCTCACCTGGGTCACCCAACACGGCGGAATCCTTTCAGAGGAGAGGAAAACCAAGTTTTTCTCCGTGCTATCAATTTAAATAAATTACCTATTACATTAGCTGCACTTAAAGCAAAGCAAGAAATCAATCCCTGCCTCGGCTGCTCTAAACCCTTGGTTTGCACCGTGAAAGCTGTGACTGTCAGAGGTGCCCTGGCACTGGGGGCTGTGTGTTGGGGGCACTGCCCAGCTGCCCTCAGTGCTGCTGCCCTGGGTGCTGCAGGTACCCTGAGGGGCCCCCAGGTGAGCGGGAGCTCTGTGCCAAGCTGGGCTGGCTCTGCATCCCTGAGCATTGGCACCTCGGGGCACTGAGCCCCAGGGCAGCTGTGAGGATTGATCCTGGCTGATCCTGATTGATCCTAGATCCCACCAGCTCCAGGGGGTGAGCAGAGCCTGCCCAGCCAGCACAGGGGTGAGGCAGGGATGCAGGCAGGGGTGCAGGCAGGGGTGCAGGATGGATGCAGGGATGCAGGCAGGGGTGTAAGGATGGATGTAGGAAGCAGAAATGTGGGCAGGCACCCCTGTGGGAGCTGGGCAGGGCAGGGTCCCCGAGGGCAGGGCACGTTTCAGGAGCAGCCTTTCAGGCATGGCTGTTCCCTGTGTTTTTTTTTCCTGCTGAAAGTGCTGCCTCGTGCAAAGCCGCTCGAGCTCCTCGGATAAATTAGCATCCAGGGGATTGTTTTCCTCTACATTTTGTGCAGTTGCATAAGAGGGAGGAACAGAGGAGTCCAAGGAGCAGATTGCTTTGTGGAAGCATGAAACAGCCAGAGCCGCTGCCCCTCCTGCTGCCTGCAGCTGGCTGAGGCTGCGGGGTCGGAGCTGCTGGGGCTCCTCACCTGGGCAGGGCAGGACAGGAGGGCAGGGGCTCTCTCTGGGCATCTCCGGGCCGTGCCCAGGTGTGCCGGTCCCCAGTGAGACCGTGCCCAGCAGCAGAGCCCCAGCCCTGCTGCCAGGGCAGCCCCTGCCTGCTGCTGCTGCTCTGCCTCCTGCTCCGAGGGGCTGGGGGAGCCAGGGGAGCCCAAGAGGAGCTCTGGGGGAGCCAGGGGAGCTCTGGGGGGCCAGGGGAGCCCCAAGAGGAGCTCTGGGAGAGCCAGGGGAGCTCTGGGGGAGCCAGGGGAGCCCCAAGAGGAGCTCTGGGGGAGCCAGGGGAGCCCCAAGAGGAGCTCTGGGGGAGCCGGGGGAGCCCAAGAGGAGCTCTGGGGGAGCCCCAACGGGAGCTCTGGGGGAGCCAGGGGAGCCCCAACAGGAGCTCTGGGGGAGCCCCAACGGGAGCTCTGGGCGCTCCCCGGCGGGGCCGTTCCCATCGCGAGGAGGAGGAGGAGCGGGAGGAAGGTGTCGGTATCCATCAGCCGCCTCCCCCTGGCCCGACCCCATCGATTGTAGCGATCGCAGGGTGAGGAGCCGTGCGAGGCGATCGATGTCCCGCAGCCCTGGCAGCGAGGCGCGGCCGGAGGGTTTGGTTTAACCCTTCTCGCAGCCCCGTGCGGCTCCCCGGGGCTCGGGGGCTGCTGCCTGGCCGGGCCGGGCTGCACGTTCGTGGTTCCTGCCCTGCGTTATTCCCTGCGAGCCTGACCCCATCCTGCTGTCGGGTGACCTCCCTGGGGGCTTTTCCCGTGCCGGGGCAGGGGGAGATGCCGATGGGCTCCTCGGGCAGCACCGCCGAGCCGTGGCCTTCCCGGGGGTCCGGTCCGGGCTGGGCTATCAGCACCCCAGTGATAACTGCGGCGTTATCGCTTCGCCTTCCCCCGGGAGGAGCTGCAGATGGGCAGGGGCGGGATGAGAGACCCGGCGGGGCTCGGACGGGCAGGAGAGCGAAGAGAAGGGGCAGGGAGGGAGGGCAGGGGCTGCGGGGATGCCGGCGATGCTGGGGAGAGGAGGGAGCCGGGGGAGCGCGCCGGGAGCGCTTTCATAACGCGCAGCCAGAGCGCTTTGCTGAGGCACGAGTGATGGGGGTGAACAGGATTATCGCACAGAAGGGACCAGTGCAATAACAAACATCGCATCCAGCGCCGCCCCGGTGCGGAGCGGGCTGCGGGGACGGCGCCGGAGCCCGTGCGGGGCTCGGGGCTGAACGGGAGCGCTCGGGCTCTCCGGCTCCCGTGAGCGCAGCGCCGTGTCCGCGCGGGGCTGGGAGCCCGGGGGCCGCTGTGGGGTGAGCCGATGTCCTGCAGAGGGCTCGGGGGGGTTCTCGGGCTGCCCGCAGCCTGCGGGCACCTGCGGGTCCCAGGGTGGCACCGGGATGTGCCCGGGTGCGGGCAGTGCCCGCGGATGCCCGGCCCGGATCCCGGAGGGGAGGGAGCTGTGCCGTGCCCTGCCGCTGCCACCGAGGGCTCTGCCCGGCCCTGGCATCCGGGGGTGCCCGGCCCCGCTGGGCTGGCTCTGACACGGCCCTGCACGCCGTGTGGCAGCGGCGCTTCTGTGGGGAGGGGCGGAGGGATGGGAGCCCCGCCAGCGGGCAGGGCGCGACAGC
This sequence comes from Melospiza georgiana, assembly GCF_028018845.1. Taxonomy (NCBI): domain Eukaryota; kingdom Metazoa; phylum Chordata; class Aves; order Passeriformes; family Passerellidae; genus Melospiza; species Melospiza georgiana. The sequence goes on along the minus strand of NC_080450.1, from coordinate 671,076 downwards.
GACAGGCAGTGCTGGGCTCTGAGGGCTGTGATGGAGGTAAAGAGCATTATCCCACAGCAGCCCGGGCGGGACCGGGACAGGCAGTGCTGGGGCTCTGAGGGCTGTGGTGGAGGTAAAGAGCATTATCCCACAGGCCACAGGCAGGGGACAGCAGCCCGGGCGGGACCGGGACAGGCGGTGCTGGGGCTCTGAGGGCTGTGATGGAGGTAAAGAGCATTATCCCACAGCAGCCCGGGCGGGACCGGGACAGGCAGTGCTGGGCTCTGAGGGCTGTGATGGAGGTAAAGAGCATTATCCCACAGGCAGGGACAGCAGCCCGGGCGGGACCGGGACAGGCAGTGCTGGGCTCTGAGGGCTGTGATGGAGGTAAAGAGCATTATCCCACAGGCAGGGACAGCAGCCCGGGCGGGACCGGGTCAGGCAGTGCTGGGGCTCTGAGGGCTGTGATGGAGGTAAAGAGCATTATCCCACAGGCCACAGGCAGGGGACAGCAGCCCGGGCGGGACCGGGACAGGCAGTGCTGGGCTCTGAAGGGTGCAGGGGATGCAGTGCTGGGCCCAGGGGCCTCTGCTCTCTGGGATCCCCTCGGAACACTGCAGGACTGAAGGCACAAAAGTCTCCCTTGACTTTGTTACCGTGACGGGGAGAGGCTCTTTAGCCACATTAACAACCTGCGATCTGACGGGAAAGATTAAATAACTCAGTCTCCTCCCCACCACTCACTTGAGATTCTGGCAGAATTGCCACAATTAGAAAAATTCACCTCGAAGCTTCATTGTGAAGGGCCGAGCCGTGAGGAAGTGTTTGGCCCAGAGGGAAGCAGGGGAGGAATTTCAGCTGCCTCTCATCTTTCATCATTTGCCTTCTCCTGCTCCTATCTTGGCAGCCCCAGTATTTTGCTTTGTCTCCTTCAGGTGACTAATCATTAGACTAATTAGTTGCTAATCAATGTTTAATTAAAATGTAGCGGTTAATTACTGGAGGTGGTACCGCAGGTTGGCTATGAAGTGTGATGGAAATATTTTTAAGGGCAGTTCCCGGGGAGCTGTCCCTGTCCTGGGCTCAGGGCTGCTCCGGGCTCCCCTCCCCTGGGCGCTGCAGGTGTGACACACCTGGGACAGCTCCTGGGGTGGGTGGCTCCGGAGCATCCCTGCCACTGCCCAGGTGTGGCAGCTGGGGATGGAGGAGCCTGGGCAGCTCTGGGCAGGGTGGGATGTGGAGGATGGAATGGGAAGCAGCCAGAGCAGGGACCCCCACGCACTGGCTGTGTCCCCTCCCGGGTGCTGAGCACTGGGGACGGGCGCTTGGATGGTGCTGTGCTTGTGCCAATGCTACCATTTGCATTCTCCCTGCCGCTCCCATCCCTTATTTCACCTCACTTGTCATTTTATGGCTCGCTTTAATGCCTGGAGAGCAGACCCACAGCATAACGAGGTCTGGTCCTGCGGCAGACACGGTGTCTCCATCCAGCTGAGACACCAGAGCACAGCGACTGTGCCTCTGTCTGGGTCAGGCATGGGGTGTCTGTCACCTGGCCAGGAGCAGGGATGTGTTTTTGGGGAAAAACATTCCTTTTTTCCTCCCCTGCTAGTTAGAGGAAGATGCTAACAGCAGCCCAGGGGTTGGGTGGCTGGGGTGGTGACAATGCAAGGAACAAGCTATGTTTAGAAATAATTGCTTTGTCTTTCACAGAGGTATTAGTGCCTCCATGCTGGCAGCTACAGGAATTAGCTGGAAGTTTTGGTGACACAAATACAGAAGCAAAATTATTGCTGCTTATCATCGCTTCTGTGTGTGTGTGAGGGGAAGGAGACATCCCCAGGGCAGAGGGGCTGGAGCTGGGGGTCTCCACACACGGCTGGCACATCCTTGGCTGGGGAGCCCAGCTTTGGTGGCTCTTGCTCCACCACAGAGATGCTGGTTTTGTGCCAAGGGGGTGTGCCCACCCCTGGGACAGTCACAGGGACCTGCAGCACCAGCCTGGGGAGTGGCACACCCTGGGGAACACTCAGTGCTGGCATCTTCCTGCAGATCCTGCTGCTGATCCAGGTGAGCAGCACCACAGCCAAGGGGAAGGTTCTCCGTGGTAAAATTCTGCTCTCCCTGATCCTGCTGTGCCCAATCCAGGCTCCTCTTTGGGTCGAGGAGCCAACTGGGGGGCTCAGAAGTGGCACCGGGTGGCAGTGCCAGGTCACTGGGTGGCAGTGCCAGGCCGGCAGCCGAGGGTCCCTGGGGATGTGTGAGGAGCAGCAGCTCCTGTGGAATGCAGGGTGCATGGCAATGGGAGGATCCTCCCTGGGAGCAGGCACAGAGCCCCTCGGGAGGCTGCTGTCCCTTCCATGGGGAGCACCCGTGGCTCTCTGCTGTTCGTTTCTCCTGGCTCCGGGAGCGCTGTCCCTGCCCCGTCCCTGCCCGTCCCTGGCGGCCCACGGCCCCCAAAAGTAAAGCTGAGTGTTTGGGAGGAGCAGATCTCTGATGGAACAGGGCAGTTCCTGCTCTCAGATATGAAATTCCGTGCAGAATATTAAATAATTTCCTCCTCAGTGATCCCGGTAAATTGAATTAGCTCTTGCTCCCCCGATAGAGTGGTGAGGCTCCGAGGGAAGGGGAGGAAGGGGAATGTTCCTGGGCCTGTCCCGTTCTGTCCCCAGCATCGCCTCCTGCTCCCCCTCTGGAGCCGGGTCCCAGCTCCAGCTGCTGCTGTGAGGAGGGGGCTGGAGCTGGAAGCCCCTTTCTCTCTGCTCTGCCTGGAGGGAGCAGGGCTGGGAAGGAGCCTGGGCAAAATCAGGGCGATTTTGGGTCATTGTCCAGGGCCTTTTCTGTAGCCTGAGAGCTGGGTTCAGGAGCGAAGATGGGAATCACACAAGTAGCTCACTTTCAGGACGTGTTTGCTGTGGTGATTCTGGTGTTGCTGGTGATTGGGTTTTTTTTCTGTGTGTGTGATGTTTGGTTTGTTTTTGCAAATCTTAGAACATCAGAGCAAAGAGGGGAAAAAAAAATCTCTTTGCGATGGAAGCAGCTAATAGTGGGTTATAAATGTGTCTGTGGCACGGTTCATTAGCTGCCATGACATATTGAGGGCTGGGAGCGGTGTGATACCGGCAAATCAATTCCAAATTTCATCTGAGAAGGAATGTGGGGAGGCCAGATCATGCAACATGTTACCAAACATTCCTTCCCAGCCGGAGCGGAGCTGCTCCTCTCTCCGGGTGCCGCTCCTGCTGGGCTGCGGCGCAGAATGCAAAATAAATAAATAACCAAGCATCTAATTTACTGATGATTAATTTGCATAATTAGTGCTGTGTCAAATCACTTCACCGAGGTGCAAGGCACACTCTGCTGAGGTGTTTGCATGGACATCTTCGCAGGTTTCCCCAGGCTCACCCTATTTCACATTTAACAGCCTCCTGAGGATGTCACTTTGGCGTTGATGGCGTTTCACAGGGTCCAGGGGGATGTGAGAGCCGGGGGTCTGCAGGGCCAATCCCCTGCCAGCCTTCTCGTGCCCCTTCCTGGGGCTGGAGCAGTGCCCTGCCCTGGCAATCTGTGTGGCAGCGGGTGGCTGCAGCCCTGGAGCCAGGGATGAGCTCACGTGGGCACAGAGCTGCCTGCTCTGGTGCTGCCAGCGCCCTGGAGAGGGGCAGCGAGGTGGGAGCTGGGTCCTGGTCATGCAGCATCCCCTGCTGCTCCAGGGATGCTCTGGGAGGGGGCTCAGGGTGGGCACACAAGGATGAGGCTTTGGGAGGGGGCTCAGGGTGGGCACACGGGGATGAGGCTTTGGGAGGGGGCTCAGGGTGGGCACACGGGGATGAGGCTTTGGGAGGGGACTCGGGATGGGTGGGCAGGGATGAAGCTTTGGCTGCTCTGGGAGGGGGCTCAGGGTGGGCACACGGGGATGAGGCTTTGGGATCGGTGCAGCGATGGGGCCCAAGGCAGTGCCTGGGAGGGGGCAGCAGTGTCTGAGTGCTGGCAGCACCCCTGCCGTGTGCCCCTCGCTTTCCCAAGGCTTTCTCTGCCTCTGCAGGGTGGTTTATATCCCCGAGTGCCGCTGGTGCCGCAGCCCCCTCCCTTGCCATCAGGGCAACCCCAGCCCCAGCAGCGCTTTCCCCTCCCTGCTCCTGTCTCGGCAGGGACCTGGGGTGGAGCACGGGACTGGCTCTGGCTCCTTCCCTCCCTCCCTGGGGAGCTGTGGAAAGCCGGCAGGTGAGGTGGCCAGGGTACCGTGCATCCGTGGAACGCTCTAAAGCACGCAGCGCTGCGGGCAGCCCCGGTCACATCCCTGCTCCTGCTCCCTGTAATGGATATCAGATTGTTCTCCCGATCTTGGCATTGTTTCAATAATTGACTGATGCAGCGCAGTGTTCACTGATTTAATAAGTTTGTTAGTGTAATAGAGGCTCAGGATTTCGCTGTTAATGTGCAGTGACAATTGCATTGTAGATTTGCTCATTACGTTACATAACTTAGCTATAAAATCTATCGGAAATTGTGTTTAAAACAGCGTTATTGCAGAGCCCATCAGCATGGCTCTCCCTGCTCCTCCCACGGTGCTTTGCAGTCTGAGTGTGTCCGCCCAGCGCCTCGCTGGGATTGCACGTTCCGCTTTGGCTTTTTTGGGTCAGGGCATCTGACACCTGCCAGGAAACAGCCCCGGGTTCTGCCGTGCCATCCCAGCCTCCCCACTGCGGCCGGGGGTGCTGCAGGTACCCGGGGCAGCTCTCTGGGGGCAGCTCCAGCTGGCACCGTGCCCCCGGCCCGCTGGGGGGACAGGCACTGGTGGGGGAGCTCTTGGCAGGCCCAGGCTCGGGCTGCCAGGGCTGTGCCAGGGCTGTGCCCGCTGCAAACCTCCCCATCTGGGCAGAGCCCTGGGGAGGGGCTGGGCACCCTTTGGGCGCCTCAAACCTGGGGGTCCCTGAGAGCCGTGGGGGGATGTGGGGGCTGTTGCTCATTGTCTCGTGTCTCTCCCTGGGGCTGAGTGGCCTCTGTGGCCTTGTGCAGGAGATTCCAGGACCGGCTGCCTGGCTGGGGCACGGTGCTCAGCCCTGGGGCCCGAGGGATCCCCAGAGCTGTGGGGCTCTGCATTCCAGCAGCCGTGTCCAGGGAAAAGCCCAGATGGAGCCACGCTGGGTCCTGTCATCTCTGTGCTGCAGCCACAGCTCTGAGGAAAACCTCCTCTTCCTTAAAGATGGAACAGATCCCCGCAGCAGTAATTTAAACAGCTCTGACTGCCTCCGAATGAAGGCCCTGATGGCCAATAGGCTGTGAAATCGGCTAAGGAAAAAGGAAAGCCATCTTTTTCCCAGAGTGATGCTCGTTCCCGCGGTTCACACACAGCCTTGCAGGGTTTGCTGCCTGGTGCCGTTTCCAGCGCCTGCTCTTCCCTCCGCTGCCGCTCCGTGCATCCTCAGCCATTATCTCCCGCCTGCTCCTCCTCCTCCTCCTCCTCTCCCAGGCCGGGAGGACTCCCCTCCCTCCGATCCCCGGAGGGTTCCCCGGTGGTTCCGCGGTGCTTCCCGCCCGGTACCCTGTGCCGGTACCGGTGCTGGGGCCTGTTCCGTTCCGGTGGGTTGTTCAGCAATGCCGGCACCGGAGCCCGCTCCGCTCGGTGTGCTCCACACAAGCGGTGTGCGCTTCCAGGAACGGATGGGTGGGAGGGATGGGATGGGATGGCAGCCAGCAGGACCCGGCTCCGGGGCTCGGGATGCCGGGAAGGTTTGCAGAGCTGAGCTCTCCCGCATTCGCCGCTCCTCGCTCTCCAAATGTGCTGCCTAAAGCATCTTCAGCCTCAGTGAAGCGTGAGGAAGCGGCACAGCGGGGCAGAGCAGGGAGCGGGCCTGGCTGCCTTTGTCGGGAGAACAAGGCTGCCGCGGCCCCGAGGGCTAAAAATACCCGCGGATCATACAAAATAGATGTGGGCATGGGTGAGGCGCAGCCCGGGTGCTCACGGTGCTCACTCACGTGGTGGCTGCTCACAATCCTGGTGGTTTTCTCCAGAGTGGGCTCCAGGGCCTCGGGAGGGAACGGGGAGCAGTGCCTGGTTTGGGGGGCTCTGCAGGAACCTGGGAAAGTGTCAGAGATCACCCTGTGCTAAACTCGTAGGAGATAACTTCCTGCTCAAGCAGGCTGTAGACATTCCAGATATTTCTCAGGAAATAGAGCTTGGGGAGCTTCACCACAGTTTTAACTATTGGGAACCACAAATAAATCGTCTGAGCGGAGAAAAAGCGCTGAGCCCCTTCCCGGAGCGCCAGCAGGAGCAGGTCACTGTGACGGCCCTGTGCCACCCCACGGCCCGTGGGATTCGGGGGGTTTGGGGGGGTTTGGCTGCCAGAGCGGCTCCCGGCTCTGCCCGCGATGGAAGCGAGCCCGGGAAGGGGCAGAGCAGCCCCGCGGACAGCTCGGTACCGTAGCGCAGCTCTGCCCGCTCCGCCGGCTCCCCAGGGGAGGCGATGAGCAGCCGAGAGCGAGAGAGCCGCGAATGCCAGAGCTCTGCTCTTGCATAACACCCGGGAAGCTTCCAGCGGCGCTGGGAATGCCCGCATCGCTCCGGAGATCCCCAGTGGGACCGAAAGGGAAGGAAGGGTAAGGGGCCGAGACGCGCACGGCGCTGTGGGGAGTCTGGGGGATGCTCCGGAGCCGCATCCTGCGGGCTCCCGGCACCGCCTCGCGTTTCCCGGTGTTTGCAGTGAGGATTGGAAATCCCTTTCCTGCTCCGTCCTGCCAGGGGCTGACGCGAGCCTGGGCATCCCTCTCGGTGCCCGGGTATCCTTTTCAGTGTCCGGGTATCCCAGCCGGTGCCCGGGCATCCCTCCCAGTGCCCGGGCATCCCTCCCAGTGCCCGGGCGTCCCACCCGGTGTCCCGGTGCATGCACAGCCATGGAATCGGTGTCCCTGCTCCGGCTTGTCCGGGGGTCTTTGCTCCTCGCCACCCGCGGTGCCGGTGCTGCTGAGGACGGGGAGGATCGGGAGGAAGCCCCGGGCAGCCCGCTCCGTGCTGGAGGCTCGGTTTGGGGGCAGAAACGGACAAAACGCGGCTCCTTTCGTGGCGCAGCGGCGGGAGCGTGTGCGGAGCGGGCAGAGGGTCCCGAGCCCCCCATCCCGCCCGGGTCTCCCCGCAGAGGGATGGAGGGAGGGAGGGGAGCCCGGGCGGGGGGCGGCAGCCGCGGGGCGGGGCCGGGGGCGGGCGCGCGCGCTCGGTGGCTCCGGTGGCGCGGGCGCAGCCGCGTGCGAGGCGGCCCGGTGAGCGCAGCGCCGAGAGCCCGAGGCGGCCCGGGGAGCGCAGCCCGGGGAGCGCGGAGCCCGGAGAGCCCGAGGCAGCGCCGAGAGCCCGAGCCGCCGCCGGGAGATGCCGCTCGGCGGGCGGGGACCCGCGGCCGCCCTGCGCCGCCGCGGCGGGGCCGTCTGAGCGCGTGAGTTACCGGGGGCGGCGGCACCGGGGAGGGCAGCGGGGCGGCTCCGGGGAGGGATGCCCACCGGAGGGAGCCGCAGCGGGCGGCGCTGCCCCGGCGCATCCCGGGGGAGGCTGGCGGCGGCTCCCGAAGGAGCGGGGGAGGCCGGGCTGGCGGCGCCAACCCCGGCACCGGGCGGTCCCCGCTGCGCTCCGGGACCCGGTGCCGCGGTGCCCGTGAGGGTTCGTGGCTGAGCCGGCCCGGTCGAGGGGCGGACGCGCGATGTGCCGGGGGCCCCGTTAAGTTTGTGCTAAGGGTTCGTTATGGCCCTTAATTAGCCACAGCTGCAAACAATAACGTGGCGCTAACGGTCACCGCCGCCCCAGGTGAAGGTAATTTGTAGGAAAGTTGGGTGAGGTGGAGTCTGGATAAAGGAGGCACAAGAGAAGGTTCTGGGTCAGTTGTGGGGCAGAGCCAGGCAGGCGAGGCCGCTTTCCCTGGGCCGTTCTTCTCCTGAATTCCTGCCGGGCTCCGGGCGTTGCGCTGCAGGACGGGCTCCTGTGCAGGTACGTGCGGGGCTCGTGCTCCGGGAGGGGCGGGTGCGTGGCCAGGGCCCCTCGGGGGTGCCGTGGGGTTCGTGTGCGGTGCGTGTGACCGCCCGGTGCCGTTACCCGCGTGGCAGTGCCCGGTGCCGTTCTCCAGCCGTTCCCTGGTCCCTGGAGCTGTGCGTGCCAGGAGCTGCTCAGCGCTCACAGCATCCCCTGCAGCGTCACCCCCGGGGCCTCGGGGCACACCTGGGGCAAAGAGCCGCGCTGTGGGGCACGGGCAGTGCCCGGGGCTGGGGCAGCAGCCTGGCAAGGCGTTGGCAGCGCTCGTGTGTGCAGGCGGAGGGATGGGGGGAGCGGGGATTTCTCAGCTTCTCACTCCAGTGAGCGTGACATTAACAATCCCAGCTATTTTCGGCTGCTTTTGGTGAGGCTTTGGCACTCGCTCGCTGCCTCCAGCGATGCCTGGCGCTGGGGCCGGGCAGCTCTGGGTGCCGTGTTGTGCCCGGGGTGGGCATAGCTCACCATTGATCAGTACCCTGTTCATTTTCCCTTCTGATGTGCCCGTCGTTCTCCGGGATGTCCAGGGCCTGTGGTTCAGCTCTCAGGGTTTTGGGGTGCATCCTGCTGCCCGGTGCTCTTTGCAGTCTGCTCATACCCCGAGCTGCAGGCCTGGCCGTGCTGGGTACAGTGCAGAGATGAAGGCACTCTGCTTCCCAAACAGCTTCCTGTTTCCAGGCTAAAATGGTTGAGGCTTGATAGAGCCTCACAAAGCGAGAAATTAAGCTGTTTTTTCTGGCTAACAGATGGAGAAGGAGCCCGGAGTTGCTAATTTTCAGGGAGGGCTGATTGCAGTGGCTGGGGCTGGCAGGGCTGCCTGGGCCTGGCTGTTGGTCGCAGCTCGTTCCTGGCTCTGGGGAGAGGTGCTGAGGCTCTGATTGTTGGTTCACAGAAAATCCTGAGGAGTTTTTATTTCCCCCTACCTCCTTTGGAGTGGTCTGTGTTGGCATGGCAGACAGCCCTGGCACAGGGCACACAGCCACAGCAGTGTGTGAATCTCTGCTTTTGGGGATGGAGGGGCTGGGAAGGTCCAGGCTGGCAGCGGCAGCTCCTGCTCCTCCCTGGCAGTGTGGGCACGGTGTGGGGACAGCACTGCAGGGCTGAGGTGCCGAGGGAGCTGCTAATGACAGGAGTTAACGACAGGCACCTCCCTGGGAGCCTCCTTGGTGCGAGGCTGGCATCTCTGCTGGGCACACCGTGCTTGGTGACAGGGCTGTGGAGTGCCTCTCCTGTCCTGTCCTGCTGCTCCTGGGCAGCCTGGGAGGCTTTAGGATGTTCTAGAATACATATCTTGCTGTCTGTGATGCCCTCTTTGGAAAACCCCCTCTTGCAGCCTTGGCCAGCAGTGTGCCCTACTCACACAGCCCCTCTGTGACACGGGCTGGGGATTTTCCCTTTCCCTGTTTCTCCATCTCCCATCACCAGAACACGTCGTTCTGAATTACCAGGATGACATCCCAGGCAGGCTGTGCTGGTGGCAGAGCTGTCCCTCCACTGCTGCTGCTTTGCCACCCTGCCCTGCCCTGCTGGGTTCCTCTGTGCCACCAGGATGGGACAGTTGAGTTCTGGTGCCCCCGTGGCTGAGGGGAACCTCCCCAGCACTGGTGGGGCTTGTGCCAGCTGTGCTCGGGCACTGGGGCTGAGGGTCCCTGGTGGGGCTCACCCAGCTGTGCTCAGGCCCTGGGGGGCTGAGGGTCCCTGGTGGGGCTTACCCAGCTGTGCTCAGGCCCTGGGGGGCTGAGGGTCCCCCCAGTGCCCTCTGCAGCAGCAGCTCGGGCCACATTCCTGCTTTGGGGTGTGAGGGTCCTCAGCCGTGCGTTCCTCGCCTTGGTTTGTCGGCGCAGCTCTGGCTGCTCAGCTGACGGTGGATAAATCCCTCTGAAGGTTATTGAGATAATAAAAGGCGTGAGGGAAGTTCCGTAATTTATTTGAGTTCTCTTTTAATTTACAGCCTTTTGGGGTGAGAGCTCAGCGGGTAATGAGCCCTGCTGGCCGATCTGCTCCTTTCCAAGGGCTGTGGCAGGGAAAGGGGAGCAGGGGGCAGGTTTGGGTCGGGGCAAGGTGGGGAGGTTGGGATGGAGGTGCTGCAGGCGTGGAGCTGAGCCTGGAGCTCCTTGGGCATCACCAGGGGGCTGCTGATGCCAGAGCTGTCCCATGGGAGTGCTCCATCCCTGCCTGGGCTGGGCTGCTCGGGGCTGCTGACAGCAGCTTCTCCTTCCTCCTCCTCCTCCTCTCGCTGTCCAGGCTGCTGTTGGTGCTGTTCCAGTGCTTTCTGCTGGAATTGTTGGAGGTATTTTGGGATGTGTGTTCCTGCAGATTAATTGACAGGCTGGGGTGTACCAGATGAGGAAGCAGAGTCTGTCATCTTGTTGGTTACTGAGGTTCCAGTTGTTTTGCACCCTGATAAAGCAGTCTGAGGCAGCTCTCCCCTTTGCTCTGCTCGCATGCAGATGCTCCAGGCATCCTTGGCTCTTCCTAACGAGACAAAATTGAATTTCTAATGGGTAAAAACACGCACAGGAGCCCAGGATCCCTTTTGCTGTTCCATTACCTACTGTGGATGTGTCCCCTCCTGCTGCCACCCTTCTCACCTGGTGGGTTCGGGGGCTGAGGGGATGGATCCTGAGTGGGAGGAAGGGCATCCACAGGCTTTCCTGGCTGGGAAAAGCTGATTTTTTCCCTAGTGTTTTGCTGTTGGTTTTCCCAGAGGTGGAAGGAAGTGCACATTCCCATGGACCCTGCCAGGTTGCTTCATTTCCCCTCCAGGATGCTTTTCTACCTGGAGGGAGAAAAAAGCAAAAAAAGGCTTTTCTGGAGTCTGGGCTGGTGCTGCTGTGGGAGGTGCGAGATGCTGGGATGAGGATGAAGATGAGGATGAGGATGGGGGTTGCCAGGCCCCAGCAGGTTCCCTCCTCTCCTACCTGGGCCCCTGTGGCACTCGGCACTGCCCTGGCAGGAGCTGGGGGTGCAATGGGATTTACACAAGAGAACCTGCACGGGTGGGTTTGGGATGGAGCCACTGCTCCCTCTGGGCAGCCCGGTGGGTCTGGGGGCTCCTGGAGGTGGGAACGTGGGCATGGCCTGGGAGCTGCGCCCTGCCAGAATTACCAGGGGGATCTGTGAGGGTGTGTGCACAAACAGGGCGGTTGGAGCTGGGGAAGTCGCCACAGCTGGAATTTATGGAAGTGATAAAACAGCTTTTGACAACAGGCTCAGCTCCAGGCAGCTCCTCTGCAGCAAGAGAGAATATTTTCCTCCTGTTGGATCAATAAACAATTAATTCTAAAGCAGGAGCTGGAGCAAAAGGGAGAGTTTTCCAGGCTTCTAAACTCTTAATCAAGCCCTGGGTGAAACACAGATGTGAGAATCTGAGACCTGCTGATAAAATCTTGACCTTGATAACGGGTTCCTCAGTTCCTGGGCCATGGATGATACTTCTTAGCGGAATAAATCCTCTTGTAAATATAGAACTTGTTCGCCAATATTTATGCTTCCAACATGTTTAATGTAGCTTTGCTTAATAATCTGCTTCAAAACGCTGACATTCCCCCCACATTTTAATTGGATTCTAATTTCCATTCAGAATCAGCTTAAATTAAACGAGTTTAAAAATATAGTAAATAATACTTGTAATTCACTTACTCTTACCATAAGCTGTGAAAATCAAGACTCAAATAACCCTCTAAAGCTGCTCATGGTGCAGCCCTCTCCTTAGCAGAGAGCCTGGCGTGCTTTGGCTCAGCGTGGTGGTTTTGGGGTCGGTGCCCCTGAGTTCTCTGGGGCTCAGGATGTGTGGGGACAGCTGGGGGTGATGGCACTGCTGTGCTCGTGGGTTTGGGGGTCCCTGGTCATTGCTGTGCTGTGCCCATGGGTTTGGGGGGTTCCCTGGTCACTGCTGTGCCCGTGGGTTTGGGGTCCCTGGTCATTGCTGTGCCCATGGGTTTGGGGGTCCCTGGTCATTGCTGTGCCCGTGGGTTTGGGGTCCCTGGTCATTGCTGTGCTCGTGGGTTTGGGGGTCCCTGGTCATTGCTGTGCTCGTGGGTTTGGGGGTCCCTGGTCATTGCTGTGCCCGTGGGTTTGGGGGGTCCCTGGTCATTGCTGTGCTGTGCCCGTGGGTTTGGGGGGTTCCCTGGTCACTGCTGTGCTGTGCTCATGGGTTTGGGGGTCCCTGGTCATTGCTGTGCTGTGCCCATGGGTTTGGGGGGTTCCCTGGTCACTGCTGTGCTCATGGGTTTGGGGGTCCCTGGTCATTGCTGTGCTCGTGGGTTTGGGGGTCCCTGGTCATTGCTGTGCTGTGCCCGTGGGTTTGGGGGGTTCCCTGGTCACTGCTGTGCTGTGCTCATGGGTTTGGGGGTCCCTGGTCATTGCTGTGCTGTGCCCATGGGTTTGGGGGTCCCTGGTCATTGCTGTGCCCGTGGGTTTGGGGGTCCCTGGTCATTGCTGTGCCCATGGGTTTGGGGGGTTCCTGGTCATTGCTGTGCTCGTGGGTTTGGGGGTTCCTGGTCATTGCTGTGCTGTGCCCGTGGGTTTGGGGGTCCCTGGTCATTGCTGTGCTCATGGGTTTGGGGGTCCCTGGTCATTGCTGTGCTCGTGGGTTTGGGGGTCCCTGGTCATTGCTGTGCTGTGCCCATGGGTTTGGGGGATCCCTGGTCACTGCTGGCAAACCTTTGGCTCTGCTGGCACCTCCAGCAGCCTCTGGTGATGGAAATGGGCTTTGGTGGGATTTCCCAGACAGTGCTGAGGCCATCACTGGTGGGTGGGGGCTGTTGGGGTGTGGGTGTGCTGCAGCACAGTCTGTCTGTGGGCTGGCAGGGTCTGTTCACTCTGCAGGCCTCACTGGGCTTCTCCAGGAGCCTGTTTTGCAGGAAAAGGGCTTTGCTTTGGGGAGCTCTCGGGGTCTGTGCTTTGGCTCGTGGGCAGCGATGGCAGCTCTGTGCCCTAGGGATGGGGCCTGCTGGGGTGGGCACTGCCTGGGCTGCTCTCTGGCCCTGGCATGGTGATCCCTGAGCTCAGGGTGTCCCTGCCTGATGCCTCAGTCCCTGTCTGGCGGGCTCAGGGCTGCAGGGCTCCTGTGCAGGTGTTCAGCATTCAGGAGAGGTGAGTGATGCTGGAGAACATCCCCTGTGCCAGGGGAGCCATGGGCAGCCCCTGCTGCGGGCACCAGAGCTGGATGCAGCCCCAGGTGGGTGCGTGGGATGCTCCTGTGCAGGTGTTTAGCATGCAGGCTGGTGGGAGATGCTGGACAACATTCCCTGTGCCGGGGGGGCTGTGAGCAGCAGGGTGTGGCAGCAGCACTGGTGGGGCTCTCCCTGTGTCCCTCCACAGGAACAGGGCATGGGGTGCAGCCCCCTGAGCCCCCCAGGCAGGCTGGGAAGGCTCAGAGCAGCAGATCCATCTGGGGAGGTGCTTCACGGGCTGTGCCAATCCCAGCGTGGAGAGAGGCCCAAATTGTTCCGTGCATAGCCAGGGTTTTTTTTTAAATAAAGCTCTCTCCAGTATATTGCAGGAGTAATTAGGAATCCTGAGCTGGCTGGATCTCGATCTTTATAGCAACACAGCTGATAAAGCATGATTCAGGGACCTCGTTAGCTTTTTTTAAAGAAGTTTTTATTTAACTTCCGTGAAGTTGCCATGGTTACCCCTGTGCATGGCTTCCCTGCCTCTCCTGCCTTGAGTGCAGCTGCCAGTGTTGGGAATTAAACATCTCCATTTGGAGCAGCCGCGGCCTTCCCCCGCTGCCTCCCCGGGCTGTGGAGCCTGTCCCTTTGCCCACCCTGCAGAAGGCTCCTGCTTGGGCTGGGGGGTGTGCTGCAGCTCAGCCTGGGCTGTCCCAGAGCTCCTTGTCTGGAGCAGGCGGGGAAGGGGCTGCTCTGCTGGTGGCACTGGTGACGTGGAATGTGCCACGGTCACACTGCTGTGCCCCAGCACAGTCTGGGGGCTCCCACTGTGTGACACAAAGCTGGCACAGGGGGCACTGGGAGCAGGAACCAGTGCCCTGAGTCCCGTCTCACCGTGCTTTGGCTGGCAGGGCCTCGCTGCCCAGGGGGTTTAATGAGTCCCAGATGAGTTGTCCCCAGTCCAGCGCTGGCAGGTGACTGATGTGGGCACAAGGGAGCCCAGTGGGGTGTGAGATCAGCCCGTTTCTGTGATGATGGCCATGATGTGAGACACTGACAGAGGTGGTTTGTGATTATGTGCCTTGAGCTGGGCAAACCCCATCAGGGGATGGGGAGGAGGGAGGCACCTGCTCAGTGCTGGGGGTGCTGGAGCCTCCAGCAGGGGCAGTGGCCGCTTGAGCAGGTGTCGCAGGGCCAGGTGAGGCTGCGCTGCACCGTGCCTTGCGGGGCTGAGCTCTCTGCCGCCAGGGGCAGCGGGGATGGCTGTTCCCAGCGCCGCTGCTGCGCCGATCCCATCCCCGCGGCTCCCGCCCGGTACCGGCACCGTGCGCCGGGCTGGCCGCGTGTCCGGGCAGGGCTGGACTCCGTCCTCATTCTGTCAAAGTTTTGTCAAGCTCTCCCCCTGCTCCTGCTGGCGCTTTCGGCAGCGCGGGGTGGGAGGCTGCGTGGGAAGTGCAGCCGCACCAGAAATAATCCTGTGCGAGCGGCGCCGCGGGGCGGCCCTGCCCTGCCCGGCCCGGCTCTGCCCTGCCCGGCTCTGCCCTGCCCTGCCCGGCCCGGCTCTGCCCTGCCCTGCCCTGCCCGGCTCTGCCCTGCCCGGCCCGGCTCTGCCCTGCCCGGCTCTGCCCTGCCCGGCTCTGCCCTGCCCGGCTCTGCCCGGCTCTGCCCTGCCCTGCCCTGCCCGGCCCGGCTCTGCCCTGCCCGGCTCTGCCCGGCCCGGCCCGGCCCGGCCCGCCGCTCGCCTGGGCCCGCAGAGGATCGGGGCAGCCGCTGCTCTTCGCTTGTGTCCCCGTCCTCCTCCTCCCTTCCTTGAGTTCTCTTTTCCCGTCTCCATTTTCCTTCCCGATGAAAGATTTTCTCGCCGTGTCAAGGCAATGTGACCTGGTTCCGTAATAAAGAGGAGGCTTATTAGAATTAAAGCCCAACAGTGTTAAAAAAGCAATCTTTGCAAGATTGAGGCCATGAGGGAATTGTAAATTCTCAGCAAAGACCTCATTTAAAGGCTGGGATGAAAACACTTGCGCATGCACGCACCGCGGCCTGCCGCTGAGGGCACATCTGGTTCGAGAGGAATTTTGGGGAGGATGAGGGACGGGAGCGGCGCTGGGATCCTCCTGCTTTGCTCGGGATCCGCCTGGCGGCCGGGCACGGTGCTGGCTCCGTGAATATCGCCGGGGTTTGGGTTTGTTTTCCTCGTTCTGGGGGATCCCCTCCCGCAGCCCCCCCTGCGCATCCCCGCTCAGCTCCTGGCGCAGCCGCCCACCTGCGGCGGGGGGAGCGATGGCAGCCGGTGAGTCAGGGCTCCCCCGGCTCGGCAGCCTCTGCCAGCTGCTCCGCAGACATTCCCCGGGGCTGCGGGCCGTGCCGGGGCCGGGATGGGCGTCCCTCCCTGTGCCGGCTCCGTGGAACCCCTGCCCTGCTCTGGCTGTGGGTGCTGTGTGCCCAGGGTGCCCTGCACATGCAGGTGGGGGCTCCCAGGGGTGCCCCCCAGGACAGATGGTGCCATGGCTTTGGCCTCACCCTGCCCAGGGCGCATTTCCCTCCCTGCTGCCCATCTCGATGGATAGAGCCTCTCTGGGTGTGCAGGGAGCAGCGAGTGCGGTGCTGGGGATGAAGAAAGGCTGGAGCAGGCAGTGGGTGAAGAGACCCCGCTCCCCTCCCTCCCTGCCTCCTTCTCTCTCCTGTTTTTCTCTCCGCGGCCGCATCCCCAGGGCTGCCCAGGGCAGCGGCCCCGCCGGTCCCCGCGGTGGTCTGTTGTCATCATTTGCTGTTATCTGTGCAATTAGAGAGCCGGCTCTCCCGCGGGGCCCCGCGCACACCTGCGCTGCAGCGCGATGAGATGAGGGCAGCAGAGGCAGGGCAGGCACGGGGGTGCCCAGCTGGGCTGGGGGAGCCCTCGGTGCCCAGCCGGGCTGGGGGTGCCCTCGGTGCCCAGCCGGGGGCCCCGGGGCTCCTGCTCAGCGCTGCCCAAGGTCAGCAGAGGCTCTCAGTGAAGTGGATCCCAAGCCTGGTGCTCCAGGGACGCCCCTGCCATCCCCAGGGTTTGTGTCCTGGGCCCGTGGCTGAGGCTCCCCCACTGCCTGCCCTGCTGCTGGGGCTCCTCCAGGACCCGCTGTGCCAGGGGGACAGACAGACGTGTGCCAGGGTCCTGCCCAGGATGGGACATCGCAGGGTTTTCCCCCAGGTCCCCGGGGGCGTGGGGACAGGCAGGGCAGCTCCCTGGGCGGCTGTGCTGTGCTGCTGGCGTGCACGGTGCTGCCTCAGCTGCTGCCTTTGTTGTCAGTCCTGCTCCAGGATATTTATAGCGAGCGGGAGCCGTGCCCGGCTCTGCTGCTCCTCCACACCTGGCACAGGGGTCCCTGACAGGGGCTGCAGCAGCTCCTGCCCTGCTGCCTGCGGCCTGGAGGAGCAGGGCTGGCACTGCCAGCTCTCCCTAACGTGCTGTTAATGTAATGTCTTGTCCGGGAGCCTTTCCTGCAGGATAAATGGCCTTTCCAGCCCGAGCCTGCGTGAATTACGCTGACGTTCTGCTCCTGAGTCGATGTGTGTAGGGGAGCTGGGTATTGGATTGGTGAGAGGCAAGAGAAGCAATCTCTGGGAGGCCATCAATTTGGATTAGGCTTTGTGGACTGGGATGGAGGGTAATCACCATCCTTCATTTCAGAGAGGTAAGAAACAAGTCAGCTTCTTTATGGATCATTATGGCTGCAGCAGGAATTGCTTCCACCCCGGCCGTGGCACAGATCCCCCCGCTGGGCACGGGGCTGGAGGAGGGTGTAAAGCCCAGGCAGGGAGCTGGCTGTGCCTTTGGAAGGATGAGCCTGAGTGCAGCCTCTGGGTGCTGCTGGCACGTTCCTTGCTGGGTGAGATGGCCCTGCTGGGGTGCCTATCTCTGCCTCGGTGGAATCGGGTGAGGTGAGTGGTGGGAGCCAGTGAGGGAGCAAACACTCCCCACTCCCCAGGAAACAGGTCTGGGTCTGTCTGGGGGTGGGATTGCATCCGCTCCCCTTGCTGCAGTGTCTGCCAGTAGTGCTGACTCTTTGGTAGGGGTGGAACTCAGCACCGTCCCCTGGCATGGCAGGGTTACAGGGAACCAGGTCCGTGGATGCCGCATCCCCCGTCCCAGTGTGGCTCGGGAGTGTTGGCACCTGCAGTCCCCGCCTGGGGAGGGGTCCAGGCAGTGCCCGGATCTGTGGGTGCCGTGTCCCTGTCCCAGGCAGCAGTTGCAGCGCGTTCCCAGCTCTGTCGATGCCATGTCCCGGTCCCAGGCCGCAGTCTCAGCGGTTCCTGGCGTTATTGGTGCCGTGTCTCTGTCCCTGTCCCAGGCCGCAGTCGCAGCGGTTCCCGGCACTGTGGGTGCCATGTCCCTGTCTCTGTCCCAGGCCGCAGTCGCAGCGGTTCCCGGCACTGTCGGTACCGTGTCTCTGTCCCGGGCAGCAGTCGCAGCGGTTCCCGGCCCCCTGACAGCAGCTTTCCTCCCGGGCATCCTCCGCCCGCCCCCGTGCAGCGCGATGAAAGCCACAGCCTGTAAACGGGAGAGGAGGGGGAGGGATGGGATGGGATGGGATGGAAAGGGGGCAGCTCCGGTGTGTGAGCTGAACCAGCCCAGCCGGGCCGCTGGGGTCCGTGCTGTGTCGCTGCTGTGCTGGGGGGGAGCTGCTGAGGCCAGCGGGGAGGAGAGATGCTTTGGCCTCTCGGAGTGAAGGCCTCCCCTCCCTCCCTTTTGTTTGTACTTTTCTTTTCTTCTTTTTTTTTTTTTTTTATATCTGAGTGCTTCATTTTCCAGAAGCTGTCATTTTACATAAACCTCTCAGCGAGGTACATCCATTCCCACTGCCAAAATCTCCATATCAAACACTTGTAACACACGGCTGAAGTGACAGCGCTGCCTGTACGGCTCCGTGCGTTACAAAGGGATGCTGCGGCGGCCAGGATATAAATACTCGCCTCGCGGTGGCACGCACTGAGCTCCGCTGCCCTGCTCCTCGCTGCCCGGCTCAAATTCAGCTGAAACCTCGGCACAGGCACCCGCAGGGCCCTGGTGGCACCACAGCCCCCAGCAGTGCCAGGGTGGGTGGCAGGATGCCCGTGGGCAGCTGCCTCGCTGTGATGGGCTCGGGGCTGGGGTGTTGTGCGTGGTGAGTGTGTTCAGCAATCCGACTGCTTCCTTTCCAAACGAAATTATTTTCTTCTGGATGAAGTTCAAATCCAACCCCAAATCCCCGTTCCTTTGCAACGGAGAAGGAAGGAAATGCAAAGCGTGCTCCCCACCCCCCAAGTCTATCAGTCTTGCGGCTGATGAGCAGAACCATTCCTGCTCGTCCTGGGATTCCCTCCCTGCTCCTGCAAGGATGTCGCTGCTGTGTTTTGTCACACGGGCTGTGAGCCTCAGCTGCTCCAGGATGGACCTGGCTGCGCAGTGCTGGGGAGCACGGAGAGCTCCTCTGGTCCCTTATCCCCCTGGGGCCACCGTGGTCTGTGGGCACCTGGCCCTGCTGGGGTGCTCTGGTGATGTGGCTGTCACTGGCAGGGCTGTCCCTGTCACCTGTAGTTCTGTGCTCGGTGGTTTCTGCTGCTCTTCCAGGTGGGGACCTCCATGTGGGAAAGATGAGACTTGTTTTTTTTTTTTAAGCTAATAGCATTACACATGGTTTGTAATTGAGCACATTTTGGCAAGTTTGATGATAGTTTTTTTTTCAGCATCTCAGCTGGGAGAGATTGGTCTGTGCTCAGCTCCTCTGCTTTCCACACCAGGGAACCTCCAGGACTGGAGATGTTTCTGGGCTGAGCTGTTTCCATGCTCTGGGATCCTCTGGGATCCCTGGTCCCAGCTAAGGCAGTGGTGGCACACACGTGTGTGTGGGTGTTGTGTGTGTCCCCAAAGCCCCTGTGCTGTTGCAGTGCTGATGCTCCAGGTCAGCTCTCTGGAGACCCCAGCCCAGCTGGAGCTGCCAGCAGAGGGTTTGCTGTGCCCCACCAGGGGCTGGGGTGCAGCTGTGCTGCCCCAGCTGTGCATGGGGAAGGCACAGCTGCAGCCAGATGTGCCACAGTGCCCAGCTGGGGTGGGTGAACTGCCTCTGCCCTGCCTGGTGCTGCAGCTCCTTCCAGCCAGGATGAATCAGCCTTTCCCAAGGACCTGGGAGCAATGTGCCCCCGCTGTGGCCTTGTGTCCCCGGGGAGTCACAGCCCTCCCTGGGCAGGGAGCCACGAGGTGAGGGCAGCGCAGTGCCAGCTGTGGTGGCATCTGCTGCTCCTGCTGGCAGAAGGCACAGAGCTCAGCGTTTGTGCCCCCACGCTGCTCCTGGCAGAAAGAAGGGCACCGTGCTGGTGGTGCTCCTGGCTCTGGAGTGCAGCTGGCAGCTGCTGGGGCGGCTGTGCCATCCCTGAGGGGCTGCTGCACCCCTGGGCACCCTCTGTGGGCTTGGCAGTGCCCGCAGCCGAGGGCTGGGATTCCCTTTTCCCAGGATGGAGAGAGATATCCCTGTTGGTGCATGGCTCAGCCCAGAGTGCCCTCAGGGGAGGCTGAGGGTCCCTCCCGGAGCTGGAGCCAGCCCCTGGCTCTGTCCCCGCTCCTGGGTCCCTGCCTGCCCTCCCGCTGCCAGGGGCAGCTGCTGCTGAGCCCGGCCGGGAGCCGCCCCTGTGCCAGCTGCCCTGGTGCCACCTTCCCTCCTCCCTGCTCGGCCCGGGGGCTTTTCCCTCCTCCCACCTGTGAGTGCTGGCACGGGAGGGCAGCAGGGCACAGGAAAGGACTGGAGCTGGGCAGGGGCTCAGCCGGGCTCTGAGCGAGGGAGGGAACTTGGGCTCTGCTGGCAGAGTTTCCTCCCGTTCCCCACGGGCAAAGGGATGTTTTGGTGCGTGCTGATTAACGGCCTCCTCCCGACGTGCCACGGCGAGATAAAATATGAACAACTGCATTCTTTGACTTAAAATTTAATTAAAACTATATATCAAAAACGTGAGACCCCAGGCTTAATAAAACCTGATAAAATTATACTAATACACTTCAATTTCAATCCAAGGCTTCCTGATGGAAGAGCGTGAGAGGCTGAGCCTGTAACTAGATTAGCAACACCTCCTGTGCAATATTTATGGTGCTGTCCTGCTTGAGATGCATGGCTGCTGAGGAAGGCTCTGACACGGTGATGAAGAGGAGTTGTCAGCCTGGCTTATGCGTAAACAGGAGAGAGGGCGAGGTTGGACGGGCTGTTCCTGCTGGGGGAGAGTGACT
Organism: Melospiza georgiana; assembly: GCF_028018845.1. Classification (NCBI taxonomy): domain Eukaryota; kingdom Metazoa; phylum Chordata; class Aves; order Passeriformes; family Passerellidae; genus Melospiza; species Melospiza georgiana. The sequence goes on along the minus strand of NC_080450.1, from coordinate 650,738 downwards.
CGGGCAGAGCATGAGGTCATGGAGGGAGGAGAAAGGGAAGCAGGAGGGATGCTGCTGCCCCCGTGCTGCTGTGCCCTGGGGATGAGCCCTGTCTGTGGCACCAGTGCCCAGTGGCCATGGGCAGGGGTGAATTGAGGGGTGGCCTCTGCCTGGGGGCTGTGGGCACCTCACCTGTGCAGGTGATTTATTGAGTGAGGATTGGCAGCTCAGAGCTAATCAAACAAGCTGGTTTGTTGTGTGCAGGAGCGTGGCTGTGCCAGCAGGAGTGATGGCACCAGGCTGCTGGTGGGCACCCGTGGTGAGGTGCCTCTGCTCTGGACAGCAATCAGCAGCAGCATCAGTTCCCTCTGGCACAACCCAGAGCATTGCTCTGTTGGAGCCTTTCCATGCGGTCCCATTTCCCAAAATCCCAGTTTGGGTGGGGATGCCCTGGATGTGCGTCTGCACATGTGGCTGTGGGGGTGTCACCCCACGATGCTCAGAGGGCTCGGGGTCACCAGCACGGCTCGGTGTGGCTCAGGCTCTTTGTGACACGGGCTCGGTGTGTCACAGGCTCAGGGGTCAGCAGCAGGGCTCAGTGTGGCTCGGGCTCAGGGGTCAGCAGCAGGGCTCGGTGTGGCACGGGCTCAGGGGTCAGCAGCAGGGCTCGGTGTGGCTCAGGCTCAGGGGTCAGCAGCAGGGCTCAGTGTGGCACAGGCTCGGTGTGGCTCAGGCTCAGGGGTCAGCAGCACGGCTCGGTGTGGCTCAGGCTCTTTGTGGCACGGGCTCGGTGTGGCACGGGCTCAGGGGTCAGCAGCAGGGCTCAGTGTGGCTCAGGCTCGGTGTGGCACAGGCTCGGTGTGGCACAGGCTCGGGGGTCAGCAGCAGGGCTCAGTGTGGCCATGGTGCCAGCTCGGCCCAGCAGGAGGAGGCTCGGGCAGGCCCTTAATGGGCACCATGAATCCTGCCGAGACAGGGGAGGTCAGAGCAGGGAGGCAGCAGCTGGAAGCGCTGCGGGCACGGCGGCTCCGTGCTCAGGGCAGAGCCCGGGGCTCCTGGCTGAGCACAGGGCGGGTGGGTGGGATGTGCCAGGGGGTGCCCATGGGAGCACAGTGGGTTTGGTCTGGGGCAGGGGCCCTGCTGCCCCCTTCCATGCCTTGGGTGCTGCCTGACGCCCTCCTAGGCTGGTTCCACCTTGGACGAGGTCAGCGTGCAGCCTGGGCTTGCACAGCATGCCGAGTGTGGGGTGCCAGGGCCCTCCCTTGGGGCTGGGGGTGCCAACACCTGGCACTGCCCAGCGCTCTGTGCCCATCTCCCGCAGCTGCCCCCCTGCTCTCCCTTCCAGGTGAGCGGGCACGCATCCCCTGCAGCGCTGACGTGTGCTGCTGCTGCTGCTGCTCCGAGGCTGTGGCAGCAATTCCAGCAGCAGCGGCCTGGCGTGACCCTGGGAGCTGCAGGGAGGGGGTGAGGTGGGCACTCAGCTGGCAGGGAGGGGACGTGGCAGGCAGCAGCACCAGCCCTGCCAGCCACAGGCTCCTGCCCCTTGCCCCCTCTCCAAATCCCTGGGTAGCTAGAAGTGAGGGAAGGGGAAGGGATGGGGTTTGTGTGCTCGTGCCCCTCGGTGCCAGCTCCCCACATCCCTCCTGGCCAGGCTGTGCCCGGGTTCATCCCCCACGCTGCCCCTCTCCCAGCCCCCTGGGGCTGCTCCCTGCTCTGTGGAGCTGTATTTTCAGAGACTGTGGGGGATGTCGTGTGTGTAAAATTAGCGCTGCCTTGTTAGTGCTTCTCAGGCTAATTCGGAGTGAAATGCTTTAGCAGCGGTGGGCTGATTCTATCAGGAGAACAAGAACTAATTAAATTCACTCTGACCATCAAGCAGTAAATTATTTATACCCAGACAGATGCAATCTCATCTGTGGTGTCCAGCCCCACTGAACCTGCAGCTCCCTGGTTTGGGGTGAGGGGCAGAGGGGACCTGGGAAGGGCAGAGCAAGGGTTGCCTGAGAGGGCAAATTATTTTTCCCTTCTGGGGCCAGTGCTGCAGTGGGACCCCTCCGTTGGCATTGGAGCCCCTGGGCCTGCCTGGGGAGCTGTGGGGCTGGGAGGAGGAGAGAACAGGGGTGTCCTCCAGCAGCTGCCCCTGCTCCTCCATCCCTGGGAGCTGGCACAGACCCACCCTGCCAGCTGGGCAGGTGCTTTGCCAGCCTCAGCAGGGACATGTGGGAGTCCTCCTCCTCCTCCTCCTCTCAGGAGGAAGGCCAGGCACAGTCAGAGGCCCTCACCTGTGGTTTGCAGCCCCGTGCCGTGGTTTCTGTGTGATGTCCATCCCCCCTCCCTGTGCCTCCGGAGCCCCACGCTCTCAGCCAGCTCGGCTGGGGCAGAGTGAGCCGTTATCATCTCTGCAGGGGTTTGTGTTTTGGCCATCTGACCCGGTGCCTGATTAGATCATTCCTGTCACACAGTGGAGCCGCAGCTTTCCCTGCCTGCAGTTCGCTCTAATTGTGATTGAGCCCAGATCCTTTTTCTCTCCAAACCAAAGGGGGAAGAGTGAAAAATTGTTTGCTGATCCTCCGGGGGTTGTAAAGGATTCCGGCAGCCTGGGAAACAGCTCTGCTTGAGGCTGGGAAAATGGTGTGGTGAAAACGATCTGGTTGTTTTGGATGTCAGAGGGACAGAAAGGAGGAATTCGCAGCGCTGGAGGTGCGGGCTCTGCCGGCGGCAGCGTAGGGAGCCGGGAGCGTTTGGCTCGGCTCGGCCCGGTTCGGCTCAGCCCCGCTCCAGCTGTGCCGCGCTTTGGGCCCGCTGAGCCCGGCCCCTGCTCGCATTTGCAGCCGTGATTAATGTCTGCAGCAGGGGAGGGGAGCCCTGGCGCGAACCGGGCTCGTAACTCCGCGCGCAGATTTGCGAACCCCGGCGGAGCGTTAATCCAGCGGCTCCCGGGGCGGGCGGCATGGAGGGGAGATGGGGAAATGTGGAAATGTGGAAATGTCACCTTGTGGCAGCGGAGCTGTGACAGGCAGCCAGGCCAGCAGCTCTGTCCTGGAGATGGCTCCTGCTCTCCGGGTCCCACCGCGTGGCCTCGCCATTGATTTAGAAAGGAGAGGGAAAAAAAAAAAAAGGCAACTGCTTCAGTCTGGCTTTGCTGCTGATGCTGAGGGGACAGATTTGCCTGCTGGCAGCTCTGCCATTAACTGGATGAGCTGTTCAAGTGTGGGTTATGGGTTTGGGATCAGCCTGCCTGTGCTGGAGAAGGTGCTGAGCCCTGATGGATACTGGGGAGAGCTGAGGGGCTCGTTTTGGGAGGTGGGATGGAGGGGCCTTCCCTGGCTGCAGATAACCTTGGGAGGGTGAGGAGCTCTTCCAAACTCTGGCCAGGCCCCTCCTGGGTCTGCGAGACATTGCTGGGTGGGGGAACACGTGCTGCAGCCCCCAGCAGCAGAAGGTGCAGGTGGAGCCGGGGAAGGGAGCTGGGTAACAGGAGGTTCCTTGCACTGGCAGGCAGGGAGGGAGGAATTGGGAATATCCCAGCAGCACTGGGAGAGGAGCCATGCTTTCAGAGCCTGGGAACGGCTTCCAGACTGCAAATATCCCCTTGCAGCCCCAAAGCTGCCACAAGAACCTTCCCTGCTCCTGCAGGCAGCTGGCACTGGTGGCCCTGGCATCGCTGGCTGCTGTGGCAGTGCCAGGGTGAGCTGGAGCCAGGGGCTGCCGGCACGGAGAGGCACTGGGAGTTTGGCTTTGGCTCACGGGGATCTCTTGGACACTGAGCTCCAGGAGCTGCTCCCAGCCGCTTCATTTGGGCGGGATACGAGTGCTCAGAGCCTGGGATGCTCCCACATCCCAGCGCTGCTGTCTCCTCCCTCCTGGGTGGCTCTGACCCGGCAGTGCCAGTGCAGTGCAGGAAACACAAGCATTTGGATATTTTTATTTTTATTTTCCGTTTTTGCCACAGTTCTGCAGCCCCTCTGTCGCACTCCTTGTTAAGCTGTTAAATCACTCCATTTATTTAGCATGAGCATTGCTGAGAGCTCATTTTTATCTCGGTGAAAACCAGACTTGCTCATGGGCACATAATGAAATTGTATAAATATACCCTTAGCTGGGAATCTAATTTATTTTTCCTGTTCATTATGGGGTAGAAGGCCATTATGAGATGTAGAACTTTTTTTTTCCCCAGTGCTGGAATTGAAGGGCTGGTGCGGGCACTTTTTATACCGATGATTTTGCCCTGATTCAATTTGAGGCTGGTTAGAGCTCAAATACTGAGGCATAATTGACAGAGAGAGGTGTGGGTTGCCATGCTAATGCCCTGGCTGTGGCTCTGTGGCAGTGCCAGGCCAAGGCTGGGTGGAGCACGGCCCAGAGATGGGCACGGGATGGAGATTCCCGAGCTGGGATGGAGGGGAGCAGGAGTGGGATGGCGATTCCCTGGAGCTGGGATGGAGATTCCCGGATCTGGGTTGGAGATCCCTGAGCTGGGATGGAGATTCCTGGATCTGGGTGGAGATTCCTGGATTTGGGATATGGAGATTCCTGGATTTGGGATATGGAGATTCCCTGGAGCTGGGATGGAGATTCCCTGGAGCTGGCATGGAGATGGAGGGGAGCAGGGGTGGCCCAGCCCCTGGGCAGCAGAGTCCATCCCTTTGTCCATCAGCAGGATTGATTTTGGACGGCCCTGATGCTGCCGTAAAGCCCTGTTTATGGAGCTATAATTAAGCGGGGCCATTTAGCCGGCAGTGTTAAGTGCTGAGCAGATTTATGGCACGGCCCAGCCTCGGGCAGGGCTGTATTTCAGCACGGAGCACACCAGGTTTTTGTGTGTGCCGCGATTGTGTTCCTGTGACAGTGATTAGTGTAATGGGGGCTGCCGGGGTCGTGCTGCCAGGCTGAGGAAACAGCAATTACGGGCGGCCGCAGCGCCGGCTTAATTGCATCCATTTGCAACCGGCACGGGCCGGGTGTGAGGGAGCAGCTGGGAGAGCCAGCCTGGCACCCCCAGCCCCTGCCCCGGCTGCCCCAGCTCCCCAGGGTGGGCTCTGAGGGTCCCTCATGGGGCACAGCAAGGGGCGGCTCCTGTGCGGGCACTGGGGCTGCTGGGCTCAGCCAAACCCTGCCCTGCCGGGCTCGGGGCCCCTCTGTTGGGGCAGTGCCCTGGGACAGCCTGCAATGAGCTTCCCCAGCAGCTGGCAGGGCTGGCATCGCCCAGGGCTGGGGCATCTCCTGTGTGTCAGCCTGGTCCGTTGGCCCTTTGCCATGTGGCCACTCCAGCACTCTGGTGCTCCCATGGCTTGTGCCCTGTCTGGGGACGGGCAGGCCGAGCTCTGCAGCAGAGGGGAGCAGGGACAGAGCCATCCAAGGGCGACAGGGCCAGCAGTGGATCTGCAGCCGTGAGCAGGGTGAGCAATTAGAGCTCACCTTGATGTGCACTTGGCAGCCTTTCCTTTGAACTCTGACGCTCTCCTGGGCCCTGCAGGTTCACCAGCTCAGCCCCTCAACACCCTGACAAGGCACAGGGAGGTTCTGCAGAGCAGTTACAGATACCCAGGGAAGGCTGGGACTGAGCTTCTCCTGAGCATCAGGGACTCCTGTGCCCTCGCTCGGGCGGGCCCTGTCCTTCAGCAGGACTTGGGGGTGCTGGGGATGGCACAGGCAGGGCCTGTGGGTGCCAGGGCTGGGCAGCACCCTCTGCAGTTGTGCCATGAGCACCCTGCAGCAGCTGGGGAGAGGCAGCTCCGTGGGAGCTGGGCAGGGTGTGGATGTGTGTCCTGCTGCAGAACACGGCCCCTGACATGAAGGCATCACGTGGGGCTCATGGATGCACTGCCACAAGTGCACCGAGGACCACAGGGTCTCTTTCCCAGGGCTGAGAGGGCGTCTTCCCTGCCCCTGCCCTTGCTGTGTGCACTCTCCCAGCTCGCTGCTGGAATTAGATGGGCTTTTGCCGACTAAGAGGTGTTAAACGGCTCTAAATACTCCTCACACTGCAATATCTCCACCACAGCGTTTAATGGAGTGCCACAGAAATGCCTATAAATAAACGGAATGCGCCTGTGCCAGCTCCCTCCCACGGCATCGCAGCGCTCGCAGGAAAGCCAGCAAGGGGCTTGTGCTGGGCTGCAGCTCCTGCCCTGCCCCTGCTCCTGGCCCCTCTCTGCCCCTGCCCTTCACTCCCATCCCCACCCTTTTGTTTTCCCCCTTTTCCCCCATCTGAGGGTGCAGAGCTTTTGCCATCCCGCTGGAATGCAGCTGCAGGAGTGAGGATGAGGGGCTGGAAGCAGCAGGGAGGGCTGCAGAGCCCATGGGGACAGCACTGGGAGCTCCTTGCAGCTGTTCCTGGGTGCCCAGTGGGTGCCCAGGCTGGCACTGTGCCCATGGGCACCCTGGCATGGGGCACCACAGCCAGGAGCAAACACAGGTGTAGAGAACGAGCAGAGGGAAGGGCAGGGAGCATTTCAAGGCTCTTTGTGCTGCTCTCACATCTGAGTCCAGACTGCTTTGTGCCTGGAGATCCACATGCACCAAACCAGATGGATTTCCCACCAGGCTGCCTTAATCTCCAGCATCTCGGCCCTTGATCCCGAGCAGGCAAAACGTGTGTGGGGCTTCAGCTGCTGCAAAATGCACTTTATCTGCTGCTGTGGGGCTGTGCTGCACGGCAGCGCCTCCTGGGAAACGCTGCGAGATTCCTTCCCCTTCCCCAGCCTTTATTACAGAAAATAAACACTCTTAGGGGAAGGGAGGGTGCGCAGCGGGCACTCACTGGCACTTGTGGTGCTCTTTGGCTGTTCTGGTGCTCCTTGGCACTTGTGGTGCTCCTTGGCACTTGTGGTGCTCCTTGGCTGTGCCAGGCGCTCCTTGGCTGTTCCAGGTGCGCCTTGGTGTCCCCGTGGCCGCAGGGCAGGGGACAGAGCTGGCTGTGTGTGCAGGGCTGTCCCTTTTGGCACTCCCTGGCAGGGCTGCTCTGTGTCCCTGGGGGGGTTCTGGGGTGCCCGGGGCACCCTGTGCCGGCTCTCTCTGCGAGGGAGCCCTGGGGCCCCGCTGAGCATCCTCAGCCAAGCAGGATCCCTAAATAGGCTCCTCAGCCTGTCAGTTGACTGCCTCTTCAGCGCTGATGAGCCACTCTGGCGTTACTATTTAAAATCCTAATTGCTTTAATCAGCTCGCCTTTAGCCACCGCAGCCAGCGAGCGGGCCCAGGGGCTGAGAGCTCTTCTGTTCCTCCAGCACAGCTGTGGCCAGGCACGGTGTGAGCGCCAGCTCGGGTCCGTGTGGGCACCCAGCAGCAGCCCTGCAGGTGCCTGGCATCCCGTGGGCACCCAGCATGCCCGTGGCTCTGCCCTGGCACAGCCGTGGGACGGTGACAGGGCGGCTGCAGAGCCGAGCACAAGCCCCCCGGGCAGGGGGAGCACAGGAACTGCAATGGATGAGGAGAAGAGGAGCTGCTGTTACTATGGGCCGGCAGATGCCAGCGCTGTAATGAGCTGGGAATTCCCGTGTCCTCTCCTTTACCGCAGTGAATTCTCTCCCAGGCTAAAAGCAGCTCCCTCCCTGGGCTTGGGGGCCCTGCAGCCCACTCCTGCCTCGCAGCCTCGGGGTGTTCCTCCATGCCGAGCGGTGCGGGGGCGCGGGGCAGAGCTCTCCCGGGGCTGCGCTCGCAGCCATCCGCGCTGGGCTGGTGGGAGATGCCGATGAAAATAGCGCGGCGCTCCCCGGCGAGGGAGCCTTGCGGCACAGCGCCCACGCGGCTGCGCCGGGGAGGAGGAGGAGGAGGAGGAGGGAGGAGGATGCTGATCGGCGCCTGACACCAGCTGGGGCAGGGGCACACATGCAAAGACCCAAATCTGTGGGTGCAGCCCCTCCGGGCCATCATAGCCCCTCCTGGCTCCCTTGGCAGGTGTGTGGCACAGGGGCATCCCCAGGCTGAGCTGTGTGGCACAGGGGCATGCCCAGGGCTGAGCTGTGTGGCACATGGACATCCCCAGGGCTGGTTCCCATCCTCAGCAGGAGGCTGTGTGCTGGAAGGGAGCTGGCAGAGGAGGGGCAGCGATGCCGGGGTGTGCTGGGCACTGGCAGGGCCTGCAGGCCAGGAGGAAATGAGCAGGAACTGCCCGCTGTGGTGCTGGTGGCAGGCTCTCAGCTGCGGCTCCTCCGCTCCTGCCCAGCCTGGCAGCGGGGAAGGCATTGCCAGGGCCAGGGCTGGCACTGTGGGGGTGTGTGCCAGCTCCTGGGCACCGGCTGCCCCTGGCTGTGTGTGCCAGCTCCTGGGCACCGGCTGCCCCTGCCTTCTGTTGGGGCACCGTGTCCCTCCTGCAGCCCCTGTGCTGTGCCAAGGCAGCCCTGGCCCAGCTCCCCCTGTGCGGGGTTTGGGGCAGAGCGCTGTCCCCAGCCCTGGCACCTCTCCCTCGGGCCCTGGATCCCCCCACCTGCCCTCGTGCCCGGCAGCCTGCCCACCGTGCCATTCCCGGGATGGATGGGCGGCATGCGGCAGCGGCCCCGGGGCTGTGCTGGCCCAGAATATCCCTGCATGAGCGGAAAACCTCGTTCGGGGGATTGTTCAACTGGCGGCAGCCTTCCTGGGGAGCGAGGACATCTCTGCATTTATTCAAGGACATCCCTTCTCAATTAAATCCCTGCATGGGCTAAACAAGCGGGCTGCAGAGATCAAAGGGGTTTTTTTCCGCTCTTTTTTTCCCCCGAAATCGTTTAAGCGATGCAGTGGAGGGAGTGCGGTGCATTTGCCTTCCACACACCTGGTGGGGAGGAGAAGCTGCCATTAAATCCCTGTAAAGGCGTTCCTTTCCCTACGCTGATGCAGGACTGGGGCGGTTTGTAGGTGTCAGCCATGGGGTGATGGCATCAGGAGTGAGCAGTGGCCGTGGGTGAACCCAGAGATGCGGGATCGCCGGGCTGGGATTGCCCACCCGGATCCGAGTGGCCGATCTGCCGCAGCCCCCGCCTGGCCCCAGCCCGGGTGTCCCCCCGCCCCTCCCCGGGCTCCTCGGGGATTGATGGTGTCGTTAAAGCGTCAGGCTGGCCCGGGGCCGGCCCCGCAGCCGCCGGGATTTATGGTGGAACGTGCCTTGGTGAAGGTTTTATCACCGCTGTTAAAGGGCCGAGCGTGTGCCGGGGGCCGGGCAGGGGGCTCTGCTCTGCCATCCCTGCCGGGATGGGGTCACTTTGCCGGGCAGGGGGCTCTGCTGTGCCATCCCTGTTGGGCTGGGGTCGCTTTGCTGGGCAGGGGGCTCTGCTCTGCCATCCCTGCCGGGCTGGGGTCACTTTGCTGGGCAGGGGGCTCTGCTCTGCCATCCCTGCTGGGATAGGGTCAGTCTGCTCTGCCATCCCTGCTGGGATAGGGTCACTCTGCTCTGCCATCCCTGCTGGGATAGGGTCACTCTGCTCTGCCATCCCTGCTGGGCAGGGGGCTCTGCTCTGCCATCCCTGCTGGGCTGGGGTCGCTTTGCTGGGCAGGGGGCTCTGCTGTGCCATCCCTGTTGGGATAGGGTCAGTCTGCTCTGCCATCCCTGCTGGGATAGGGTCACTCTGCTCTGCCGTCCCTGCTGGGCTGGGGTCGCTTTGCTGGGCAGTGCCCCCGAGGACGTGGCAATGCTGCAGCTCCTGGGGCTGCTGTCCCTTTGGGCTGTGCTCGGTGGGAGCCCCCCGGGCCATGCAGCAGGAGCTGTGATTTTGGGGTTTTTGGGCACGCACAGCCCCACGGCCCGGCCTCCTCCCGCTCCCTCTGCCGTGGATCCGTCAGTTAAGGAATTGATCCCTTTGCCACCAGCCCGGTCTCCTTTTTCCTTTTAAATGGTGTCACTCTGCTATTTCCTGGCCTCTCTAATAGATTTTTATATAATCACTACAGTGCACTTTTAAAGAGCGATAGATCACGTTCATTGCTTTTCCCCGTGATTAATTTCCCATAATAGTCCTCTGTAACACCAAGGCAAAGAGAGGAGAGCAAAGAAAACCCCCACATTATCCACTTTGTGCTCCGAGTATAAATGAATTAGATTTAATTTTTGTTTAATTGTTTCCATAGCTCAGCCTCTGCTAACTTTGCAGGATAATTTATTTTGCAGTCTTGGGGAAAAGAAGGAAGAAAGGTCCCCGTGCCACTCTTTGCCCGCAGCCGCTGTTAATTACAGCTGATTGCCTTCCCTGCCTGATGAGGCCGTGGCTTGGAGGGTCCTGTCACACCCAGGACCGCGGCTGGTGGGCAGAGAAGGGCCCAGCCGGGCATGTGGGACGTTCCCTGTGTTTCACATCCAGGGAGCGCAGGGTCTGAGCGGTGAGCTCCTCTCCCTGCCAGTGCAGGGTCTGAGTGCTGTGCTCCTCTCCCTGCCGGGGACCTTGGTGTTTGGAATGGTGTCCTCTGTGCCCTGCGCGGACAGCAGGCAGAGGAGGCTCTGGGAATCCCTTCTCGCACCCAGCAGCCTCCTGTGTGCCAGCCCAGGGCCGCTGGGAGCGGGTCCGCAGTGCCCAGCAGGGCAGGGGAGGAGCAGCAGCCGGGGCCGCCCCGTTAATCACGGCCGGGGGCAGCGGGAGCTGCTCGGGGTGTGCTGAGGTGGGAGCCGCGGCCGATCTGCTCCCTCCGAGACCGGCTACCTTCGGCCCGGTAATCAGGGGCAGTAATTACAATCCCAGCTTTACATGTGGAATGTTAATTAAGGGATGGGACGCGGGGATCTGCAGCCTGGCAGCGAGTGATGCTGGGGGCTGGGGGTCACTGCTGCTCCCCTCGCTGAGCGTGGAGCTGGGGCAGGGGCTGGGGCTGTGCCAGGCAGGGGACAGGGACAGGCAGGCCGTGGTTGTTGGCACTTGGCACTGCCTCTGCTTTGTGGCTCTGTGGTGGCTGCTGCTCGCCTCTAAAATCACTTTGCTGATGGGGATGGATGGATGGATGGATGGATGGATGGATGGATGGATGGATGGATGGATGGATGGATGGATGGATGGATGGATGGATGGATGGATGGATGGATGGATGGATGGATGGATTTGTTGGGAAACAGGAAAATGCAGCTGGAGCTCCACTGCCCTCCCCGCTTCCTGCCTTGGCCCTGATTTCCCCATGACCTCCCCAGTGTCCCTGAGCCTGTCCTCCTCTGGGCTGAGCACCCCTCGCTCCCACTGTGTCTGTCCTGTGCTGCAGCCTCTGAGCATCACCCTGAGCTCCTGCAAGGTTCCCTCCTGTGTGCTGGTCCCATCTGCACCGGGGAGACCAGAGCTGGCTGCAGGATCCAGACATGGCCTTGTGACAGGGCTGGCTGGGGTTACACTGCTGGCCTGTCCGTTTTGTGTTAGTGTGTCCTGCCTGGGCAGCTCTGCTCTGGGAGTGGGGCTCAGCAATTCACCTCCTGCATTTCAGGGTGCCCTGAGCAGCAGCTGCTCTCCCTGTGACACCCACCCTCCTCTCTGGGCAGTCCTGCCTGCCTCGTGCCCTGCTGGGGTGCTGCTGGGGTGCTGCTGGGTGCTGCTGGGTGCTGCTGGGTGCTGCTGGGTGCTGCTGGGTGCTGCTGGGGTGCCGGTGCTGCAGGAGGTTTTGGGCAGGGATGCTGGGGAGCGCCCGGCGGCCGGCGGAGGTGGGAGCAGCCCCGGCACGGCCGGGGGAGTCTCTGAAAGCCCGGCCAGCCGCGGGGAGCGGCGCTGAGCAATCTGCTGGGGCGGCAGTGCCCTGGATTATTGCTGCGAGCAGCTGAAGGAGAGCAGGGAAGAGGCGTGAGCTGAGAGGAATGACAAAGAGGGGAAGGAGAGGAAGAGGCCCTGGAGGAGGAGGAGGAGGAGGGGGAGGCTGGATCGGAGGCAGTGCACGGTGCTCCAGCAGCGATGCTCTGCCGTCCCAGAGCTGCCTGTCCCTGCTCCCTGGGCAGGGTGTGCTGTCCCTACGTCTGTCCTGTTGTCCCTGTCCCTTGGCAGCCCCTTCCCCGCAGTCCCTGGGGCTGTCAGGCTCCTTTCCTGTGTCACTTTTGTTCTCCCGATGGAGAGCTGGAGCTCTCAGGTCACTCAGATCCCGCTGTCCCTTTCCCATGAGGCTCTAACCAGGTTCTCTAAAGCTCCTCTGTCTCCTCAGCTGTGCTGGCTGTAAATCTGGGCAGGTCTCACCGGGCTGGTGCCATCTGTGGCTGCTCTGCCTTTCTGACATAAGGAATGCTTTCCCTGGCATTTCCAGCTCCCTGCCATCACTGGCATGGTTGGGAAGGGCAGTGGGAGGACGTGTGCTGGGAGCTGTGGCCGTGTGGTGCCAGGAGGGCTGGCAGAGCCCTGCATGGGCCAGCTCGGGGCTTGGGTGAGTCCTGGGGGTGCCATCGTCCCTCCTGCCATCCCAGAGCCTCCTCCCGCACTGAGGAGCCTTGGCAGCGCCCAGGTGAGGGGACAAGGGATGGGCTCTGTGCCAGGTGAGGGGACAGGGGATGGGCTCTGTCCCAGGTGAGGGGACAAGGGATGGGCTCTGTCCCAGGTGAGGGGACAAGGGATGGGCTCTGCCCCAGGTGAGGGGACAAGGGACCGGCTCTGCCCCAGGGGACAAGGGACCGGCTCTGCCCCAGGGGACAGGGGATGGGCTCTGCCCCAGGGGACAAGGGACCAGCTCTGCCCCAGGTGAGGGGACAAGGGACCAGCTCTGCCCCAGGTGAGGGGACAGGGGATGGGCTCTGTGCCAGGTGAGGGGACAGGGGATGGGCTCTGTCCCAGGTGAGGGGACAAGGGATGGGCTCTGTGCCAGGTGAGGGGACAGGGGATGGGCTCTGCCCCAGGTGAGGGGACAAGGGACCAGCTCTGCCCCAGGTGAGGGGACAAGGGACCGGCTCTTCCCAGAGCAGAGCTCCGTGCCAGGCGGGCACTGCCAGGGCAGAGCTGGGCACCACAGCTGGTGGTGGATGGTTTCACCATCACCCAGCGCTGCCCTGGGAGGAGCTGTGCTGGCTGGTTGTTGGTGTTTCCCCAAGAGCACCACGCTGTGTGTTTGATCTCCAGGTTGGGATGAAGGGATCCCTCAGGACCTGGCCTGGGGCAGGGTGTGAGTGTGGCTGAGCTCTGCTTGTGGGAGAGCCCAGCCTGGATCCACTGCTGCCCCCTTGAACCGTGAATCTGCTCTTGATTGACCCCCAGGTCCTTTCCTCTTTCTTGGAGCTCCTTGGATCTGCTCTGTGCTCTTTCTCTCTCTCCCTTGGTCTTCAGGCCCTGTTCACAGCCACGTTTTGGTCACTCTGGAGGGCAGAGTGCTGGTCCCAGAGCTGCCAGCACAGATCCCACCTTGGGATCTTCATCCATCCTCCTGTGCTTGAAAGTGCTGGCATTTCTCCATGCAGCAGCTTCCTCCTGGCAAAGCCCCAGCTGGATCTCCGTGAGAGGCACTCCGAGGCTCTCTGGATGTTCCCCTGTGTGCTCCCTGGCTGGTGGCAGGGTCCCTGCTGCCGGGAGTGAATCCCCTGCCCTGTCAGGACAGGCTGCTCGTGGGGTCCTGGCGATGAGCAGGGAGCTGCAGCGCTCACCAGGGGATGCTCCCAGCTCCTGGCTCTGGCACACGGCACTGGCACAGGCCAGGCTGCCCTCCCTGGGTGCCCTGGGCGTGCTGTGGCTCTCCCAGCCGTGCCTGGTGCCATGGGGTGCCCGGTGTGGGAGCCAAAGGCTCCGGTGTGCCACAGCAGAGCACAGCCCCTTCCTGCAGCAGCACCAGATGCTTCCCCTGCAGTTTGAGTTTTCCCATCTCATTCATTTTAGAGATTAATTAAAGTGTTTCCCCTCCCTCTCTCCCAACCAACCTCCCTCCCTCTCTCTCTTTTCCCTGTTCCATACAGCTGCACACGGATTTTAGGGTCATGCTTGTTTACATCAGTTATATTTACGTTGATGGGTGTTTGTTTTAGGAAAAACAGCAGGAATCCCACGAACACAAATATTGTTTGTGTCCCACGACTGGTCCTGCAGCCCCACAGGCCCATCCTGCACCCTGGCAGCAGCTGTGCATGGAGAGCTGTGCCGTGGGCAGGCAGCATCTTTGGGGTGCTCTGGGGTGACCTGCAGTGCTCACGGGGTGCCTGGGTGGGTTTTCCTCACAGCCCTGCTCCCGTGCTGGGTGCTGGCAGCCGGGCCAGCTGTGTGTGCTTGCCAGGGCTAATCCCCACCCACCCTGGTGCAGGGACAGGGATCTGCCAAGGCGCCTTTGATGGGGCAGGCGGTGGGCTCGCTCTTTCATCGGGAGCTCGGAGGAGGGAGAGTGTTGAGAAGAAGAAAGAGAGAGGGGAGGAGGAAGGATAATTATTTTTTCCAGCGGCTCTGAGCTGCTGGGTGCCTTTAGAGCCGCCTTTGTGTTCCGTGGGTCAGGCTGGGCAGAGCCTGGCCCGGGGCAGTGTGGCACAGCCGCCTTTGTCGTGGGGCACGGTCCCGGTGGTTAACGGGGACGTGGAGCCCCAGAAGCTCAGATCTGCCGTGTGGCTGGTGGGAGGGATGTGCAGGGCTGCCTTATCACGCTCATTTAACTGGTTAATACATCTTCAGAGCAAATAATGCAGGCTGGGGGTGAACTGCTTAACCAACCTCATTACTATTGTGCATTTAGCAGCTTGGAGAAAGATAATACCTTTCAGGTTTGACCCAATTTTAGTTTTTGTTGTCATAACCATGGAAAATCGACCTTCAGAGACCCTCAGCAGTGAGCCTGAATAGGAAGTGATTTACAGCAAAAGTGCTGTGTGGAATGCTTAATGCACTAGTGCAGGAAAACAGACTGCAAGCAGCTGCTGGCATGCATGGCCACAGGCAGGGCTGCCCCGGCTGCTGGCACCCTGTCCTGCTGGCACTGCCCTGCCGTGGGCACAGCCTCCGTGTGGGACGAGCCCAGGGGTGGCACAGCTGTCCTGGGGCTGTGCTGGCCTGCACAGTGCTCTGTTCCCTCACTGCAGTGCCAGAGCTCCTCGGGGCACCTCTCCCACCACGCCGGCCTGTGGCTTTTCTGTGGCGCCCTTCACCTTTGAGCCGTGCTGTGGGAGCGGTGCCAACCCTGGTGCCAGCCCTGGTGCCAGCCCTGCCCCCACGCCAGCAGCGTTCCCACGGGTGAGATGTCACCCACACCTGCAGGGGTGGCTCCCATCACTCTGGTTCTGTCTGTGGCAGGCAGAGACATCCCCGTCTGCAGTAGTGGGGGTGAGTGGGACCTTCCCCCTGCTCCTGTGGGGAGGAGGCTGCCAGGGGGGTGAGGAGCCTTCCTCCCCTTTCCCCGAATCAGCTGCGAGCGCAGCTCTGCCACCCAGGCCTGTCTCTGTCTCTGTCTCTGTGCTGCTGCTGCTGCTGCTGCTGTGGCGTGTGGGTGGTCCCTGTGGCACGGCATTGTGCTGGCAGCACTGCCTGGGGCTGGGGGAGTGCTGCAGCGGCTGGTGCCCACGGGAGGGGGTGATGCCCGTGGGAGTGGGTGATGCTGTGGGCTGCAGGTGATGCCCATGGGCTGCAGGTGATGCCCATGGGCTGCAGGTGATGCCCATGGGCTGCAGGTGATGCCCACGGGAGGGGTGATGCTGTGGGCTGCAGGTGGTGCCCGTGGGTTCCAGGCTCCCCCAGCACTGGGAGCACTGGGAGCAGATGGTGCCCATGGGATGCAGGCTTCCCCTGGCCAGCCCCAGCAGCAAGGGGCTCTGCTCGCTCCTGTGGGAGCTGGGGAAGGAGTGAGTCCATCCAGCCAGGGGGGCAGTGGGGCTGTGGCACTGGGGCCATGCTCTCCTCCCTCCGCGGGGCAGTGCTGGGGTGGGGGCACACGAGGGCAGGCAGTGCTGGATCACTGTTACTCTGCTGTTTGGCAGCTGAAGGAGAAGCTGCTCCCTCAGCGCAGGAGCTGAGGCTCTTTAGCCTTCCTCAGTGTCACCCCCATGGCCATGGACACCTCCAGGTGTGACGTAAGTGAGACCCGGGCAGAGAAGCATCTTCTGTTGAGCATCAAAATCCTATTAGTGAGCTGCTGCTGCTGCTGCTGCTGCTGCAGTCACAGACATCAGCCGTGGCGCAGGGAAGTGGGGAATAGCTGCAGGTTGGGCTGGAGCAGGGGCTGGGGCTGCTCAGGTGCCCAGTGCTGCTTCAGCGACTTTGCTGCTGAAAGAAAATCCCTCTCCTGCTGCTCTGCAATCCAGGGAAGAGCACTGCGGGCTCCAGCTGCCCCCAGTTCTGCCTGCTGAGGCACCCCACAGAAATGGGTCTGACAGGAGGCACCGGCCTGGGGCCGGACCTGGAGGCAGCAGCAGAGGCTCAGGCTCCTGAAAATGAGCAGCACAGCCTCGGTCCTGCTGCTGCAGCAGCCGCCAGGCTGGCCCAGGGATTGCAGATGCTGTGGGCAGCTGCATCATCTTCCCATCTCCTCCCTGAGGTGCTGCTGGCTTTGATAAAACCTCTCAGCCTTGCAGGGGTTGGCTTGTTGATCTAATCGCTGTGGTTTAGTGTGCAGTAACAGCCCAGCGGCTCCTGGGGGAGATGCCCCGCAGGGATCTGCAATTCACTCTGCATCCCTCCTGGGGAAGGAACACTTCCCAGTGCCGGGGATGCTGTGGGGATGCTGCTGGTGCTGAGGGATGCTGCTGGTGTGAGGGATGGTGAGGGATGCTGCTGGTGTGAGGGATGCTGCTGGTGTGAGGGATGCTGCTGATGGTGAGGGATGCTGCTGGTGTGAGGGATGCTGCTGGGCCCCCAGCACCAGTGGGGAACATGCCAGCCCCAGTCCTGCACTCACGTGGCTTTGCTGTTGAAAATAGAAAGTGCTGAGAAGATCCTGCTGTGTTCAGTTTGTTTCAGCGATGCAATTGGGTTTTCCCAGTGTTTGTCTGGTCCTGCACTTGCTGACCATGATTGGAGGGGTTCAGAGAGGGGCAAACCCCGCAGTGTGAGTCCCCCTGAGCCCCCAGCTCCAGCGTGGCTCTGGTCACTCACAAACCACAGCAGGGAGGGAAGAGGGGCTGGTGGCAGAGCCTGTGAAGGGGACAGCCAAGGGGAGTTAGGGGACACCCAGGGGGGTTAGGGGACACCCAGGGGAGTTAGGGGACCAGCTGTGACAGACCAGCATTAAAGAGGCTGGGAGGGAAGGGCTGGGGAGCAGTGCTGCTGTGCCTGCTGATCAGGAGCAGAGCTTAATGAGCAGGACTAATGAAGCAGGAGGGGAATTCCAGCGAGTCTGGGGAGTGCCTGCGATGCTCACTGTGTCTCTGTGGGCTCTCTGTGGTCTGTCCCCAGACCTGTGATGGTGCCCATTGGGACCTCACACCGCTCCCAGCAGCGTGCTCGGTGTGCTGGGTGAGTGCAGGTGCCAGCCCCAGAGCGGGCACCTCCAGTCTGCTGCTGCTGGGGCAGCATCCAAGCCGCTCTCCAGGCTGCCTCTTGGATTTTCACTGGCTGGATTTTTGCTACTGGATTTTCACTGCTGGGAAGCCCATCCCTGTCTGCTGGGGTTATTGGAACGTGCTGGGAGGGTGTTTGGGGGACGCTGGTGGCTTCACACAGCCCTGGCAGCAGGGATTGCTGCAGAGCCAGCCTGGGGGCCCAGCTCCCTTCCCGCCTCCCTGTTGGCCACGGCTGGTTCAGCCTCAGGAGGGGATTTGCAGCCACACCAGCAGGCAGGGCTTGTCTTCCCCCTCTCCTGGGTTTTTAGTGAGCCAACCTTGGAGGACCTTGAGCGCCACTCCTGCAGCTCTGCTGTGACTTATCTCCAGCTCCTGCCCCTGCTCCACCGAGGGGATAAATCTCAGTTCCTGGTGTGGAGCTGATGCTCTGAGCCCATCCCAGCGCACGGTGCAGGTGCTGTAACTCACAGCACAGGGGGCTGCCTGGTGAGGTGCCAGGGGACGTCACTGCTCCGTGCTCTGATGGATGGGCTGCCTGGGGGAGCAGGGAAACAGCCCCATTACAGTGGGGGACGGGCTGTTAAATTATCCCCTGTCCAACCTGGGTCGGGGAAAATCAAACTGGAGCTGCCGGCGGCCTCCAGAGGCGGAACAGGAGGGTTGGGGACTTTATTCCTTTAGGAAGAAGTCTTTGCCTCCATCCCATGCACTGTCAGAGGCCAGGGCTGGTGCTCTCAGGGAGGCAGGACCAGCCTCAGCGTTTTCTGTCAGTGCAGAGAGTGGGACATGTCCCTCTGGGGACCCCAGGCTGGAACCTGCTGTGTGCATGTCCCGTTCCCTGGGCAGAACGCGCTTCCCTCTCCTCAGGGGCTTTGCCACGGGGCAGGGTCCTGGCTCCTGCCTCTGCCCGTGCCAGGGGCTGCTCCAGAGCTGCTCCCAGCTGGGATAGTTGTGCTGTTGGAGGAGGGGGCCAAGCAGTGCAGTCCCCGGGGCCGCGTCCTCCTGCGGTACCGGTGCCCACACAGGGACGGGACTGGAGCCTCTCCCTCTCTCCCTTTCAGGCTGAGAAGCTGCTGCTGCTGCTGTGAGACCCCGACGGCTCTTCCTGACGGCGTGGAGGGGTGAACACGAGCCTGAGCTCCCTCCCGCCTGCCGCCCCACCCGAGGCACCTGCTCTTGGCCTTCAGGTACGTGCTTTCCACCCAGCAGTCCTGCCAGGGGAGGGCACGGAGATGTTTTTGGTTGAGGATGAAGATGCTGCTTCGCATGGCTGTGCCTGGGGCAGCAGCTGCCAGTGTGGGGGCTGTGTGTGCCCCCTCACAGTGCTGCTCACTGCACACTGGCTCCTCCACTCTGCCCAGCCCCAGGTGCCTGCTCAGGAATCATGAAATGGGAGCTTGAGGCTCCTCGTCCCGTGCTGGGTACAGGTTGTCCGCAATGTGGGATTAGAGTGGCCGTGCAGATGGATTCCCCAGCTGCACTAATCGGTTCAGAGGCAGCAAAGGCAGCTGAGCTCTGTGCATCACCTTGAAGCTCTTTTTTTCTGTCTTTAGTAGAAAACTTTGGGTGGATGTTATTGCTCATGAAAGCAAGGGGCTGATCATGCTGGGAAGGAGCAGGCGTAGTGTGGGCTGGCACTATTATGCAAGCTGCCCACACGCCGCTGTGCCAGTGCACTCCGTTCCAGAACAACAGCACGCGTCCGTGTGCCAGCCCCGAGCCACCCCCGGGTCTGCCGGAGCACGGGGTCCTGCTGTGCCCACCCTGCCCTGCCCACGGGCACTGCCCACACCCTGCTCCACCTCCTGTGCCTGCTCAGCCCCGAGCCAGCCGCCCCACGGGCGGGCAGTTTGGGGTGAAGGCTGCCTGGTCCTGCCCAGCCCCACATCACCGTGGATCCAGCTGTTGTCAGCGTCCTGGCCAAAGTGGGAGAACTGGGACTTTCTCCAGGACCTTGTCTGGCTCTGGAGCGTGTCTGGCTCTGGGGTGGGACTGTGCTGCTTTTCAGGGGATGGCAGACAGGTTGTCACCCCAGCCATAGTGCACGCTGTGCCCCTGCATAGGGAGGGCCATGCCTTGTCTCTGGGGTCGGTGCAGCCGTTGCTGCCAGCACCTGGGCGGCACAACCATTGGCGCTCAGGCCACCAAAGCTCTTCCCCATCCAGTTCTCTCCCTGCTGCTTTCCTCCTCCTCTCCTGGAGCCTGCTGGGCCCTGTGTGAGGCTCAGGGCTGCCGGCCATGGGGTGTGTGGATGCTGGTGCCGAGCTTGGGGCTCGCTGGGCTGGTGGGAGCAGCCTGGAGCCAGCACAGAGCCCCTGCAGGAACCCTCCCCATCGTCCCCAGGCCTGCCGGAGCAGCCCCGGGAGGAGAGCGCTCCTCCAAGGAAGGCTTGGAGATGAGCAATGGAAAACATCTGACAGGGGAGCCCTTGAGGCGCTTCTGTTGCAGCGAGTGGGAGTGTGAGATCCGCTCAGACATGAAAGGCTGAGCGGCTCCGTCCCCGAAGCCGCGGCGCAGGGGAGCACGGGGGGAGTGCGGCTGCACCGGGAGGTCAGACCGGGAACGGCTGGCACCGGGATCCCCCCGTCCCTGCCTCCCTCCCTTCCCAGCAACTAAATTAGGTCACACTTGAAAGTCAGTTTCTTGGCTGTGGATTTAATTTAGCTTTTCCAGGCTAGTTATCATATAATAAATTCCAGGAGATTTATAGAAAACATGCCCAGGGAGGCTTAGCCGGTGTGTAACAAGATTTGTGCCTCTTTCCTGCTGCTGAGCAGCTCTGGCGGGCGCAGCACTGCCGGCAGATGTGCGGGCAGGGCTGGCAGCCCCGGGGCAGCTCCCAGGGAGATGGGGCAGCCCCACAAGCGGGCTGGGGGCACCACCCCATGGTTCTGTGGGGCACGGGGGGGTCCCGAATGCAGCTGTGCTCTGCCCTGGCTTCCCACCGGCCATAAATCACCCGGAGCAGGTGCATTCCTGCAGCCGTTCATCACTTGTCTCCTCGCCCTGACTCGGTGTGGGCAGTGCCCATCCCAGCAGTGCCAGTGCGTGTGCCCAGCGATGGTGAGCAGTCAGAGGGGAGCAACTGGGGTCTCCCGGTGCCTTTCTGCTCGGGGGGTGACGGATGGTGTGTGGGACATCCCTGCTGGGGGGTACCTCGTGCCCTCGCTGCCCTGGTTCCTGGAGCACAGGGACCATTTGGCAGAGCTGAAATCGGCATCCCTTGGCTCTCCCTGCTGCTGGGGAGGGATTTCCACCCAGCTGGGAGAGGCTGAGCATGGAAAGGTGCTGGAGTCCGCAGGGATTTGTGGCGGTGGCAGCAGGGCACTGCCGGTGCTCCGGCTCTGCTTCTTGCTAACGCTGCCCAATTAGTGTCTGATTAGTCACTCCGCGTGTTAAGGCATTAGGAACAATTAAGGGTGAGAAGAGTTTCCAGATGCAGCAGCAAGCGCTGGAGCTGGGAGCTGGCAGCTCCGCTGGCTGCTCCCGTATGGAGGGGGTCTGGCACACAGTGGGGTCACTGCGGGGCCGTGGGGCCAGCGTGGCACTGGGGGCAGGGGACTGGGCAGCCCTGGGGCAGTGCCCACCTCTGCCATCGGCACTGCAGCCAGGGCCACGCAGAGCTGGGATGGAGGAAGCAGCTGCGGGGATGCCCATAGGTGAGTGAGGGGCACAACCAGGTGCCGGGGAGAGACTGACCTGAACCTCCTCACTTATCCTCCTCCTTACCTCAGGACTAGTATACGAATGAATTCAAGGTGGATTAGAATGAGCAGAATAACAGAAAGTTAGTCTAACTAAGACGGTTGATTTTGGCTCAACAAATTATAGCTCCCAACCCCTGACTTTCTTTATGTACTGCCTCCACCTAAGCTTCTATTCAGCCTTCACCCTAAGCAGCCTAGGCCGAGCCTTCCACCTCCCTGGGTTGGGTTTGCTCAAATCAAGTATTTATTTACTGCTGCAGCTGGGTGTGAGTCTGTCCCCCCGTGCACCCAGCCCGTGCCATCCTGGTGAGCCACCGGGGCTGGGGGAGCGCCTGGCTGTGAGCACAGCAGCGTCTGGGACGGGCCATGTGGGCACAGCTGCTGTGACAGAGATGGCGCCGTGCTGTGACACCTGTAGGTGTGGGAGAAGCAGCACAAATAGAGATGAATGTGACTTCAGAGCCCAAATGCAAGTGACTTCAGCTCCCCAGAAATAGTGCAGGGGGAGAGGACCTGGAGCTGCACTTCCTGGGGATGTTGGGGTGCTCCTGTGCCTTTTTCCCCTCCTGCAAGGTGGGCTACAGTCCCACCATTGCCCCCCACCCCATGGTGCTGGTGAGGCCACCAGCCGGGGGTCACGGAGGTGGCTCTGGCCAGCACAGGCTGTCCCTCCCCAGCACCAAACACCTGTGACGAGCACTCTGGGAGGGTTCCCTGCCAACCCTTGGGCGCCCTGGTGGTGTGCAGGGTGTGGGGGCATCAGTGGGCATTGGTGCTGTGGCCGCCCCTCGTGAACCGAGGCTGAGTGAGCACCGTGAGATGCTGGCGTGCGGCAGGGCATGGAGAGGGGCACGGTGGCCTTCAGTGCATTGCAATCATTTCTCTCTGCTCTCCCCAGGGCGAGGAGCAGTGCGAGGACAGATGGTGTTTTTGAGTGACCTTGTAGCTCCGAGCCGTTCCCTGGCTGCTGAGTAACGCTGGGATGGGAGCCGCGGGAGGCGGCAGCGGTGCCACAACCTGCCCGGGCCAGAGGGAGCCTGACAGGGAGCCAGGGCTGGGGAGAGCCGGGGATGGAGCCAGAGCCCGACAGCCCCAACGTGAGGGCTGTGGGGAAATTCCGCGTGCACTGCCATCCCCAGCTCCCGTGGCTGCGGGAAGTGCGTGGTGTAGGCAGGGAGGCTGCTCCAGGCTCCGGCTGTGCCTCCAGCCTGTGTCCCTGGCTGTTCCTCACCAGTGGGATCACTGCTCCGGGCTCTGGGATCACTGCTCCGGGCTCCCTCCCCGTGCTCCCCCTTGGGAAGGGCCTGAGCTGTCTCCAGGAGCTGCAGCTGGCACGGTGCAGCCACAGCCGTGGTGCGTGGGGACACACCTGCGAGTCCGTGGTGTGCCCAGAGGGCAGCAGGCAGAAAGGCCTCTGCCATGTGAAGTTTCTGTCAGAGCTGCGATCCAGGACTGTGGTCCTGCGGGGACAGATCCGAGGGAAGGGAAAATTGCACTGCAAGGTGCAGCTTTGCTGTCGAAGAGTCACCCTGGGCAGGCTCAGCTCCCCTGGCACCCTTGCAGCCTCCTACGAGCTCCGTGCGGGCTGCAGCGCCGAGAGGTGCCCTAAATTGGGGAAGGAACAAGGAGCTCTTGGCACCCGCCTGGAGCATCATTTGCATTCGGCGCGGCTCCGGCTGCGAGGGAGGCGGGGGCCGGCAGCCCGGGGCGAGGAGCGGGGAGCGGGGCCGCTGCCATCCCCGGCTGCCGGAGCATCCCTGGGGCCGCTGCGCGGCGGCTGTGCCGTGGGCATCACCGTGCACAGGGCTCCTCGTGGGCGTTCTTCTCTCGCTGAACTTTGTGCCCAAGTTCTCTGCCCGAGATTTGTGCCTTTCTTCACACAGGAACGGCCTTCTGGCTTTGGGGCTCTGTGCTGGGGTCTCTGATGACCCACGGTGCAGCTGGCTGTGCCCCATTGCTTTGTGCTCTCTGGGGATGGAGAAGGGGCACGGGCTGAGGGGCAGCCCGGGCCGGGCAGTGCCCACGGATGGCTTTGGGTGGTGTATGGCAGTGTCCCGTGGGATGCTGGCCGTGTCCCATGGGATGGTGGCTTCAGGCAGTGTGTGCCAGTGTCTCGTGTGTGCCAGTGTCCTGTGTGTGGCAGTGTCCCATGGGATACCAGCCCTGCCCCGAGGCTGGCAGAGAAGATCCAGCCGGGGATGTGAGCCGGGAGCATGCAGGGCTCTGGTGGTCCCCGAGCTCAGGGCTCAGGGCTCAGGACCCCAAACTGTTGTGGGGTCACTGGAGGGAGTGAGCTGGGGGCCAAGGGCTCCGCTGTGCCTGGCGTGTCGGGGTGAGCGCTGTGCAGAGGGGCAGGACACAGTGCCCTGCAGTGATGGGGACACGGGGTCTGTCCCCTGAAGGGTCCCAGGCAGGATGGGGGTGCCCTGCAGCACCTGGGGCAGGGTGGGATGAACCCCAGGGCTGTGCCCCGTGTACCGCGGGCGCTGACAAGGTGCCAACCTTGTCCTTTTCCACGACCAGCTCCTCCCAGTGCCCATTCCCTATGGATTTATAGAGAAGCTTTGATTTGGCTCCGAGCAGCCCCTCTGTCCTGCTCCTTCTGTGTGCCGGGGCTGCCGCGCAGCGCCCCAGCAGCTCCGCTCATTTAACATGCAGCGAGTGTTGTACTCGGAGAAATTTAGACGTAATTTTTTTGTGCTTGCATGTAAATGTGGGTAGGTGCTGTCCTGATTGATGGCAATTAGCATTTTCTAACGGTAACAGATGTTCGGATTGCCAGGAGGCTGGTACCTAACGCCCACACTGCCATCTGTTCTGCTGGGCACTGCCTGGGGAAGCGGCACCAGCGCCGCGGACCTGCGGGGCCGTGCCGGGCTCTGTTTAACAGCACTGTGCAGGGGGGGTTTATTGTGGTTGTTTTTTCTGGGGGAAAATAATAATAATAAAGACATTTTTGGGTTTATAAATAGCACGCTGTTTATTATGGGATGGAGCCTTTCCATCTGAACAGCAGCCTGGATTGCTGCACAGTTAGCAAAACAGTCTGGGCAGCGCGGGGAGCAGCTTTCCAGGGGGTGCTTTCCAGTGGGAAGGGGTCTGTGGAGTGGCCAGTGGGTGTTTGTCCCACCCCATCCTCTGCTGGCTCTCCATGGTGGGTGCTCGCTGCCTGTGGGGACAAGGGCTCTGCTGTGGGCATCACTTGTCAGCTCTGGGATGGAAGCAGGGAAACATCTGTGTGGTGTTTGAAGCTGTTTAAAGGTGTGTTTTAGGAAGAGATCCAGAGCCCTGAGCCCAGTCCCACTGTCTGGGCATTCTCACTGCAGCCCCTTTCCTCACCCAGTGCCTGTCCCTTCTCCTGCCTCCCTTTATCTGCAGCCTTTTACACCCATTTTTCTTGTGCCAACCTTGTCCTTTTGCATGACCAGCTCCTCCCAGTGCCCATTCCCTATGTATTTATAGAGAAGCTTTGACTTGGCTCCGACCAGCTCCTTCTGTGTGCTCCTGGAGCAGCTCTCCATCCCCTGGCAGCCTGACCCTCCCAGACAGGGTCATCCCATGGCATGGATCCAGTGCCAGCCAGGCTGGCACAGCCGCCCTGGAGCGCAGTGACAGTCACACTCACCCTCACAGGCTCATACTCTCACACTCACACTCACACGCTCACACTCACACGCTCACACTCACTCACTCTCCTCCCAGATGCTGGAGCTGGTGACTCAGAGTCAGCCTGTGGCTGAGTAATGCAGGGAGCTGTGCCTCCATGTGGTTCCCAGGTTGCAGCAGATGCTGCCATGCTCAGTGCTTTGGATTTGTGCTGCTCAGTCCTAGGGCCTGCCAGCCCCCTCCTGCTGCCCCCCATCCCACTGGGATGCTGCTGCTGTCCCCAACTTACTGTGGGCTGGGCTGCATTGGGTACAGGCAGATCTTAGATACAGATCATGAGGTACGTTAGATTTTTCCTGTTTGTCGTTTATTTCCACGCTGGTTTTCACTGAGCTCCTGTTCTGCATGGTGGGGGCTCGGGGGTCTTTCCCTGCCCTGATTCCTCTCATTTCCATGCTGTGCTTTCCAGTGCTGTGCCCCAGTGCAGTTTGATGTGATGTCCTGGGCTGGTTCTGGGGGGTTTCTGGGATGCAGGACACGGTATGTGGCCCGGTGAGGGCATGGGAGTCACCACACTGGGCAGAGGAGCAGATTTGGGATGAGCCAAAGTCTCGTGCTCATGTGAGAGGTTCAGCCCTTGCTGCAGTGCTGGCACCAAGGCACCTGGTGATGCCTGGGAGGTGTGTGTGGGGAAATGTGGGCTGGGGACGGGGATTTGGGCTGGGGATGGGGATTTGGGCTGGGGACGGGGATGGGTATTTGGACTGGGAATGGGGTGAGGGGCTCGAGTGCTTCTCCCCCACACTTTCTTTTTTTCTGTTGGAAAACAAGCCTGCTCCGTGCTTGTTTCCTTCCCCTGGCTTTTCAAATTCATCTGGGAGAGCTTCCCTGGGTGCTGGCAGAGGTGTCACCAGCCCGCCGGCTTGTGCTGCTCTAATAAAATGGCTCCGTAGCAGAGGGTTTGATCTATTTTTAAAGCGAGCTCCGCGCTGTCTCCTCCCGCCCTCCCACTGGCAGCCAAACAGAGCCCGAAGGCTCCTGGGAGCGCCGCAGCACCAGAGCCCAGGCCTGTGCCACGGCTGTGCCAGCTGCCGTGCCCATCCTGGTCTCCGTGCCCAGGGAACGCTCCAGGGACAGGATGGGGCTCCCCGTGCTGCTGTGTCAGGGAGAGGAGCTCTGTGCGCGGTGTCATTGCTCCCAGCGGTGCTTGTGCTGTATAAATTAACGCAGGGAAACTTCTCTCTGCTGCTTGCAAGTTGGGTATTTTCTGCCTGTTTGATGCCCCGTTATTAAAACTCGATTTCTACGAATAACATCCTTTAAATAGAATTTGTCTTCCAGCAATGACTCATCGCAGAGCAGCAGCTCCTCGCAGGGGAAGGCAGCACGAGGGCAGGTCTGGCACTTGCAGCCTTGGGAATCCCCACATCGGTGCCCGGGGCTGGGGAAGCCACCCCGGTGTCCCTGCTGCCTGTCCTGCTGCCCACCCTGCTGCCCACCCTGCTGCCCACCCTGCTGCCCACCCTGCTCCAGCTGCCACCAGTGGGCTCAGCCTGGGGATCCCTGGTGCCCTCTGAGGTGCCCTGGAGCCTGCAGAGCCGCAGTGCCAGGGGTGATGGTGGCAGCGTGCCGCTGTGCCCGTGCTGTCCCCTGGCACTGCCTGGGGATGCGGTGAGCTCCCAGAGCAGGAGGCTGTGCAGGACTGAGGGTGTGATGGATCTCTGCCCAGGCTGGCTGTGCCAAGCCCTGCCGGGCAGTGGCCGGGGCAGTCCAGCTGCAGGATGTGGGGCACGGTGAGATCTGCCCATGTGTGTGTGTGCCCATCCTGCTGGCACTGGCTCTGCCTGTGCTGGTTCCCTTGATGGGGCTTCTTACAGTGTCAGGGACAGGAGCAAGAGTAGGAATTGTGCCAGGGAAAGGTGGATTTCAGGTGTTCTCTAGATGGGGGTCGGATGGAGTCCAGATGGAGCTGGCATGGACAGACTGGGGCTGGGGGCTCCTCCCCAGAGCTGTTTCACCTGCACGGGGCAGGTTTCCCCAGGGAGGAGGAGGAGGGCACAAGGCAATCTCCCAGCCCAGGCAGGGTCAGGCTGGGGCAGCTGCAGGAGGTCCTGAGCTGCTGCAGAAATGAGATTTCTCCGTGCTCTGGGCTCCTCCCTGCTCGCTCCGGTTCAGGGGCTCTGCCAGGATTATTATTCTCTCGGGTCTGACATCTGCTAAGGTGACAGCAGCCGGGGAGAGGGAAGGGATTGGAACAAATTTCTCATAAAAAGTGGCTAAGGTGATGAAACCATTACGGTGCCTGCATCCGGCACTCCATCATCACTGTGACACTCCGGGGACGGGGACACAGGGATGGGGATGGGGATGAGGGCTGAACTCCCAGAGCATCCAGGGGTTGGCATTAGCCCAGCAAGCCTGGGGGCTGTTTGCCACCAAGGTGATGGTGTTGGTGGTCAGGATGGATCACCCCTGGTTCCTGGGCATGGCATCTGCCAGGCTGACCATGGTGAGGCTGTTTGCTGGCCCACGTCCTGCCAGGCTCCCTGGGCCTTAAATCCTGCCAGTGCCTTCTCCTGCAGAGGTGCTGCTCCAGGGACCATGAAGAGCCAAGAGAGCTTCAGAAAAGGCAGCTAATCTGCAGACCATGCCTCAGAAATGGCTTTAATCCCTTATCCACCCCCACAGCCTCCTTCACTCTCAGCTAGAAGTGGTCACCCCTGTTAAGAGCTCGCTCCTGGGCTGAGCACTGAGCTGGTGGAGGAGGAGGTGCTGGGATGTGGAAGGAAAACCCTTTTTCCTGGAGGCGTTGAGCTATTCCTTACCGTGACCTAGATGTCAGTTTAATGCTCCGACAAGTCCCAAGACTCACATATGAAGTTGCCCAGGGGAAGAGGATATTTCAGGAGCACAGAAGCTGCTCAGCAGTGGTAAAGTGCACGAGCTTTCCCTGGCAGGAGCCGTGCTGAGCCTCCGTCTGCTCGTGCCCGCCGTGCCAGCCGTGGAGCGGTGCCCCCTCTCCTCGGGGTGTGAGCGCGGTGCCCGGGCACGGGAGGATCGGTGGTGCCCTGGCACACCCTGGCAGTGCCCTGCAGGGCCCCTGGTGCTGCGGGGCTGCTGGTGCTGCCTGCCCGGGGTGCAGGAACAGCCCCTGCTCCATCCCCTGGCTCCATGGCAGGGCTGGGTGTGGGCTGCCAGGAGGAGCACGGTGCAGGTGGAGGATGGCCCGTGCCCTGCTGGGTAAATCTGGCTAAATCTGGGTAAATCAGTGCCAGTGCCCTGCTGGGTAGATCTGGGCTTGCACACTCACCCATCGCTGTCTCCCTGCCCATACCCAGGTTGTGTTCCCCCTTTCTCCCTCACTCTGTGCCTGCTGGATTTTTGGGTGCATTCCTGGGGCTGTGCCAGGGGTGGCCCTGCTGGGTCCCCCCTCTCTGTGCCAGCGCCCTCGTGGCACAAAGCACAGTCACAAAGTTGGTGCCTCCGTCTCGCGTTCCCCCGCACCTGTGAGTTCCCCTGTGGATGATTTAGAGCTGAAAGCCTGGGCTCTGGCACTGGGAGAGGGTTCCCGAGATAAAATAATCTCTGCCAGCAGCTGAAGTGACAGAAGCCCCATTAACAGCAGCATATGCCTGGGAACACCCGTGCTGAGGGGAGCAGGGGAGCAGCAGCCCACAGGAAGGGGGGAAGGGGGAGCTGGTAATTACTCTGCTGCCATTGGGATGCTGCTCGCTAATTTACAGCCTTGGTGGAGTCAGGATGTGCTTCTTCCTCCCGAGCCTGGGCAGGGCTGTCCCCTGGTGCAGGCAGCCGTAATTACCCACATTTAACTGAGGCCTTCTAAATGCATTTGTCTTGCAGCATGTGAGTGTAATTGCTGAGAATGGAGCAGGAATGCAGTTGTGGCTGGAGCAGGGCCCCGTCCGACAGCGAGCACGTGGAGCTGGGGCTCCCCAGCGGTGCTGGCAGGGGGGACACTGCTGACAGGTGGAACTGGGGGTTCCCGGGCATCAGCAGCACCTTCCCTCCCTTGCTGTCCTGACTGGAGTCTGTGCTGGTGGGATGGACGTGCTGACAGGTGGAACTGGGGGTTCCCGGGCATCAGCAGCACCTTCCCTCCCTTGCTGTCCTGACTGGAGTCTGTGCTGGTGGGATGGACGTGCTGACAGGAGGAACTGGGGGTTCTGGGCATCAGCAGCACCTTCCCTCCCTTGCTGTCCTGACTGGAGTCTGTGCTGATGGGATGGATGTGCCGACAGGTGGAACTGGGGGGATTTGGGGATTCTGGGCATCACCATCACCTCCATGGCTGTCACCCCTGCCCCATGGCTGCTGTCCCCCTTCTCCGTTAGGCTGAGTGTGGCTGTGCCCTGTTCTGGCTGGGGTGAAAGGCAATGGGCAGGGAAGGGCAGATGTGCTGGCACCACGCTTGGGTCTGTGCTGGAAAAACACTGGTGGCACGGGAAATGTGCAGGGAAGAGCTGCAGAAATGGTTCATGGGCTGGGAAAGCTGCTCTGCTGTGGGAGACAGAGCCTAAGTAGGTTGAACTTTTCATCCAAGAGAAGTTTAAGAGGTGGCTTGACGATGTGGGCTGTTTTAGCTTGTGATCAAGAGATGTCTGTGGGTACAGAGCGCTCTAATTTAGCAGGGAAAGGCTCTGAAAGCAGCCAGGCTCTGAAAGCTCCACGAGACAAACCCTGACTGGAAAGAAGTGCGTGTTTTTATCAGGGAAGGTAATTAACCACTGGAATGGCTTCAGCCTGTGGGGGTTTCTCTCCTGCTTGCTGTCTGTGGATCAGACGGGGATATCTGTCGGGGAGGAAGGCAGCAGGGGATGAACACAGCCCTGGAGCTTTGGCCTGTGCTCCAGGAATGCATTGCTAGGTCCAAGGTCTGTGTCGTTCCGTGTGGGTACTCGAGGGTACTTGGAAATGTACAGGAGCATCCAAGCATGGATTTCTTGTGATCCCCCTCAAACCCCTAACACAGTTTCTCATGATTCTTTAAACAATAATTATATCTAATCACATCTCACAATTATATCATTTATCACATACTGGCTACACAGGTGCAGTTTCACACAATCCAGCAAACACAAGGCCCAACACTTCCCAGGGCCTAACGAAGCCTTTCTTCTAACTACAACTTCTTCTAACTCTTCAAATATAGAATTTTCTATGATTTTAAAATCTTTTCCTATCAGA
Organism: Melospiza georgiana; assembly: GCF_028018845.1. NCBI lineage: Eukaryota > Metazoa > Chordata > Aves > Passeriformes > Passerellidae > Melospiza > Melospiza georgiana. The sequence continues at coordinate 620,927 of NC_080450.1, read as the reverse complement.
TGAATCTATCTGTCCTGCAGCTCTGGGTGCCCCAGCCCTGGCCATGGGCACAGGCAATGGCAGCACGGTGCCAGGGCTGCAGCTGGCACCCAGCATGGCACCGGGGGTGACACAGGGCAGGAATATCCTCCCCTGTGGAGCAGGGCTGGAAATAGCCCCTGAGTCACTCTCTGGCATTGGACCATCTTCCCAGGTATCATCGTTGTCCAAGTAATTCTGAGTCTTTCCTCCTTCCTGACTCTGCCAGGGCAGTGCCACAGGACAGGTGCTCAATGCCACAGGACAGGGAGCTCAGTGGATTTCTGTCACTCCCATCCCCTGGGGCAGTGTGTCCCCTCTCCCTGCTGCCAGTGCTCACCCTCGTGCCAGGCTGGGGCACCACAGGTTGTGCTGATCTCGGTGTTTCTGAGCCTGGAAACTCTGAGGTCTGGAGAAACTCAAGAGATCTGAGCCTGGAAACTCATGGTCTGGAGAGCTCCTGTGAAGGCAGAGCGGGTCCCTGCCACGGAGCAGCCCTGTCCCTGCTCTGAGGGTGTTGGCAGCATGGCAGAGCTGGCAGGGCAGCACAGTGCCAGGCTGGCTGAGCTGTTACCCCACATGTCTGTGCATCCCCTTCACCCTGGGTCCAGCTGCTGGTGGGACTGTGGCCACTGGCCTTCCTGCCTGGGGAAAGGGGGACATGGCATGGCAAGGGTTAATGCAGGAAGATTTTCACCCCCTGGCATAAACAGCACCGAATGCATGTTTGCCTTCATTTGCATATTGAAACATATCCTAAAGGCCCCTCTCGTTTGGAAAGTTCTGTTTTTTACTCCATCTTCCTATAGAAGGGAGGAAATTATTCATAATTAAAAAGCAATAATAATGCAGAATGAAGGAACCCAGCTGTATAATACCCAGCACAAAAGGGGGAGCGTGGGGAATCTATTTTTAATGGTTTCCACAGCAACTGCGATTTTGTTTACAGTGATTTTCCTCCTGTGCTGTGAGGCTGTTCCCAATTTACATTTTTGAGGAGCTCCTGCATGGGAGGCCCATCACTGGAGGGTGCTCTGGCGCTCGGGGAGGATGATGAGGAGAGGAGATGGGCCTTGGGGAGGATGATGAGGAGATGGGGCTGTGGAGTGGCTGGGAGTGATGAGACCTGGCTGCCTGCAGGGGCTGTGGGCCACCAAGGGCTGGCAAAGCCCGGCTGGGGACACTCAGAGCTGCCTTCTGGGAGTGCCTGGTGACCCCACACTGCTCAGGGACACTGCTCAGGGACACCCACTGCCCCTGGGCACAGTCAGCAGTGTGGGTCCCTTGGGAAGGCTGTGCCTGTGTTGGTGCTGTCCCTTGGGGCCCAGAGCTGTGTCCTGCTGTCCCTGGGCCCAGATCTATGTCCTGGTGTCCCTCAGGCCCAGAGCTCTGTCCTGGTGTCCCTCAGGCCCAGAGCTGTGTCCTTCTGTCCCCTGGTACCAGAGCTCTTCCCCTGCCCTGGTTCCCCCATGCATCCAGGTGGGATTTGCTTTAATTCCAGCCTCGCTCTCAGAGGCAGGGCAGGGCTGGCTCTCAGTGCCAGGGCCCAAGGTGCTGATTCTGGCCCTGAGCACCCAAGGGCAGTGAACCTGCAGTCCAGGGTGTCTCAGGGCTCGCCAGGAGCCAGGTGATCCCAGCCAGGCTGCTCAGGGGTACTGGCCCCTTCCATCTGCCTGATGGGAAGCCGCTGCCTGGAGATCAGCTCCTTTCATGAACCAATAAAGGAAGGGCTTTATCACCTGTTCCAGCTAATTTTCTGTGGTTTGTAATGGCTTTGGGAAGCAGGTAATTGCAGCGATTGCATTCCATGTGTAGCATTAAAGGGAATTGAGGGGACTGTTTGTTAATTAGCTGTACTTGTGTGGAACCTGAAACATATTAACCTTCACAGAATCCCAAACTATTAGGGATGAAGAAGGGATTTAATGATGGGAGAAGCAGAAAAACAAAAAGCAATTAGGGCTCTTTTTCCCAGCATCGCGGGCGTGCTGGAGGGGGAGGGCTGGCAGAGCAGCCCAGCGCCGGGGGAGGAAGGAGGAAGGAGGGAGGGACCCTCGGGGCTGACAGGGATGAGGGATGAGCAGCAGCAGCCTCCTCCGGCGGCAGAGGGGGAGCAGCGCACCCGGGTCACCTCCCGGTGCCGCCCGTTCTCACTTCTGCATCGTCTCTGCTGGCACTCGGGCGCTCGTTCCATTTGAAATTCCTGAGGTGCTCTGGGATGCCCTGGGGAGCAGCCCTGTGTAGCCATGATATTTGCTGGGAAATCCTTTCCTTAGGATTTTTCCTCCTGAGAGGCTGAGAGGCCTCAGGAACAAAATGTAAACATTGATTATCTGCTGCTGTGGGATGCAACAGGTGCATCTGGGATTGGTCTCATGTGCTTGTTTCTAATTAATGGCCAATCACAGTCAGCTGGCTAGGACTCTCCGAGACAGAAGCTTTGTTACCTTTCTGCCTTTTCTATTCTTAGCTAGCCTGCTGATTAAATCCTTTCTTCTATTCTTTTTGTATATATATAATATATATAAAATATATCTTATATATTATATTATATTATATTACATATAATACAACATAATATATATCATAATATATATGGTATCATAATATATATCATAAAATAGTATATATCATAAAATAGTATATATCATAAAATAATTAATCAAGCCTTCTGAAACATGGAGTCAGATCCTCATCTGCTCCCTCTTCCTCGGACCCCTGTGAAGGCGGTCACAGCCCTGGGGTGCAGCTGCGGCCTCAGCACCCTCAGAGTGTCCCAGAGGGGCTCCAGCCCCCCAAAGGCTGCACTGGAGTCAGGGGTTGATGGAGCTGCCGGCCCTGAGCGGTGGGCAGGCCGGGATTGCTGGATCTGGAGCTGCTGGAAAGTATAAATAGTATAAATAGTGTGTTTCCATGGTGACCGTTCAACAGAAACTCTCCCTTCCCCGGCCGTGGAGCCCTGGCTGCTCCCCCCGGTGGCAGAGCCCTTCGGGTGTTGGTTGTCGTTCCTCGGTGCAGGGGCTGGCGGTGGTGGCCGCGTCTGCATGGCCGGAGTGGGGCTGGAGGGACTTGCCTGGCCCTGGGACTCCCCTTCCTGGGGACAATCCTGGGTTTTCCTGGCCCTTGGACTCTCCCTGGGGAAAATCCTGGTTTTCCTGGCCCTTGGACTCCCCTTCCTGGGGACAATCCTGGGTTTTCCTGGCCCTTGGATTCCCTTCCCTGAAGACAATCCTGGATTTTCCAATCGTTGGGTTTCTCTGCCTGGGGACAGCCCTGGTTTTCCAGATCCTTGGATTCCCTTCCCTAGGGACAGCCCTGGATTTTCCAATCCTTGGACTCCTCTCCCTGGGGACAATCCTGGATTTTCCTGGCCCTTGGACTCTCCCTGGGGAAAATCCTGGTTTTCCTTGCCCTTGGATTCCCTTCCCTGGGGACAATCCTGGATTTTCCTGGTCCTTGGTCTCCCCTCCCTGAAACAGCCCTGGATTTTCCTGGCCCTTGGACTCCTCTCCCTGGGGACAATCCTGGATTTTCCCATCCTTGGATCCCCTTCCTTGGGGACTCCCCTCCCTGGGGACAGCCCTGGATTTTCCTGGCCCTTGGATTTCTCTCCTTGGGGATAACCCTGGATTTCCTGGCCCTTGGGTTCCCTTCCCTGGGGACAGCCCTGGTTTTGCCCGTCTCTGTGCAGTGCCACCATCTCTGTGCTGTGCCCACCACGGCACCTCGTGCCCCAGACTGCCAAAGGCTGTGTGGGCACGGGGAGCCCTGGGACAGCCCCAGTTTCCTGCTGGGAGCCCTGGTGCCTTTCCCCGTGCTCGTTAATACCCATCAGCGCCGCGCAAACAAACTCCCTGCTCCATTTATTCCACCCAGCTCCCGATTTAATTAGGTTTTCCAGTTTTCTGCTTGTCCTGGGCCGATCACTCCTTAAAACAGTGGAGAATTAATTTGCACCTGCTGTCAGAAACCGTCTCTCCCCAGTTAGAAAAATAATTAAGCCATCATCACACATCGGGGGTAATGAATCACCGCGCTCAGTTCCCTTCACAGGTCGTTTGTTTCCTTCCACACTGGCAAAGAAGGTGCAAACTAAATGTGAGCAGCTGCCAAGTTCCCCCCTTGCCTCACTGTCCCGTGGCTCTTGCAGCTGGGCTGGGCCTGGGGAAGCTCCTGAGCAGGGCTCAGTGGTTTCCCCATAGCCCAGGGGTGAGAGCACCTGGGTTTGCTCTGTCCCGCTGCCTGGGACCCCATGGAAGGTGCTGGAAGGGAAAAGGGAGACGTGGCAGGGGCTGGACCGGTGTCACCCCCACCTGGGGTCAGCCCTGGAGCTCAGGTTTGATATCAATGCGTTTGAGTGGTGCAGTCTGGACCTGCTGTAGCGCCAGGGAGGAACTGATCCACCACCGTGTATGTGCATGATGTGACGTGATCAATGCCACACCAAGGTAATCACTGATTGATTAATGGTCTGGGTGTAAATGTGCCCCGGGTTTGGGCTCAGGCAGAATTTGCCTCAGGATCAGCGTGGCCGAGGGCGGCTGGAGGCTTTGTCCTTTCACCCCGTGCAGGAGGGCTGTGCTCCCCGTGGCCAAATGGGACTTCAATCACCGATTTCAGGAGCTCTGTCCCTGTGCCCTCCTGGTCCGTGCTACCCTTGGGCCGTTCCCCTTCAGCTCCTGGCAGGGCTCCTGTGCCAGCTGTGTGTGTGGGGCTGCTGTGGTGCTTCTGCACATCCTCTGCAGCTTCCAGAGAGGCAACGAGGAGGCACCACATGCTTGGAGAGCTCCCAGATCTCTGCAGGTGTCTGGAGCAGTGGCCAGGCTGCGTTTGCCTCCTCTCTGACAGACTGGGCTTGGTTTCTCCTCGGGGTTCCCGTGGGCACCGGGGATGTCTCAGCCAGGAGCCTCCTGGCCTTGGGGTGGGGACATGTCCTGGTTAAGCCAGGGCTGGGGCTCTCAGTGCCTTTGTGATGCCCACGCGTGGGCACACAGCTCCGGGAGCTCCTGTTCTCACTGTGCTGAGCAGGGCTGAGCTCTCACCTCTGCTGGTCCCAGCTCACACCTGCTCCCACCGTCACCGGTGCCCACTCCAGAGCCAGCTGATTAAATTAAAGTCCTAGCGAGTTTGAATAATTTTCCCTGTGAAATGTGGCAGATGGCCTCCATTAGGCGTCTGCTCCCAGCATCTGCCAGGATGTGATCGGCCCCTCTTTGGAAAAGGCACAAAAGGGATTGGGAGTGGAGAGCCCTGGGAACGGGAGCCCGTCCCTCCATCCACGCAGAGGGAATCCAGCGCTCCTGTGGAAGCAGTCGGTGCTGGGGAGGAGCAGCATCCATGGGGTCCTGCAGCCCCTGTGCCCTGCCTGGTGTGGGGAGAGGGGAGGGGGCTGCTGCCCCTGCAGCCCCTGCAGGTTCCTGCAGCCCCTGCAGCTCCTGCCCCACCAGCCCAGCTCACCCTGGGGCAGAACGGGTGCGGGCAGGGGGCTCCGGCCCGGGGGTCTCGGCCCGGGGGTCTCGGCTGCGGGCAGCGCTGGGGCCGGCAGGGGGCGGTGTGTGCCCGCGCTGGGGGCTGCGGGACCCCCCCACCTCATCCTGGGTGTGACCCGAGTGTGACCCCATGTATGACCCAGGGAGCTGCAGGGGGACCCCAAAGTGTGACCTCTGTGTGTGACCCTGGGGAGGTGCAAAAGGACCCCCGAGTGTGACCTCTGTGTGTGACCCTGTCTGTGATCCCCAGTGTGGCTCCCATGTATGACCTCTGTGTGTGACCTCTGTGTGTGACTCTATGTGTGACCCCGAGTGTGGCTCCCATGTATGACCTCTGTATGTGACCCCAAGTGTGACCTCTGTGTGTGACCCTGTCTGTGACCCCAAGTGTGGCTCCTGTGTATGACCTCTGTGTGTGACCCCGAGTGTGACCTCTGTGTGTGACCCTGTGTGTCCCCGCGTGTGACCCCGAGTGTGAGTCCCGTGGTCTGGGGCACAGTGGGCACCCCGCAGCCCCCCTGGCAGCAGGGCAGATCAGGCCGCACTGGGTGTTTGCAGCTCCAGGCAGGCAGGCAGGGACGCTGCTCCACCCCAGATCCGTGTGGGCTAAGGTTTCCCTCCAAAACAGCTTAATGAAGCTGAAAAGGCTCCAAAGCTGCACTGGGGCTGCTGCAGGACAGCTCTGGGGTGCAGAGCTGGGCTGTGCAGGGGACCCCAGACTGTGCTGTGCAGGGCACCCCGCTGTCCCCCTGCCTGCCGGAGGCTGAGCTCGGCTCCAGGTCCATTACAGGCACAGGTAGCATGGAGGCTCAGCTCCTCCCAGGGCTGCAGCAGGGGGGGATCCTGCAGACGGGGTCTGGGAACACGCTGAGGAGGAGGATGAGGAGGAGGAGATGGCTGTGAGCTCAGATAACCCCGGGCAGAGCCGTGGGTGGCTGTGCTGAGCACCAGGGAGGGACGGGGAGGTGAGAGGATCCCTGGAACCCATCCTGGTGCAGAAGGGAGCTCAGAGCTCTCTGTGCCTCTGCTGTGCATCCCCCGTGCTGCTGTGTGTGCCCTGCTTACAGAGGTGTTCCTGCTCATTTAGCTGCTGTGGTGTTCTTTTAATTAAATTAGCATCCTTTAATACATCTTGTCCTGCCGCCACAGCTTAATGTCTGTGCAGCTGCAGGGAGCTGGGAGCGGCTCCAGGGCCTGTGCTGGGTGCCCGGCCCGGCTGGGGGTGCTGGCATGGATGAGCCAGCCCTTCTGGGGCTCCTGGCTCCCATCTGTCACCTCCTGCAGCCTCCTGGGCCTGCCAGCAGTGGGAGCACAGGGAGATCCATCCTCACAGGTGCCTGGTGCCACTGAAGCAGGGTAAGGGGTGCGGGTGTCCCTGCAGGGGCCTGGGCACTGATGGGGCACCTGCAGAGCCCCTGGGTGCTTCTGTCTGGAGTTTCCTCCTCTGGAATGTGCTAAGGGGGCTCCCCGGGCTCACCTTTCCCTGCTGCCACTGCCAGGGCATGGAGGGGTGGCACTGGCATTGCTGGCTGTGCCCACATCCCCGGGGTGGCACTGGCATTGCTGGCTGTGCCCACAACTCTGGGGTGGCACTGGCATCGCTGGCTGTGCCCACATCCCCAGGGAGGCACTGGCATTGCTGGCTGTGCCCACATCCCCGGGGTGGCACTGGCATTGCTGGCTGTGCCCACACCCCCAGGGTGGCACTGGCATCGCTGGCTGTGCCCACACCCCCAGGGTGGCACTGGCATTGCTGGCTGTGCCCACAACTCTGGGGTGGCACTGGCATTGCTGGCTGTGCCCGCATCCCCGGGGTGGCACTGCCCAGCCCCAGCCGTGCCACAGAGAGGAGCTATCACTACTGTCGCTGTCCCTCTGTCCTGCTGCAGGTGTTGGCTGCAGTTGTCCCCGGGCTGGGCTCCCCCTGCCTCCACTGCCAGGCCGCATCAGGAGCGGCGGGTAAAGCGTTCCGGCGCAGGAGATAATTGAAAATCAAAAAAGACTTTGTTAATTTGATTAGGCAGAGCCATAGTTGAATTGTTCTTCATCAAAAGAGATTTAATTTTGACGTGCAATTAAATCCTTGTGCTGTGCCGGTGCCCTGCACGTTCCCAGCAGTGGGGTGGCTGGGCAGGGTCTGCAGGATGGGCTGGGGCTGAGCTGGGGCACCAGGGAGGGCACAGAGGGACTGGGGGTGCCTGGCAGGGGTGACAGGACGAGAAGGGACTGCTGTGGCCAATGCTGGGTGTTTAGCACTGACCTGGAGCCGCCGTTTAACTGCTTTAACAAATTCTGTTACTGCAGAGACAGCGCTGTGCCTGCTCCCCCTGGGGCTGTCCCCTGCCCTGCCAGCCCCCACCTCCATCCCCCTGCCCTGCCAGCCCCCATCTCCCAGCGCTGAAGTCCCTCTGTGGGTGGGGAAGGCTCTGGTTTGCTGGGGAAGGCTCTGGTTTGGTGGGAAAGGCTCTGGTTTGCTGGGGAAGGCTCTGGTTTGGTGGGGAAGGCTCTGGTTTGCTGGGGAAGGCTCTGGTTTGCTGGGGAAGGCTCTGGTTTGCTGGGGAAGGCTCTGGTTTGCTGGGGAAGGCTCTGGTTTGGTGGGGAAGGCTCTGGTTTGCTGGGGAAGGCTCTGGTTTGCTGGGGAAGGCTCTGGTTTGCTGGGGAAGGCTCTGGTTTGGTGCAGCAGGAGAGGAGCTGTGCTGCAGGATCGGCACCCGCGGCCAGGCAGGAGCTCCCTCCCACACAGGCAGCTCTGGCTCGGGGTCCCCAGCAGCTCCAGCCCCTTCTCCCCAGTGCCCCCCGTGCTGATAAGGCAGAGGATTATCAGTGTGGCCGGGCTGAGGTGCCCCAATCCATCCCCACTGCTGGCAGGGACGGTGGCAGCTGGAAACCCCACACTGGGGGCTGTGGGTTTACATCTGTCAGTGAGGGCTCGGTGGGATGTGACAGAGCTTTAAAACCTGGGAAAAAACGTCTGAGAGGCTGCTCGGGCAGGAGCAGAGAGAGGCCTGGCTGTGAGGGGCTGCCCTGCAGGTGGTGCCAGGCTCGGTGCTGCCCTGGCAGGGCACTCTCTGAGCTCCTGGGGTGCCATGAGCTGCCCCCACACCCTGCGTGCCCCTCTGCTCGGCCCAGCACTGCCAGCGAGGCTGGAGCTGCTGGCACCAGGGGCTTTGGGCTGCACAGATCAATGCTGTGAGACTGCATGGAGCCACTGGAGATTGTCTATCACAGCCCTGCTCCTCACTGCCAGCACAGAGGTGCTGCAGGAGGGTTTTTAATCCCTGTGCTGATGGGGGTGCCTGGCACTGGCTCTGCGCTGTGCCTGGGCTGGCGGGGGCTCTTTGCTGGTGGCTGCTGGGCAGTGAAGGTCTCAGGATGTTCCTGCTGTGGGTTCTGTGCCCACCCTGTCTCCCAGGGCTGCTCAGGGGAATTCAGTATTGATCGCCCCATCGCTCTCTCATGGCTCTCTGGGGCTCCCTGCCAGCCCCCGTGCCAAGGGGGGTGACCTGGGCAGGGACAGGTGTGACACAGGACCCTCCCCTCCTGCACTGCCCGGCCGCTGCAGGCACAGCTGACAAACCTCGGGCTTTTCCAATTGCCTTTGAAAGTGTGAACCAAGAGCCAGAGGCGCCACACGAGGGCCAGAGCCCCCGGTGCTGCAGCAGGAGCTGCTGGAGGATCAGAGCGGCGATGGGGACGTGCAGAGCCCTGAGCAGGGCAGCCTGGGGGGAGCCAGGGGCTGGGAACAGCACTGAGCTCTGGCACAGGAGTGCGGCACGGCGGCTTGTGCACAAACAGGATTTGTGTTTCTGGGAGGGATGGTAGCACAGCTCTGTGCTGTTTGTGTGGAATTCAGTCCCCGTCCCTGAGTGCTGGTCCCACATCCTCATCCTCACAGCGGTGGTGCCCATTCAGCAGGGGCAGGTTGTGGAGCTGCTGCCATGTCTGGATGATGGGCTGTGGTTTCACCCTTGCTCTGAGCTCTGGGTCCATCAGTGGCTGCAGGATCAGCATGGATGGACAGATGGAAGGATGGAATCCATGGATGGATGGACAGATGGATGCTGGTTCCCACAGCATGGGCACAGGGAGATGAAGGGGAGCAGGGTGGGCATCCCCCATCCCAGCCCCTGGCTGCCCTGCCCTGTGCTCACCACTCCCATCTTGGCTTGTTGCCTCATTTGTTCTCCTGTAATTGAGCGAATGCGCCGTGGGCAGCACTCAGCCAGCATCCACTCGCCTGGGGGAGGCATTGATAGCACACTGCACAGCAGAGCTCAGCCTGACACTGTCAGACCACCCCAGCCTCAAAGCTGCACTGTATTCACGATGGTTTGATTTCTCTTGCTCTGGGGACTCCGACTTTGATAGATTATGATGTGGTACCAGAGCAGTCTGATCCACTGGAGCATCTTCCTTCCGGAACAGGCATTTGCCACCAGAGCCCAGCATTTTCTTGGTTTTTTTAGAGTGAAAAATGATGGCATAAAGAAATCTTGAGCTTTGCACAGTTCAGTCATCCAGAATTAGCAGCTAGAAGGTTGGTTTTTGCTGGTGGGGGCTGTTGGAGGCAGTTTACACCGAACTGGTTCCTGGGTGCATTTTGCTCCTGCGGCAGCACCAGCAGGAGCTGTTAGCACTCCACAAGTTGGAGTTTCTGCTGCTGGTTCCCAAATCCCTCTGCTCCAAGGGAGCCCCCACTCCAGTGCTGTGTCGTGCTGCTGTTCCCTCCTGGGGTCTCTTTGTGCCCCCCTGCTCTCCTGGTGCTCCTGGCACTTGGAGATTTTGCAGTGCAGGTGCAGACCCCTGGCTGTCCCCACTGCCAGGGCACAGAGGCTCTGGCTCCTGAGAGCAGGTTATCCAATGTGCCAGGAATCACAGCACAGGATGCATTTCTTGTGTGTGACCATGGCAGGGCTGCTGGGTGCTCAGCATCAAGCACAATCCCCCAAAGGACTGGTGGGTCTGGGCTGTCACACTGCCTTGTCTGGTATTTTTGCTGGTGCTTTGCAGCTTCAGCCTTCTCTTGGCTTGTCCATGAGCTCTGTGGGAAGGGGAGAAGTGCTGGGCACTGTGTGTGGCTGCCAGGGTGGGCAGGGGCTCGGTGGGCAGTGGGGACAGGGACGCCCACAGCCTCCAGCCCTGCTCCAGCTCCTTACTGACCACAGGAACCTCCTGAGCATCAGGGCTGTGGAACACCTTCTCTTCCCCCAATGTGTCACAACAGCATTTTTCCTCTGCCTTGTTCTCGGAAATGTTTGAACTGCTTTTGCTGAAACTTCCCTCAGAATTCCAGCCCGAGGCAGCTGCTCGGTGTGGGGAACATCAGAGCGAAAAGCCTTGCTCTGCAGAAAGGCAGAGGCGAGGGAGGATGGGGCTGATGGGGCTGGACCCGCAGCGCTGGGCGGCCGAGCTGTTTACAGAGCCCGGGGAGCCTCTGAGGAGAGCCAGCACTGCCTGCATATCAAACCAGGAGCTGCAATTACCCACAGAAAAGGGCGTTTTTATAACGCTTTTATTGGAGTCTTAATGAACAAATAAAGAAGTGGAGAAATCTGCACATGCATTTGCGAGATATAAAACTGACTGAATCGAGATGAAGCAGCAAGAAGTGTTGGCTGCTGGCCTTTCTGCTGGGTGGGGAAAACAAAACTGCAAGGAAGGGAAAGGAGAGTGGGAAGAATGCTGAAGTGCATTATCTGGGAACAGGGGTGCCCCAGTGAGTGGTTGTGAGTGGTTCCTGTGACCCTGTAAGAGGTACAGGGTGGCTCAGCAGAGCTGTCTGTCGTCCTCCCTCTGCACTGTGCTGGGGGAATTTGCAGGGCTTTCAGAAGGCAATCTGGGAAAGAAATTGGGAGTTGGAGAAAGGTAGAAAAGCGTGGATTTGGCCTCAGAATCGCTACAGGCAGGAGGTGCTGTACTGCCGGCATTTGGGCACTGGCTGGGTACCACATCGAGCCCCAGCATCCCTCACGCAGAGCTTGGGGGTGCTGGGGGGACAGATAGAGTTTGGAAAGCCGGCAGGATGTCCCCAAATACTCTGGGCCAAGAAACACACACGTTAAGAGCAGTTTATGTGGTGCCAAGGGCCATGAGGTGCATCAGTCACTGCCAGAGGGCTGATGGCAGGAGGGGCAGGGTGGGGATGCGGGCAGAGCCACAGCCAGAGCTCTGTGATGGAGCTGCTGTGCTCGTCCCTTTCCTTCTGCTCTGCCCAGGGAGTGCAGAGCACGGAGTTTGGAACCTGCCCCACAGCCTTTCTGTGTCAGGAGAGCTCTGTGATGGAGCTGCTGTGCTCATCCCTTTCCTTCTGCTCTGCCCAGGGAGTGCAGAGCACGGAGTTTGGAACCCGCCCCACAGCCTGTCCGTGTCTCAGGGGTGCCCTGGTCCCCTGCTCTCCCACCAAGGTTCCCTCTCTTCCCCGTTGGCACCAGTGGGGCTCCTGCCAAACGCTTCCCGGGATGATTTATGATGCTCCTTCAGCTCACTTCAAACTCTGGCTTCTCCTTCTCTTCAGTGGAATTTAACTTGTTTGCCTGGAATATTAATAATTAAACATCAAGGAGTTGCATCCCAAGCAGGCTCCTCAGAAGTGTTTGTGATTGTTTGCAAGCGCCCAGCGCCGAGTTGGGGCGGCTCTTTGATGGGATTTTGCTGCTTTCAAACCGCTGACACCAGTAACCCCATAAATTAGCAGCTGATGGAGGGAAATCTCCTGGCTGCAGCTGTGGGTTTTTATGGTTTGATTTGTTAATAGGAGTTTTGGGTCACGGCCAGAATTCCTTACCCAGCTCGGGGAAGGGTTTGCCCCACAGTGCGGTGGTGAGGCCGGGCTGGGCCGTGCAGGGCTGGGCTGGCAGGAGCTGCTGTCACCCCTGGGAGATGCTGCTGGTGTCTCCTCTGGGGGCTGCTGCCGTGGGTGCTGGGAGCGGAGGGCTCCCTGTGCCCACCCTGTGCCCACCCTGTGCCCACCCTGTGCCCGTGGCTCTGACCAGGCAGGGTGTGAGGGCTGGGCAATGGGACAGGGCTCTGCTGGGTCAGTGGGACATCCTGCAGGCATGGGGTGTCTGGGGCAGGCAGAGGCTGCAGCCTGAGGGTGATGTTGGCGGTGACGGTGTTTTCTCTGGTGCAGTTTGCTGTAATGGAGTTTGCTATGGAGTTTGCTGTGGGTGATGTTTGCTGTGATGCAGTTGGCTGTGATGGTCTCAGCTGGAAAAGGGGATTCTGCCTCCTTTCCCTGCCCTCACAAGCTCCTGGTGCCAGGGCAGCTTCTCAGGTGTCCTTTTCCCTCTGGTCGCCTTCAGAGCATTGAAGCGGTGGCAGCAGGGAGCTCGCAGGCTGGCATTCAGTGCCTGGGCCGAGCAAGGGGCAGGAGCCAGCCCTGTCCCTGCTGCCAGCACACACATGATGAGCTCATGAGCTCCAGCAGGGGTTTACCTCCTCCACAGGTGTGTGCCTGAGCTCCCTGCTGCAGCAGCAGCAGCTGCTGTCCAGGGAATCTTGTGTGACACCAAATGTGTTTCTGGGAGCATGGCTGAGGCAGGAGCCCTGCTCCCTGTGTCCTGCTGGGCTGCTGCAGCATGGGGCATGTGGAGCTGCTGCCTGGTGTGTGCTGTGTCCAGAGAGCCCCAGGCTCAGCCCAGGCCCCTCTGGGTCCCTCTCCTGTGCTGTCCCCAGGCCCAGGGTCTGTTCCCACCCAGCGCGCTCCCACCCCTTGCCGTGGAGCTGGAGCCTCATTTATTCTGAAGGGAAGAGAATTCACATCTCAGCGACCAACGGGAACCCAAATACAAATAAATTTCTCTCAAAGTGCAGTCGTTGGAGAAAACTAAAGGCCGTTAGTCAGGCTGACATCAGAGGAGCCGCATTCCCTCTGACAACCCGCTCAGCCTTATGTTTTATTCACCAGGCCTGAAAAATACC